>NC_083689.1:107924863-108234709 GCF_033118175.1 Dama dama
CATCTTATGTTGGTGGTTTCTATCAAACGACAATTTTGACACCCATGAGTCATTTGGAAATATCTCCAGACATGTTTGATTTTCCCAGCTGGTGGATGCTCTTGATATCTAGTTGATAGAGGCCAGTGATGCTGCTAAATATCACACAGTGCCCATCACAGCCCCTCTTCTTATTCCCAACAAAGAAATACTCAACCTCAGAGGTTAACAATGCCAGGGTTGAAAAAGCCTGAGCTGTGTCCTTGGTTTTTTCTGAGTAACTGGATGCAGTCCATAAGTAGAACTGTTACAGTTAATGATACTATAGATGATATTTGAATAATTTTTAGTTTATGTTATTCTAAGTAGTATAGTTTGATTGTTAAATGAATTCACAGGAAATGTCTCCATAGGAAAAAAGATTGCATTTCAAATTTCCAATTCCAGATAAATCTGGATATGAATATGAAGTGTTTAAATTATCATGATTATTGCAATTTTTAAATTAATTGAGCCATAGTGATCTATGCAGTACATTGTGAATTATAATTTTTTACTCTCCTTTACTGTCCTATGAGATAATAAGGATCTTATTATATAGACCAAGGACCCTACTAGGTTAATTTTCTTATTTCATGATTTTTGGCAACTATTTGGTATATGCCTTTTTTTTTCAGAGAAACTTCTGAAGGTTATTCTTTTGCTTGGCTTTCAGGCCTTAGTAAAGCTTTTATTCTCTGAGTATGGTTTGTGATATTTCCTTGTCCCCATGTGGCTGTGGAAGTGGTTACTTCATAGCCTGACTTAGTGGTAGATTGTCACTAAAGGGTAGCATATCTCCATTTTATAACTACAACTAAAATATAGAGTTTGGAATTTAAAACATAACAGTTCATTAAGTGTTTCATTAAGAACTCATAATCCTTTAGCGTTTTATCTTTGATAATCATTGAAGAAGAGGTTTTTCAATAAATGAATAAACAGTGTTTTAAAGAGTACAGTTTGTGATCCCAAGGGGCACTAGTAGTAAAAACCCTCCTGCTGGTGCAGGAGAAACAAGAGATGTGGTTTGATGCCTGGATTGGGAAGATCCCCTAGAGGAGGGCATGGAAACCCACTCCAGTATTCTTGCCTGGAGAAGCCCTTGGACAGAGGAGCCTGGCCAGTAATGGTCCATAGGGTCGCAAAGAGTTGAACTGAAACACAGCATAGTACAGTTTAAGAGACTAAACTGCTTCCTGGTGCTTTCAAGCCTTCTCTTGTACCCACTTATTAAATGCTGAGAATGTCTTGTGAACTTCTAGAAAGTGATGTCAGGTGCTTCATTTTACCCAATTTATTTTAAATAGCTGAAATGCTGTTTGTTTCTATACATCTTATCTCTTCATTGGAGCAATGCCTTTAGTAAGTTTTTAAGCGATTTACAAAGAAATGCTGTGTGTAGTTTAAAGTAATAAAGTAACATTTTATAAATCAAACAGGACATTCCACCAATTGATGCCAATTAATGAGGTTCTACAGTATGTTTTATAAAACAAGTAAAAACTATTCTCAGTTCGTAGTTCTTACAACTAAATAATACTCCCACATATATCAGTGAAATTTTTGCATAATTCAACCTTTCAGTAATAATTAGAATATAACTTTCCATTTTATTCAAAAAGTCAAAATATTAAAACTATAAATGGTTTTTCCCCAAATGTCTCTTTAAGCATTATGAGTAATTTTACCAAAATGCTTGAAATTCAGGTAAGCAGGCCCATTGGTTTTTCCTCTTTATAAATTCTATCTTTATAAATGATATCTTTGTATTTCAATAAGGGAAATTTAGTTGAGTATTGGAAGAATTTCCACAAGGAAAATTTAGTTGAATATTGGAAGAATTGGAAGAACTAAAAATGAAACCATAACAGTGAGAAATAGTAAAGCTTGGCCTAAATATTCTTTAAGAGTAAGTATTAACTATTGTGTGCTGTACTTAGTCGCTTAGTTGTGTCCAACTGTTTGTGACCCTGGGGACTGCAGCCCGCCAGGCTCCTCTGTCCATGGGATTCTCCGGGCAAGAGTACTGGAGTGGGTTGCCAGGCCCTCTTCCAGGGGATCTGCCCAACCCAGGGATCGAACCCAGGTCTCCTGCTTTGCAGGTGGATTCTCTACCATCTGGACACTGGGGAAGCCCAAGAACACTGCAGTGAGTAGCCTGTCCCTTCTTCCAGGGGATCTTCCCGACCCAGGAATGGAACCGGGGTCTCCTGATGGCAGGTGGATTCTTTACTAGCTGAGCTACCAGGGAAGCCCATTAACTATTCTACATTTCCTAGTTATTGGCGGTGTTAACCAAAACACAGACTCCTCAGTAGTGATTGCTTCTGTGCAAGAGCGTCCTTAAGGAACTGTTCTGCTGAGATGGGCCATAGATGATATATTCTTAGAAAAATTCTAAGGTGATTCAGATACATGGTTAGAAGTCTAGTTAGGCTCTTAGATGTATTGATGTTTATTTCAACTTTTAATTTTATGAGAATTAAGGCCCATCTGTTAATTTACAGAAATCTAAAAAATTGTGTAGGCAAGTAATATAAACATTTTTGCCAGGAAAGCAAGAGTGAAAGTTGCTCAATTGTGTCCAAACTCTTTGTGACCCCACAGACTGTAGCCCACCAGGCTCCTCTGTCCATGTAATTTTCCAGGCAAGAATACTGGAGTGGGTAGCCATTCCCTTCTCTAGGGGATCTTCCCGACCCAGGGATTGAACTCGATTCTTCTTCATTGCAGGCAGATTCTTAACTGTCTGAGTCACCAGGGAAGCCGATCCTCTAATGTTGTCTTTTTCACCTAAGTCTAATTTTGGCCAAAATACTAAGGAGAAAATGATAAATGTCAAGTGTTGAACAGTAAGGGCTTCCTTGGTAGCTCAGACAGTCGGGACTCTGCCTGCAAAGCAGGAGACGTGAGTTCGATGCCTGGAAAAAGAAATAGCTACCCTCTACAGTATTCTTGCCTAGAGAATTTCATGGCCAGAGGAGACTCGCAGGCTACAGTCCACGGAGTCACGAAGAGTCTGACACGACTGAGCAACTAACACAACAGAAACATCACACAGTCGTTCTCTATTACTTGTGGACACGTATGTTTCATTTATACACTTAAAGTGGTATTTATTGATCACCTACTGTGTGTCAAAGATATTTTCAGATGCTTGTAATAGTGAATAAAACTAATGAAGACTCTTTCTTGGGAGTTACATTCTATGCTGAGTGGCACATAATAAATAAACTATATATTATATTGGAAGATGCTAAATGCCAGGGCATAAAAACAAAGCAGGATATATGCTGCTTTAATAACTGCAAAAGAGTGAATGTTATTAAATAAATATAATATATTCCTACTACATAAAATAAAAATAGTAGATAAAATATCTCATGCTTACCATGCAGAGGCATCCACTGATCAATTTTTACACAAGAAAGTGACATTTGACCAAAACCTTGAACTGGGAAGCTAGTAAACTAAACTGCTTAATTTCTGGGGAAACAACATTCTAGTCAGAGGATGTGTTTATTTCAAAGGCAAAGGCAGGGACCTATCTGGACTGTCTGGGGTACAGTGAGGAACTCTGAGCCGGGGGAGCTGAGAGGATAGGGAATGAGAGTGAGAAGCGGTGAGAGCAGGTCTCAGGCCCCGGGAACATAATGAAGGGTCACTCGTTTTCTGTGAATGAAAGGGGGAGCCACTGGATGAGGAGGTTATAACTGAAGATGGACACACTCTGACTTGTGATTTCAGTGATCGCTGTGTCGATAATGTACTTAAAGGTAATAAGACTGGAAGAATAGGGTTTTTACCTATTCTTTTTTTTTTTGATATATTTAAAAATTTTTTTTTTTCTTCTTTTTTTTGATATTTTTACCTATCAACGCAGGTGATAGAATATGACAGTTAGAGTGAGGATGGTGTCACGGGAGGCAGTGAGAAGTGATTCGTTATGAGTATGTTTTGATGCTTGAAAGTGAAAGTGAAGTTGCTCATTCATGTCCGACTCTTTGCGACCCCATGGACTTTATTAGAGCCCACCAGGCTCCTCTGTGCATGGGATTTTCCAAACAAGAGTACTGGAGTGCGTTGCCGCTTCCTTCCCAAGGGGATCTTCCCAAACCCGGGATGGAACCTGGGTCTGCTGCATTGCAGGCAGACGCTTTTACCGTCTGAGCCACCAGGGAAGCCCATGAGATTTCCTGTGGGTTAAGTGTTGGGTGTGAGAGAAAGGAGTCCAGGACAATTGCAAGGTTTTGAGGAGGAGGAGCTCTAGAGGAATAGAATTTGTTTCAAGTGCGTGGAAAGACTACGCACAGAGCGGCCTTGATGAGGAAGAGCACGGGTTCCATTTGTCTTTCCAAAAAGAAAGAAAACTGAAAAACACCCAATCAGTGTAGAAATTTGGTAGTTCCAGAGTGTGTTTTGGACTGGAGATATACATTTGAGAGTTTCAGGCATCAAATGGTGTTTAAAAGTATTTGACCATAGAAGGTCACCAAGTGAAAGAAGGTAGAGAAGAAAAGGGAAGCAAGGGCTGCACTCTGGGGGCACTGCAAGCTAGATCTGGACAAGGAGGAGTCAGCAAGAAACTGAGGAGGAATGGCCAGTGAGGCAGTTGAAAGTCAAGAGAGTTTGGTGTCCTCGAAGTATATTCCAAGGAGAAATGAGTTCTGTAGTTTGGGACCTGCCAGGGTAGGGCACTTCCCGACTTAACTGCAGGACTTTATTAAACTTTCTGTATCAAATGCACAAGAGGAGATCTATAGCACAGAATGCTCTCTTTCTGGAAATACTGGTCTCATCCTTTCTCAATCCTTCTTCAGAGTGTCCTGAAGGGACCACTTGCCTCTTGGCAAAACTCTATTAGCCTTTGCCCTGCTTCATTCCGTACTCCAAGGCCAAATTTGCCTGTTACTCCAGGTGTTTCTTGACTTCCTACTTTTGCATTTCAGCCCCCTATAATGAAAAGGACATCCCTTTTGGGTGTTAGTTCTAAAAGGTCTTATAGATCTTCATAGAACCGTTCAACTTCAGCTTCTTCAGCGTTACTGGTTCAGGCATAGGCTTGGATTACCGTGATATTGAATGGTTTGCCTTGGAAACAAACAGAGATCATTCTTTTGTTTTTGAGATTGCATCCAAGTACTGCATTTTGGACTCTCTTGTTGACTCTGATGGCTACTCCATTTCTTCTAAGGGATTCCTGCCCACAGTAGTAGATATAATGGTCATCTGAATTAAATTCACCCATTCCAGTCCATTTTAGTTTGCTGATTCCTAAAATGTTGACATTCACTCTTGCCATCTCCTGTTTGACCACTTCCAATTTGCCTTGATTCATGGACATAACATTCCAGGTTCCTATGCAATATTGCTCTTTACAACATCAGACCTTGCTTCTATCACCAGCCACACCCACAGCTGGGTATTGCTTTGGCTCCATCCCTTCATTCTTTCTGGAGTTATTTCTTCACTGATCCCCAGTAGCATATTGGGCACCTACCGACCTTGGGAGTTCTTCTTTCAGTGTCCTATCATTTTGCCTTTTCATACTGTTCATGGGGTTCTCAAGGCAAGAACACTGAAGTGGTTTGCCATTGCCTTCTCTAGTGGACCACATTCTATATAGCAGCGAGTACATTAGGCCAAATATAATAATTTTTGTTCAATCTCCTTTATATGTCAAATATATCTAGAATTGATGGCACCATGGAATGAGTTCTTTTTAAATGTTTTTAGCTATACTGTAAGATAATTGCCTTTACTTTGATGTTTCTGAAGTTGTACATTTTAAGCCCTGTTACTAGAGCAATGCACAATATAAATTTATCTTCTCTATGTATTTTATTGATTTCTGCTTAATTGAACAGCACTGTCAATAAAATCCTGTTTTGTTACATTTCAACCAACAAAATATCTTGTTTGTTGACTAAATATTGTCTGCCCTTGTGATTCACTGGTAATTCATTTTACCATAGTGTTCAATGTATTTTCAGGTTTATAGTTAGTCCCTAAATTGGCATGCTCTCAGTTGAGATGTCATATTGACAACATTATCGAAGCTTTACCTGTTTTCATCATCAGGTACATTTTCTTTCGTTAAACATATAAGGTAAATGTTAATTCCAAGCCTTACTATCAAATGTGCTGAGAGAAGTGCCAGACTAAGGACAGGAGACCTGAGTTGAGCTTTGCCTCTGTTGTGGAACTCCTGTGAGGTTATTTAGCCATTCTGAGGTTTTTTTTTTTCCATAAAAGGAGAAAATGTGTACCCAACTTGTCTGCCAGGATTTCTGTGACACTGAAATGAGATTATGCAAAGTACTCTATGTTTTATGAAATACTGTTAAAACACGTTTCTATTTCATTTTTTTTCTAATAATGTACCTTAGTTCACATTAATTTGTTAGATACTTACTGAGTTCTTAATTATGAATTGTAGATATTTTTGTTGGATTATCTTTTCTATTTCTTATTTATGAAGGCAAAAATCATAATTAATTTCTCTGAATATGTAGAACATATGCACGCACAGGGGTCTAAGTGTCCTTTTGTTAGCCCTCAGTTCGCTACCTCAGAGGTAACTTTCCAAAAGCATTGTATGCAAATATAAACATGAATTTGTATTACATGTTTTCTGCTCTTTTGACATAACTGGTAAAGCATATAACAATACTGTTCTGTTTACTTTTCTGCTTAATATATTTTAAATATCATTTACAACAGTGAATATACACTTCTTTCTTTCATTTATTTGTTCAACAAATAAGTATTTATTTCATGTCAGATATCAGGTTCCATTTTAACTTCTGAGGATGCAGTAGTAAACAAAATAAACTTTTTATTTTGTTCTCATGGACCTTTCACTCTTAACTGAAGGAGACAGCAGTAAATTTATATATCTGTATGTGTGTGTACACACATACACACATAGTCAGATGGTGGTAAGTTCTTTGGAGAAAATAAAATGATAGAAGAAGAGGGTATGAAGGAGACAGACAGTATATATATATATATATATATATATATATATATATATAGTATCAGGTGGTGGTAAGTTCTTTGGAGAAAAATGAAACAGGAAGGAAGAAGAGGGTGCTGGGAGGTGTTTTATATGGATGGTGGTCAAATAGGGCTTCACTGATCAAGTGGCGTTTATACAGAGATCTAAAATAACTAAGGAGCAAACGGCGAGATTGCCTGGGGTGAGACTATTTCAGGCAGTGGGAAAGGCAGCGGGAAGGCTCTGATGCAGGAGTTTGTTTCTTGTGTTGCTGGAACACCAAGGAAGGCGGTATGCCTGGAACAGAATGAGGGAGCAGGGGCGGGGTTGGAGAAGTAGGAGGCATTCAGATCATACAGTCGTGCAGACCAGTGTGAGCACTGTGATGCTGACTCAGAGAAGTAAGATTCTAACAAAGAATGACGTGTTTACATGGTTTACAATATTTTGTTATTATTAAGACAGCTTTGGTGAAATCCTATACTTTTTCTATGTATATAAGTAGAGATTATATGTAAGATCCAGTTTAGAGGCTTTTGTGCAGTTTATATAGGTTTAGATTTTACTCTAAAATAATTCAAGTTTCTTAATCTGAGAACAATGTAAGTTATGGATAGTAATTACTATATTAATATTGACATTAGTATTTCAGTCTTATAGATTCATAAATTCTTGCTTTCAGTTTTCCTTTGGCATGGATTTTTATCATGCTGAACTTTTAGTAGCTCTCTAGTTTATTAAATTATTAAATTCTCCAGTGGATCTGATACTTAAAGGGTATTTAGAGATATGTGCTTTATGTTTATTTGATGGACAGATTTTTAATTTATAAAATAAAGAATGTTAGGAGGTGATAATGATTACATTATAAAAAATTTGTTGATTTTTCCAAATGATTCAGGTCAAGATTCCTTAACATCCTAACCGTAGGGGAACCACCAATCAAAACCACAATGAGATATCACCTTACTCTGATCAGAATGGCTGTTATCAAAAGAACAATAGATAACAGTTTTTGGCAAGGATGTGAATGGGCAGGAATGCTTTGGCACTGTTGGTGGGAATGTTAATTGGTTCAGCCCCTATGGAAAATGATATGGAGGTTCCTCAAAAAATTAAAAAAAAAGCTGCCACACAATTCGGTAATTCCATTTCTGTGTATTTATTCCAAAGGAAATGAAAACACTAACTTGAAAAGGTAGTCTGCACCCCCTGTTTCTGTCAGCTTCCCAGCCGGCACTAGTGGTAAAGAAGCCACCTGCCCCTGCAGGAGACAGAGGATCAGTCCCTGGGTCGGGAAGGTGCCCTGGAGGGGGGCATGGCAGCCCACCCGTGTTCTCGCCTGGAGAATCCCATGGGCAGAGGGGCCTGGGGGGCTGTGGTCCATGGGATCGCACAGAGTCGGACACGACTGAAGTGACTTTCCATGTAGCACATAGGGTAGAGAAAAATGTGGAAGCTTGAGTCAAACTGTCATGACTTTCATTGTGTTTAAGGAGATTTTTACTTCCCCCCACCTTAGTTCAATTTCTTCATCTGTAAAATGTGGTTAGTAATATGCCCCTCATAGGATTGTCATCAGGACTAAACGAGGGTTGCAAAGGCGAGGCACTAATAGAGCCCTGGACACCGTTGGAAAGGTCTTCAGTACACGTTGGTTTTGCCCCCTTTCTTTCCCTTCTTCCCTCCCTTTCTCGATTTCCTCTTTTCTCTGTGTCTTGCGCTTTTGTCCCTGTTTCTCCTTTCTTCCTTTGCCTTCTTATTAAACACAGTCAAGCAACTTGCATGAATATTTATTGAGTGCCATGGATGGAGAAAAATAAAGCAAAGTCTCTATACTGAAAAATCTACATTCAGCAGGCAGAAAGTTGTAATGAATAATTGATTAACAAGAATGCATCAGAGTTAACGGTGATGAAATTGATCATTAATATTCCTCAGATTTTAGCCTTCACCCCAAGGCCTTCTTTTCCTTGTAATTTTGTTATCTGTGGGCTTTGTTACCTTCTGTCATGATTTAAATGTTAACTTATAACCCCCCATCTACATGTCCAAGAAAATTAGGAATAGTCAAATATTACTCAAAATAAACATAAAAAATAAAAACAGAGAAGTTAAGTGCATTATGCAGATTCACACAAAAAGGTTAAATTAATACAGATTTTAATTTATTGGCAATTTCATTATTATTCATACACTAATTAGATTTCATTTTTGTGTATTTTTTTTGGACTGTTTATTTATAGATGTAGTGTTAACTGACAATCTCTGTTATTGAAAATTAAAAAAAACTAGACTATCTTATGGTAGTTTAATGCAGTTACATTATTTGAAAAAACAGAGGAGAGATCTCATCATATGAAGAACAAAAAAGACTTTTACGTACATGGCTAATTTGTTATAATAATTGTGAATAATAAAATTGCCAACAGTTTCTATTGATAATGAGTACATTTGTTACTTTTCTTCCATGATACATTAATAGTCTTTTTTTTTTTTTTTTTTTGCACCCATTGAAAATAGGTCAGTCAAAAGCAACTACTTGGCATATAAACTTTTGAATATCGTGTTTAGGACATTCTTTTAAATTTTAAAAATTATCTAATTTCCTTCAACCTGAAAAAAGTTATTTCAGTCTCTACAACTTATTTGCTAATTCCTGTATTAAGTTGAATAGTATTTGTCTTAAAATTCACGTGAGAATATATCATCTTTTGACTTGAATTGTAGGTAGATAGTTGACCTTGCATGTGGTAAGGAATTCATATATTTTTATCTCCAAAGCCTTTCATCTTAAATTTTGAAAATTATTTTATGACATATTAATTTCTTTAATTTAATTGAAAGGTTTAATAAAGAGGATTTGTGAATATTATGATGGATTGCTTCATTTGGTACCTAATGATAGAATTTTAAATCCTAATAAATTTTCTCTTTTGTTATAGTATTCTGTAGAAAATTATTTCTCAGTATTAATAGTTAAAAGATTAAGACTCAAGTATTAATTTTTAAAATCATTGTTTTATTGCAAATCCCAGGCAAATGATAAGATTTTGAACTAAGGAAGATTTTCTCTGTCAGAATATATCTAGAGATCTTTCACAGTAGAGGATAATTTTTGCAGATACATTCTCAGAATTGCTTAAAAATCATTTAATCCTTGGAAGGAGAAATAACTCTATCAGAAAGAAATCATTTATACTCCTGCTGTGTATTTACTATGTGGTAGATGTTACAGGGGCTACAAGAGAAGATAAACAAATTCAGATCCTTTCATCTGCCTTCGTTTTGAAACTTGAGTGTTTCTTCCATGGACAACATTTCTCCCTTCCTTTCTCTTTTACAAACAAGTCATAATTGGCTATAATGCTTGCTGTGAACGTGTTGCGTCCTTCAGGTGTTTTGGGGTTGAAAAAAGTTTGAGGACTATTGGGTAAAGAATTTTGTCTTATAGAGCTCTTTTAAAATTCTGAATGCCTCTTGTGAAAGTAGCATATTAACATTGTGAGATAATAAAATGTACCTCAAATCAAGGCTTGGGGGCTAAACAAAGTGGTAGTTACCCTGAATGTGGGTAGTGCAAGCATGTGAAAAGATCCTTTGAATGAAGTCCTAATATAGATAGGTAAGCTAGAGAGTGGGTGTTGGTGTTAGAAAGGAAACTCAGAAATTGTTGGAGATGAATTTAGTGTCTTTCATAATTTTGCCCTTAAGCCTGTCCCTTTCCTTTTTCAGAAGTAGTTTAGGTTGAGAGAGGTGGGGAAAAAATTAGGATAGAGGAGAAAGCTAAAGGAAAAGGTCTTAAAATTCTGGAAAGGAGAACTGACCTCTTTTTCTGTGATATAACCAGAAACGGTAGAGGGCTACAGGTGGAAACCCATGGGCTTATTAGTAAGAGCAAGGAGAATGTGGGGTAGATGGGTCAGAAAGGTGAGAGGCGGCTGGTTCAGAGGTCAGTGAGCAAAGGACTAAGAACAGGGTTGGTCAAAAAGGATCGGGTTGGTGGGAGAAAGAAGATAAGAAAGGTAAAGAACAGGAGGGAAACAAAATACAGAAATAAGAGGTAAGTAAAGGAAAGAGTAGAAGGGGACTAGGAAAAGGAGATGGCAGAGGACCGTGCACTAATTTAAAATAAAATAAAAATATTTATTGAACCAAGCTAAGGGTGTCAAAATGTTTACTTTGTAGTTCAGAAATATCTAATATATGGATACGATTTGTGGTTCTAGTGCTTAGTAAACCTCATTCTTATATTTTCAAGTTTTATGTCAAGAGCCAAATTATAATGATTGATTCCCAAAGGTTTTTATTGGATGGTATTTAATAATAAAAAATAAAATGGAAAATTTTAATGTTTACCCACAAACAGAAATAACTTAGTTCCAAATAAGTAGTTCCCCCAAAGAGAAATCTGTAATTTATTGGTACAGGGTATGAGTGAGAATACACTTCCATTATACCTATAGCTAGTTTGATTTGCTGTTACTTATATCATGGGTATAGCTTGTGTTAACAGTGTTTAATTGTTACAGATATCTATACTTTTGATATTGTGAGCCTTTTTCAGTTTTGTTATTTATAAAATATTTATAGTCTTTGCATGTATTAGTCTCCAATACAGGTAAATTATTAGTAAAGAAGCCTGTTGGATAACTCTTTATGTTCACTCATGGTTGGATGACATAAGATGAAATTCAGATCAGCATGAAAATTCTTCCTGAGATCCTTTGTTGTCCTCCCTTTGTGCATAGTAGAAAATACATAGACTTTTTCTGTAGCCAAAATTAGTTCATATCACATTTGATCATGTTTTCAATAATTTAATTCCTGAGCTTACAACTAATAAAAATTAACTGAACATGGGATCCTACATTTTGATCATGTAGTATCTTCTAATATGATGCAGTGAATATTTTATATCATCTTTTATTGGTATAATTGTCTTAGTATATGAAAAATGTATTTAATTAGGTTCTTTGCCAGTCTCTTTTGGTAATAATGAAGACCCTTGAGGTTTCTTGTTTTTTATTGGTGTACCTAGTGATGTAGATATGCTGTCGGTACGAGATATGATTGATAGAATATGTTGATTCTTACCCTTCACTGTTTCTTTAACTCACCAAGAGAAAGTACCTTTGTGCTTCCTAGTGTTTCATGACAGCATCCAATTTAGAGGTCTCATTTTAATTTAGTGGTTACATGTTATAATTTGAAAATTGTGCTGAGGAATTAACTTGTATCTGTTTTGAAAGATAGAGCCGTGCTTTTAAAGTGATGAAATAATTTGCATAGATACTTAAGATATTTGATATGTGAGGAGTAAAACAAGCATAGACTAGCCATGCTATGAAGAGAACCCTGGTCTGTTGTTTTCCATAGGAATTTGAAAGCCTAATTTAGTTTTTTTTGCCATTGCTTATAGAACAATGGATGATTTTTCTTGGATGGTTTTTAGGGATGTTGCCTCTTTCCTGTCTCCCAGTGTCAGTCAGAGACAGCTGGACTTCTTGCTCAGTGGCTGTACAGTGTGGCTGGGGACTAGAATGCTAAAAAGCAGAGAACACAGGGAAATTTTCTTGTGTCCTCTCCTGTTTCCACAGAGTTCCTCAGCTGATTGACAGGAAGTGAAAAAGAGCTGGTGCTGGAAGCTTCAGCTGTATCTCTTCTAAAAACAGCAGCCTGGTAGAATGACCATGTCTAGGGGTCTGAGAATTGCAGAGACAGTGATGTCACCAACATTAGATAATCAGGTTTTGTTTTAAATTGTTTGCCAAAAAGACTGCTAACTTTGGGAATGTGTCACCTTCACATTACAAGGCTTTTTGTATAGATTTCAAATTTACTCGTTTATATACTTGTGTCATTCTGATTCGATTCCTGCCTTAGTCCTCAGAGTATTTGAGGTAGCTAATGACAATGATATTCAGAAAAATATAAATAAAAAATAAAATCAGGACCAGGAAAAATGGAGGTTGTAACAGGGTATTAAGACTGGAGGAAAAACTATGTAGATTATAACATGCTTAGTTACTACAGTAGAGCTGTTATTTTGTCTCTAAGCTTCCCAAAGGCCAAAATGACAAAGAAGATAAAGTTAATAGTTACTGTTAAATAAAAGAAAGCATGTCACATTGCAGGGGAAGCAGAGCTTTTTGCTGTATTTAGCTCTAATAGAGTTTCTTACTGGAGGCTTTAACATTGACTTTTGCAGTAGACAGTGCCCTTGACAATATCACTACAGTTCACGCTGGAAGAAGATGCATAAAGCCATCTCTTTCAGAATCTAGACTCCCTCTATGGCAGTGGAGGCCGTAACATCAGAATCAGTCCATGGATGTCTAAAAATACAGCTGTCTATAAATTGAGTCTATCCAGGACTATAATCTCGGTTTAGAATAATTCATGAGCTGTATGTACTTCTAATGATTCTTAGTACCATTTTTCTCAGCTGCAGTTAGGTTATGCAGTGAATGATTATTTTCCCTGGAAAAAATTTTCAACTGCAGGTATCCTGTACTTGTTTGCAGGTAGATCTGTAAGGTTAGAAGGATTTACTAGTAAATTAGCTTATGTTTAAAAATTGTTGAAGGCCTATATATTCTTTGAAAGTTATTGGAAATATTTTATATGTTTAAAATATTTTTGATATGTTTTTGAAAACAAAGGTCCCATAAAATTATCTAAAGCTTGTCCTTTGTTAGGGCTGGAAACTATTATTGATGATTTAAAAGGAAATTGTCAACATTAAACTTCAATTTTTACTTGCAGTGTTCAGGATAAATTGATGTCTCACTGTTTACTAGGTGATCATTCTTAATTTAACTTGGTAGATTTTTTTATTGGCTTTATGTATAATCACTCTATATGGATTTTAAAGATAAGGAAAGAATTCTGAAAATCTTGCTGTTATTTGAAATGTTCCATCTTGGAGGATTTTTCAGAACAGATTTTTTAGTGTTTATTACAATTCAAAATTTAAAATTTCCTGAGAGATTATTCTTTTAGAGACAGTGGATTTGATTCATTAACATTTGGCCAATTAAAGCCTCATACATTAGGTTGCTCTAATATGTTATTTCAGGAAAATTACCAAAAGAAACTAACTGACTGCATGCTAGACATAAAATATTGTCACTGGCAAACAACCCTCCAAGGAAGGAGTGATTCCTCATTACAAATGAGAACATTGTAACTTGGAGAGATTAAGGAATTTGATCAGAATCAAAGTGGCAGATTCATGCTCAGAATTTTCTGTCTAAATTCTTAGCATTGTTGCCTGTTTACAAAGCCAGCAGACTTGTAGTCAGAGAGAATTTAGTTCAGATCCTCTCTATGCTATTAAAGATATGACCATATGCAAAGTCACACAGCCTTTCTGAGGTAAATATCCTTACTTGTAAAATGTACCAAGTCATAGAAATCTCATAGTATTGTTTTGAAAATTAATGAGGTAATGTTTTAAAAAATGTTTAGCACAGTACCTGGCATATAGCTAATAAGTGGTAGCCATAAAGAGAGAAAAAGTTACCATGAGGTCTTCTAAATGTGATTTTTCAGTATATTCGTGTTGGAAGTTATATTCTACATAAACATGTTTTAATTTTTTTTTGTAGTGTAATACCTAAAGATAAGAAATTACCAGCAGGTGGAGCTCAGTGTCAGAGAAACCAAATTTCTGAAATTGAGCTATTTTTTAACCTTATGTTTTAAAAATAAAATAAATGCATACAGTTTTGATATTTATGTGTGAAGGTTTTCTATTTTTAGCATGCCTACCAAAAGTCATCACCCTGCCACCTGGTTCTTGAATATGTAAAAATAGTGCTTTGGTTATTCATATCATTTAAAATTCTTTTGTTATTTCTGGTATTATATAATGGGTGACAGTTATTTGCATAAAGAAGATATACTTAAAGTGAACTTTGTTTAAGAGACTGACTTAGAATTTGATCATTTCACTCATTTTTGGACTGACAATCTCATATTTTATTGGTCAAAACCCTCAAACATGCCACTCACAGTATTCCACCTTTTAGTAAATGGTGTCACCTTTAATCAGCTGCTACAGCCAAAAATCGTGGGCATCACCCATGTGTTCACACTTTCAGAAATCTCACATGTACTGTGTCTGTAACTTCTCATGGTGCTGCCTCCAAACTACATCCCAGACCTGACGTCCTGTCAGCTTCTTCACTGTGGTCACCCTAAGAAAGCGCTCTGTAAGTGGCAGCCTGACTTGCTTCTGTGTCCTTGCCTTCCACCCTTCTGTTTTCTGTTGTAGCTGAGTGACCTCCTTGAGGTCTTGTGTCTCTCCTGCTTATGTGCTCCAGGGGCATCCTAGTGTGATTAGAATGAGACTTAGCGCAGCTTAAACTGCACGGGTGTGTCCCTGCCTCCCTCCTCTGAGCAGAGCCGCCCACTCCTTCTCATCCCCTGCTGTCTGGCCTTTCCAATTTTATTTGTCCTTTGAGCAGGTCAAGCTACTTCCCATCTCAGAGCCTTTCTGTTTCCTCCCTCTTTTGAGGAAGAACTCTTTTCATCATTTCAACTCAAATGTCATTCTTTTGAGATAACCTCTCTGACTGCTCTAGACTACCTCTGGACACCTTGCCATGGTTATTTGTCTTACTGTGCTTTTCCATTTCTTACATAGCACTTCTAGTATCTTTGCTGCTACTACTACTATCCTGTTGGCTAATGTTTACTGTATGGTAGGTTTTTTCTGGGGCTCTCCAGGTGACACTGTGTGAAAGTCATTCAGTCGTGTCCGACTCTGGGACCCCATGGACTCTACAGTCCATGGAATTCTCCAGGCCAGAATACTGGAAAGGGTTGCCTTTCCCTTCTCCAGGGGATCCTTGCATCCCAGGGATTGAACCCAGGTCTCCCACATTGCAGGCGGATTCTTTACCAGCTGAGCCACCGGGGAAGCCCCAAGGTGGCACTAGTGGTAAAGAAACCGCCCGCAAGTGCAGGAGACATAAGAGATGAGGGCTTGATCCCTGGGTCAGGAAGATCCCCTGGAGGAGGGCATGGCAACCCATCCAGTGTTCTTGCCTGGAGAATCCCATGGACAGAAGAGCCTGGTGGGCTATGGTCCTTAGGATCACAAAGAGTCAGACATGGCTGAAGTGACTTAGCATGCATGCACAGGTTTCTTCTATGCGTTTCTATGCATTAAATACTTTAAAATGTGTATTTATATGTTATTAATTCATTTAGTTATGGAATTTTATTACGTACGTGTCTGATTTTGGTGTCTGTTTTCTTCCCTATAGTCCCTACTAGACCCCCAAACTGTAGCTCCACAAAGACCGGCACTTTCATTTTGTTTACTGTGAATTCCATGGCCGTGAGCAGTACTTGGCAAATAGAGGAGACTTAGTAAATATTTTTCGAATATTGGGCAGGCTGTTAGAATTCATAATAACAGATAGAATCATCAAATATTTAAGTAAAAAAATATTCTAGGGGAAAGGGAATAGTTTCTAAGGAAGGAATCATGCCTAGCTAATAATTCTTAGAGTTCTTTTTTATGAAAGTAATAGAGAACAGAAAATCATCTACTTAGGTTTTAGGAGAGACTTGGCAATGTTCTTTACTAAAGATTACTACATATTAAGTCACCACTGGGTGGGAAATATACTTTTAGCATTGGCCCAAGAAAAGGTTTAAACTCAGAAATCAGAAGGTAGGAATAAATAGATATTTCTTTAACTGGAAAATGTAAAAATCAAGTTGGTGGTGTTCAGTTGCTCATTCATGTCCAACTCTTTCTGACACTATGGACTGCAGCACGCCAGGCTTCCGTGTCCCTCACTATCTCCCAGGGTTTGCTCAAATTCATGTCCATTTAGTTGGTGATGCTATTTAACCATCTCATCCTCTGCCACCCCCTTTTCCTCCTGCCCTCAGTCTTTTTCAGCGTCAGAGTCTTTTTCCAGTGAGTCAGCTCTTTGCATCAGTTAGCCAAAAGTATTGGAGCTTCAGCTTTAGCATCAGGCCTTCCAGTGAATATTCAGGGTTGATTTCCGTTAAGATTGACTGGTTTGGTTTCCTGGCAGTCCAAGGGACTGTCAAGAATCTTCTCCAGCACCACAATTCGAAAACATCAATTCTTCAATGGTCAGCCTTTTTTATGGTCCAACTCTAACATCCATACGTGACTACCGGAAAAACCGTGACTTTGATGATACAGACCTTTGTTGGCAAAGTGATGTCTCTGGTTTTTAAATATGCTGTCTAGGTTTGTCATAGATTTTCTTCCAAGGAGCAAGTGTCTTTTAATTTCCTGGCTGAAGTCACCATTTGCAGTGATTTTGGAGCCCAAGAAAATAAAATCTTTCATTGCTTCCATTTTTTCCCCTTCTGTTTGCTATGAAGTGATGGGACTGGCTGCCATGATCTTAGTTTTTTGAATGTTGAGTTTTAAGCCATCTTTTTCACTCTCATCTTTCACCCTCATCAGGAAGCTCTTTAGTTCCTCTTCACTTTCTGCCATTAGAATGGTTATCAAAGTACCTAGCTATTAATAATCCTACCTGTTACAGGTTGAATTGTTTCCTCAAAAAGATACGTTGAAATCCCAATACCCGGTTCTTGTGAATATGGCTTTAATTGGAAATAGTGTCTGTAGATGTAATCAAGCTAAGGTGAGGTTATTAGAGTAGGTTCTGATTCAGGATGACTGGTGCCCTTAAGAGTAGATAGACTGACATCCAGGGAATATAGCCATGTGAAGATGGAGGCAGAGGTAGGAGTTATGCTGCTCCAAGCAGAGCATTGACTGGGGTCCCAGAAGCCAGAAGAGCAAGGAAGGTTACTTCCTTAGAGGTTTTGGGGAGCATGACCTTGTCAGAACCTTGATTTCAGACTTACAGCCTCTAGAATTGTGAGAGAATAGATTTCTTTTCCTTTAAGCCACCCAGTTTGTGATATTTTGTTAACAGCAGACCTCAGACACTGATATAACATCCATTGTGCTTATTATCTTTAGAAGTGACCTGAAAGACTCCCCAGTGAGGTTTCTTGTTGTTGTTGTTTAGGCAGGTAAGTCATGTCTGACTCTTCTGAGACCCCATGGACTGTATCCCGACAGGCTCCTCTGTCCATGGGATTGCTCAGGCAAGAATACTGGAGTGGGTTGCCTCTTCTTTCTCCAGGGAATCTTTCTGACCCAGCAGTCGAACCCACATCTCCTGTGTCTCCTGCATTGACAGGTGGGATTCTTTACTGCTCAGCCACCAGGGATGCCCAGTGAAGTATCTAGATGACATAAAATTTTTCTAATTGTGAAGATGAAAAGTAATGGGTACAGATGATCACAGGAGAAATAACTGAATTAGCTTTTTTTCTGTGCTAGACCAAGAGGCAAGAAATCCAGCTTCTCTAGCCTTTATATTCCTTGACTGTGAACATTAATTTTGATTTATTTTATCTCCAAGATTGTTTTAAGATTTAAAGTTTTGTGATTTTATGAGCCTGTGAATTTATATGCCAAGCATCTTGTAAATGCTCAGTGAATATTGAAACAATAAATAAAACCTACAGGAAATAAAGAAAGGTAGGAAAATACAAGTAAATCTTTGTAGGTGTAAAACTACAAATTATATTTTTAAAATGGTCTAGGGAAAAGGTGAGGCACAGGAAAGAAAATTGAGAATCAAAATTCATTGTTTCTTGAGTGTGTCAGCATATAGCAAAAAGAAAATTAATAAATTGCTAATACACCCTTTGAGGCTCTATTTTGGCAACAGAATACTTTCAGTCGGGTGGAGCAGAGATTTAACCTAAGAAGTGTAGTATAAGTTAATTGTATAGATTTTTGGAGTGGAGTTGCTTGGACTTGAATTCTGAGTTAACCGCATATTGGCTGTATGCCTTAAGGCAAGTCAGTTAACCTTTCTGTGCCTCAATTTTTTCTTCTATAAACTAAGGTTTGTGATAGAACCTGTCTCATAACGTTATCGTGGGGTATTAAGTGAGATTTCAGTTCAGTCGTTCAGTTGTGCACAACTCTTTGCAGCCCCATGGACTTCAGCACGCCAGGTCTCCTTGTCCATCACCAACTCCCAGAGCTTACTCAAACTCATGTCTTTCAAGTCGGTGATGCCTTCCAACCATCTCATCCTCTGTCATCCCCTTCTCCTCCTGCCCCCAATCCCTCCCAGCATCAGGGTCTTTTCCAGTGAGTCCGTTCTTCGCATCAGGGAGCCGGAGTATTGGAGTTTCAGCTTCAGCATCAGTCCTTCCAGTGAATATTCAGGACTGATCTCCTTTAGGATGGACTGGTTGGATCTCCTTGCAGTCCAAAGGACTCTCAAGAGTCTTCTTCAACACCGCAGTTCAAAAGCATCAATTCTTCAGCACTCAGCTTTCTTTATAGTCCAACTCTCACATCCATACATGACTACTGGAAAAACCATAGCTTTGATTAGATGGACCTTTGTTGGCAAAGTAATGTCTCTGCTTTTTAATATGCTATCTAGATTGGTCATAGCTTTTCTTCCAAGGAGCAAGTGTCTTTTAAATTCCTGGCTGCAGTCACCATCTGCAGTGATTTTGGAGCCCAAGAAAATAAATTCGGTCACTGTTTCCACCGTTTCCCCATCTATTTGCCATGAAGTAATAGGACTGGATGCCATGATCTTAGTTTTTTGAAAATTGAGTTTTAAGCCAGCTTCTTCATTCTTCCTGTTTCACTTTCATCAAGAGGCTCTTCAGTCCTCTTTGCTTTCTGCCATAAGGGTGGTGTCATCTGTGTATCTCAGGTTATTGATATTTCTCCCGGCAATCTTGATTACAGCTTGTGCTGAGATAATCCACCTAGAATGTTTTAAAGAAGGTCTGGCTCATAAAAAGCTCCCCATCCTATGTTGTCTATTATTATTATTCATTAATTGTAACATTTTATTAAGTTATTCTCAAAATATAAAATGAGGCATTCCCCTAATGGACATCATACAAAAATGAATGATTGTTACGACAGTAAAATCAAAATGTGTATGTGTTTAGACTAGAGAAATAGAGGAAATTATACAGGCGATAGCTCTTATTTATTTATTTTTTTAAGTGCATGGAATTGAAAAAGGAAGCAAAGGGTTTTAGGAAAGAGACTTTATGTTAGAATTGTGAGCTAGGAAAGTTTTATTGAGTAAGACTTTGGTATAATTGGTTTCTCTTGCTTTTTTCCTATTTTTTCTTATTTGTTTAAAAAAAAAGTTTCTTGAACTTTGGCCCGTTTTAAAGAATGTTCTGCACAGTATCTAAACATGGTATCTGACATCTAGTAGAAGCACAGTGCCTTCTTTTAAAGAAATGAATGGATAGAACAAGGGTTTATGTAGCAGTGAACAAATTATTATAAATCAGACTAACAAAATAGGAGCCTTATTTTCAAATTAAACATTTATGGTGTTTTAAGTGTCTTGAACGTGATATTGCTTCTCCAGCCCTTTCACCTCATTGTATGTTGTTAAGCTCAATACATTTCTGTACAGATATCTTTGCTTTTCATTTAGATTATTAAAGATTATTTTTGTGTGTAATTTAGATTCTTTCTCTTTGAATCAGATGAATTATAAAGCATTGGAGAAGTATCCCTTCTTGAAATCAATTAAAATGCAGCAGGTTGAGAAAGGCTTTTTCAGAAGGCTTTTTGCAACATTTTTGTTTCAAGAAGTGCTTCAAAGTTTGGTCTGTTCTCCAGATCTCAGGATCCAAGTTTCTAAAGCAGATGACTTCTACAGGTTGTATAGAGAGGAGACAAGGCATTTTTATTTAAAAAGGTCACCTGCAGCATGGGTTTCTTTCTGAAATAGTGGGTCTTCACAGTCTGTGGCCCAGTGCAGCAGTTCCATTCGCGGGTGGGAGCTGAGTGTCAGACTTCCGTGCCAACAGGGGGAGACAGTGCCCAGCCGCAGAGCCCGTGGGCCTGCCCTGGCTGCCAGCTCGGGGAGGCCGACAGAAGGCGCCTCCCGCGAGCCTGCCCGGCCGTCGGCGGAGGCCTGCCATGGAGAGGAACCCTCGGAGCTCGCAGGGTGAGGGCGCGCCGCAGGCTGCCTGTGACTCGCAGCCCTGTGCGCCCTACAGGACCCAGGACGGCTCCGAGGCCTCCCGCCCGTCCACCTCGGAGGTCAGGAGGGAGCAGGTAAGGCGGCCTGGGGCGTCCCCCAACCCGGGGCGCGGAGGGCAGAGGCGGGCGTCCTGGGAGGGCCTGCCAGGCGGGCGTCCGGCGGCCCCGTGTGCTGTGTCCGTCTCCTCTCACACCTGAGCGAGGCTGCTCTCTGCGCTCCCTCAGCCTGGGGAGGAGAGGGCGGCTGTCAGCCGTCTGAGGAGAAGCAGGGGGCAGAGGCAGGCGCCCTCGGAAGGGGGAGAGGGCCGCTCTGTCAGCCGTCTGAGGAGAAGCAGGGGGCAGAGGCAGGCGCCCTCGGAAGGGGGAGAGGGCCGCTCTGTCAGCCGTCTGAGGAGAAGCAGGGGGCAGAGGCAGGCGCCCTGGGAAGGAGAGGACCGCTCTGTCAGCCGTCTGAGGAGAAGCAGGGGGCAGAGGCAGGCGCCCTCGGAAGGGGGAGAGGGCCGCTCTGGCAGCCGTCTGAGGAGAAGCAGGGGGCAGAGGCAGGCGCCCTCGGAAGGGGGAGAGGGCCGCTCTGGCAGCCGTCTGAGGAGAAGCAGGGGGCAGAGGCAGGCGCCCTGGGAAGGGGGAGAGGGCCGCTCTGTCAGCCGTCTGAGGAGAAGCAGGGGGCAGAGGCAGGCGCCCTGGGAAGGAGAGGACCGCTCTGTCAGCCGTCTGAGGAGAAGCAGGGGGCAGAGGCAGGCGCCCTCGGAAGGGGGAGAGGGCCGCTCTGGCAGCCGTCTGAGGAGAAGCAGGGGGCAGAGGCAGGCGCCCTCGGAAGGGGGAGAGGGCCGCTCTGGCAGCCGCCTGAGGAGAAGCAGGGGGCAGAGGCAGGCGCCCTCGGAAGGGGGAGAGGGCCGCTCTGTCAGCCGTCTGAGGAGAAGCAGGGGGCAGAGGCAGGCGCCCTCGGAAGGGGGAGAGGGCCGCTCTGTCAGCCGTCTGAGGAGAAGCAGGGGGCAGAGGCAGGCGCCCTCGGAAGGGGGAGAGGGCCGCTCTGGCAGCCGCCTGAGGAGAAGCAGGGGGCAGAGGCAGGCGCCCTCGGAAGGGGGAGAGGGCCGCTCTGGCAGCCGTCTGAGGAGAAGCAGGGGGCAGAGGCAGGCGCCCTGGGAAGGAGAGGGCCGCTCTGTCAGCCGTCTGAGGAGAAGCAGGGGGCAGAGGCAGGCGCCCTGGGAAGGGGGAGAGGGCCGCTCTGGCAGCCGTCTGAGGAGAAGCAGGGGGCAGAGGCAGGCGCCCTGGGAAGGGGGAGAGGGCCGCTCTGGCAGCCGTCTGAGGAGAAGCAGGGGGCAGAGGCAGGCGCCCTGGGAAGGGGGAGAGGGCCGCTCTGGCAGCCGTCTGAGGAGAAGCAGGGGGCAGAGGCAGGCGCCCTCGGAAGGGGGAGAGGGCCGCTCTGGCAGCCGTCTGAGGAGAAGCAGGGGGCAGAGGCAGGCGCCCTGGGAAGGGGGAGAGGGCCGCTCTGTCAGCCGTCTGAGGAGAAGCAGGGGGCAGAGGCAGGCGCCCTGGGAAGGGGGAGAGGGCCGCTCTGGCAGCCGTCTGAGGAGAAGCAGGGGGCAGAGGCAGGCGCCCTCGGAAGGGGGAGAGGGCCGCTCTGTCAGCCGTCTGAGGAGAAGCAGGGGGCAGAGGCAGGCGCCCTCGGAAGGGGGAGAGGGCCGCTCTGTCAGCCGTCTGAGGAGAAGCAGGGGGCAGAGGCAGGCGCCCTCGGAAGGGGGAGAGGGCCGCTCTGTCAGCCGTCTGAGGAGAAGCAGGGGGCAGAGGCAGGCGCCCTGGGAAGGAGAGGACCGCTCTGTCAGCCGTCTGAGGAGAAGCAGGGGGCAGAGGCAGGCGCCCTCGGAAGGGGGAGAGGGCCGCTCTGGCAGCCGTCTGAGGAGAAGCAGGGGGCAGAGGCAGGCGCCCTCGGAAGGGGGAGAGGGCCGCTCTGTCAGCCGTCTGAGGAGAAGCAGGGGGCAGAGGCAGGCGCCCTCGGAAGGGGGAGAGGGCCGCTCTGGCAGCCGTCTGAGGAGAAGCAGGGGGCAGAGGCAGGCGCCCTGGGAAGGGGGAGAGGGCCGCTCTGGCAGCCGCCTGAGGAGAAGCAGGGGGCAGAGGCAGGCGCCCTCGGAAGGGGGAGAGGGCCGCTCTGGCAGCCGTCTGAGGAGAAGCAGGGGGCAGAGGCAGGCGCCCTCGGAAGGGGGAGAGGGCCGCTCTGGCAGCCGTCTGAGGAGAAGCAGGGGGCAGAGGCAGGCGCCCTCGGAAGGGGGAGAGGGCCGCTCTGTCAGCCGTCTGAGGAGAAGCAGGGGGCAGAGGCAGGCGCCCTCGGAAGGGGGAGAGGGCCGCTCTGTCAGCCGTCTGAGGAGAAGCAGGGGGCAGAGGCAGGCGCCCTCGGAAGGGGGAGAGGGCCGCTCTGTCAGCCGTCTGAGGAGAAGCAGGGGGCAGAGGCAGGCGTCCTCGGAAGGGGGAGAGGGCCGCTCTGTCAGCCGTCTGAGGAGAAGCAGGGGGCAGAGGCAGGCGCCCTGGGAAGGAGAGGGCCGCTCTGTCAGCCGTCTGAGGAGAAGCAGGGGGCAGAGGCAGGCGCCCTGGGAAGGGGGAGAGGGCCGCTCTGGCAGCCGTCTGAGGAGAAGCAGGGGGCAGAGGCAGGCGTCCTCGGAAGGGGGAGAGGGCCGCTCTGTCAGCCGTCTGAGGAGAAGCAGGGGGCAGAGGCAGGCGCCCTGGGAAGGAGAGGACCGCTCTGTCAGCCGTCTGAGGAGAAGCAGGGGGCAGAGGCAGGCGCCCTCGGAAGGGGGAGAGGGCCGCTCTGGCAGCCGTCTGAGGAGAAGCAGGGGGCAGAGGCAGGCGCCCTCGGAAGGGGGAGAGGGCCGCTCTGTCAGCCGTCTGAGGAGAAGCAGGGGGCAGAGGCAGGCGCCCTCGGAAGGGGGAGAGGGCCGCTCTGTCAGCCGTCTGAGGAGAAGCAGGGGGCAGAGGCAGGCGCCCTCGGAAGGGGGAGAGGGCCGCTCTGGCAGCCGTCTGAGGAGAAGCAGGGGGCAGAGGCAGGCGCCCTCGGAAGGGGGAGAGGGCCGCTCTGGCAGCCGTCTGAGGAGAAGCAGGGGGCAGAGGCAGGCGCCCTGGGAAGGAGAGGGCCGCTCTGTCAGCCGTCTGAGGAGAAGCAGGGGGCAGAGGCAGGCGCCCTGGGAAGGGGGAGAGGGCCGCTCTGGCAGCCGTCTGAGGAGAAGCAGGGGGCAGAGGCAGGCGTCCTGGGAAGGAGAGGGTGGCTCTGCAGCCTTCTGAGGAGAATCACCGCGCAGAGGGCAGAGGCAGGCGTCCTGGGAAGGGAGAGGGCCGCTGTGTCAGCCGTCTGAGGAGAAGCAGTGCGCGGTTTAGCATCTGTGGCAGGGTTACGGTTTCTTTATCTCCAGATTTCAGTTTCTTTACTGGCTGGTGAGCCCAGTTTGACCCTCTTAGTTTCAATTTCTGTCAGCAAAGGGAAATAATGTTTCTCGGATGGTATTAAGTAATCAGTAATGATGCCTGGTAAAGCTTTTCACTGTGATATGTTACTGTATAGTTCAGTACTACTTTTGTCATTAGTTCTTGTGTTTTAATTCAGGGTTTTAGTGCCTGTCATTTCTATATAAGAATGGGGTCCCATCTTGAATTTGTTAGTTAACACTTAGGTTTACACGCTCTTTTGCAGTTTAAATTTAATTGCCTGCCTCCCGCAAGTCCCTCGGTTAATGACCCTGTATTTTAGGCTGTCATTCTTCTAGATTCTACATTAAGAAAAGTAAATTCTGGCCTACAGATACGAATGGGAAATGTCCAAAAAGAACATCGATGATTATGTAGCTTCATATATTTTTCTTTTATATTTGAAGAGAATTTAATAGACATATAGTTCCTGTTTTAATGTTACAAAACTCGTAGTTAAGTTATGGTGTTCTAAATATTAGTGTCTTAGAGTCATTGGGTAAGTACCATTCATAAGAATCATTTCTTATATTTGTAAGTTTTATGTTACCTTGATTTAAGGAGTCATAAAAATGTTAGAGGATGTAGAATCTATTGGTGTCATCCTGTCTAATCTATCATTTTATATATAACAATGCCTCTGAAGACCGAGATAATTAGTGACTCATGTAGCTAGCTAGTGGCTTGTACAACTGTAATTTTCTGTAGCTTTAAAATAAAGTCTTGCTTCCTTTTAACTTTTCTCTTCCTGATATATTTTATGATCCTTGTTTGATATTTTTCTGTACTTCTTCTTTTTGTGTATCTCATTACTGTTTTTGCAGAACAGACTTATGCTCAGTATTTGTTCTTGAAATTGTGTTTAATCCTCTCAATTTTTTTCTTTTGTGTCAGTTCTGTTGCATATTTTCAAAATAAAGTGGGAGAGATTAGAGTTTTATTATTAGCTACTGTGTACATTTTTGCATCATTCTGCATTACTCCTACATTATCCTAAGGCACATAGAATAAGAGTTTTTGTGTTGATGGCTATCAGGTACCATCCTCAGGTAGATACTATGTATAGGTATGCACACTGTCTTCAAATTGGTATTTATTGAGCTCTCATACCTGTGGACTTCCATCTATAACTGTGATGATTTGTTTTTGGTTATTAGCTAATGCTGGCCTAAATATAATGGGGCTTTTTAGACTTATGATAAATCTATAAATATACTTTTAAGCATGTAAACATTTATTGTCAGTCTGGTTTAGTCGGATGTTACTACATCCACTCAGAAACACACATATTCAGATTCATTTATATTAGCTTATATGATGATTCCTTACCTGAATTGATCAAAGGAGGGTTCTGTGTTCTTATGAAGTCACTGTGTGCTGTGCTGTGCATAGTTGCTCAGTCGTGTCTGACTCTTTTTGACCCCATGGACTGTAGCCTGCCAGACTCCTCTGGCAAGAGGACTCTCTTGCCAGACTCTCCGGGCAAGAATACTGGAGTGGGTTGCCATGGCCTCCTCCAGGGGATCTTCCCCACCTAGGGATAGAACCCACGTCTCCCTCATTGCAGGTGGATTCTTCACCATCTGAATCACCAGGAAAGGCCAAGTAAATTGGAGTTGGTAGCCTATCCCTTATGCATGGGATCTTTCCGATCCAGGAATCAAACTGGGGTCTCTTGTGTTGCAGGCAGATCTTTACCAGCTGAGCTACCAGGGAAGCCCACGGAGTCACTGTTTATCCTCATTTCGTAGGGATGTTCTGACCTCTTTCATTTTTACTCTTTGTTATTATTTTATGATGTTTCCAGTGAATCCTTATCACCATAAGATGTATACTGAGTAATGAGGGCTAATTTTAGGCAGGAGCCATTCTTTTTACTGGAAACGCAGGTGCTGGTGAAAGGTGCAAGCCTGCTTCGTCTTCTTTGGCTGAGCTTTGCCCCCCACGTTGCTTTCTCCAGCCATCTTCTCTCTCTGTCAGTTAGTGTGTCATATGAACTTTGTGTTGCGTGTGGCACATCCATTGTTTACCTTATTTTCACCTCCCTAAAGCATCCTCATACAACTCTGCGTTTTCTAACACTTCTTTACTGTGCCCTCTGGAATCTCATTCTGCTAAGTGCGCTTTCTCTTCAAGAGATTCATCCTCTCATATCAGTATAACTCAGTGTTAAGAAATGTTCACAAGTACTGACTTTTTTATTCTTTCACTTCATGTGAAAGCCTCTATGCTGTCAAGGCTTTTGGGGTTTGGTTGTACTCTACATTTACTTCTTCTCTGAAGTAATTTTTTCATTAATTACTGAATTCTTTTCTGTTTCTGGTCATTCCTATTCATTTATCAAAGAATAAGTGTTCTGTGGTTCATTGTCTCTTTTTCTACCCATAGCCATTTGGGATGACTTTAGCATTCATGTGTAAGTTCCATCTAAAATCATAGTTTCTCTGTTCATCAATCTAAAAATAGTACTGATTGAGGTCTGATAGCTGGTAAGCAAGTTTAGGTCAAGAGTCTTTCTTAAAGATGGAAGAGGGCTCCTTGACCCTTGTTCCTCGCTAGTATTTGGCATCAACTCTGGACTGCTTACTTTATAGACTTCTTATTTTATAAGAAACACAAAACCTGATTTGGTTAGCTTTAGACGTGTTTTTGAATGCAGTTCTGAGTGGAAGATTAAGTAAAATTTTAGTGAAAATAGAAAATGTAACACAGCATAAAACTGCTATTTTTATTGTTATTACTTGTTTATATATTTGTATGTTTGAGAAGGTGCTAGCTTCCACAGGAGCTTTTGTGGCACTGAGATTATTAAAGTAGAAGAATTTTAATGTATCAATAGATGTTATTGATTCTAATATTGAAGAATCTGGCTATCATGTTTTGTTTTTATAAATACCTCTGTTTTGAAAGCATGGTAATTTACCTTGCCCCAACCTCCCTAGTTTTTGGTTGAATTATTAGGAAGACTTAATTGCCTCGGTAGCTTTACAGCATATTACATGATGTTTTAAAGTTATATACATATTTCAGTGTTTGGTGATATGATAATATGAATGAAAGTAGTTAATTTGGTGAGTTCTTGAGATTTATTGTAGGACTTAATCTCCTTCATGAGGACAAAAGCAAAGATTTAAAGATTTTATGGGCTTTTACATATATTAAGGGAAAAACAGGGTCTTTGTACATATTTCAGATTGTCCTTGCTAATTTTATAGTTTTAGGTTATTGCTTTATATGCTCAATTTCTAATTAATTTCTGAACAAGATTTATTCTAGGTATGAATGATGTGATTTTTATGGCATCTGCCTTGAAAGTATACATCTGTTAAGACTAGTTTTGCTTGTTTCTTAAGAGGATGAGAGAGAGTAGCAGTGGTAGCAAGTATGGTCAAAATTAAAAAATAAACCAAAAGGAAGAATGATAGATGAATACTTTAGACTCTGTAGCTAGTCATTTAGCCAAATAATCCCTAGAATCTTTACAGTTAACTCTTTACAATGCTTTTCTATGTATTAAAAATATTATTTATATAAAACTTTATTCTGATTAAGAAGCATACCTATAGATATCTGAGAACATTGGATATATGTTGAAAATTCATCCCAAAGTACTCTAGGACCCCAGAGGTTACAGATGAAAGAGAAATGGCATGAGATGTTTTTTAGCTTTTTTTACTCAATCACAGCAGGTAAAGTATTTCTACATTTCTAATTTTATAAAGGTATGTATCCTTCAGTACTTAATAAAGTCCACATCTGTCGTTTTGTTTGTGGTAGCAAGAAAGCATTGGCCACCTTAAAGCTTCTTCCTCTCCGTGTACCCACTCCCCCCCCGCCCCCCAAATCTTGAATTAAGAAAGGACACAAAAGTAGATTGTGCTGTTCTGGGATATGTTGCACTGATCCATCTTAAGTGGTGATGGGACCAAGAGAAAACATTTCATCAAATAAAGCTAAATCTTATAAGTCAATTCTTGTCATAATCAGAAGTTTCTAGGTAGAATCTAGACATCATTTGAACGACTATTCACTGGAATTACAGACATCCTTGGTTACATGGTTTATCTATTGCGTTAATCACCAATGGAAGGTTAGCTTTTGTGTTTCATTTATATTAACAGAAATAAGATACACAGGCATCTTATGGAATTGAGCTTGTAACGATTATAGCTGCTTTTTTTTTAAACTAAAGGGAAGGTCACCAAGGATGGCTGGCCAGCGAGAAATGAAGACTCTTATGACTTACTTATCATGGGCTCTCTATCAATGAGGGGAACAGCAATAGAGTAAAGGATAGTTATAAAAGGCAGAAGGAAAACTACTACTTATTTTAAAATTATGATGTGCTACTTAATCACAAATCTGTGCTGTTATTCATATTTTTGAAATCTAGAATGCTTATTATAAACAAAAATTTTGAGCTCCACACTTAGTTGATTGTTCATATAAGCTTTAGTATCGAACAGGTTTTGAATAGATGTCAGTGTTTATATTTTATCAATTATTATAGACTTTTCTGTCTAAGGCAGAGAAGCAAGTATGATTTTTAGAGGGTGCTCAGCGGGCAGGAATATGACTGACCGGCTCTGTGGAGTGAGTGGCACGGAGTGAGAGAGGTGGGGTGGAGGATGGCCACTGACAGGTGACTGGGGTCGTCCTGGCTCCGTCCACCTAGTGCCCCGAGCAGGGGGACCACCAGGCCGTGGGAGGACTGAGTTTAGTGTGGGACATTCACAACCTGAGGTGTCCTGAAGAAAGTAGGGTAATTTGAAAGATAGAAGAACAAAGGAGTAGACAGTTCAGTGGAGAGATAGATAAGGCTGAAAAGCTTTCTGTGGCTTTGGCAGCTTAGCTTTAGAGGTTCTCAGTGAGCTCAGAGGGAATGTACGTGCTGTGGAGTGGGCAGGGAGAAGGTCGGGTTGCAGTAGACACAGGAGTGCATGGGTGAAGAAGTGGGGTTTCAGCTGAGGAAACCATTTCAGAGTATTGAAGGATAAGATGTATTCCAGATTGGGTTCAGACTGAGGGACTTTAGACACTTACTTGAGCTTCCCTGGTAGCTCAGACAGTAAAGAATCTGCGTGCGGTGCTGGAGACCTGGGTTCGATCCTTGGGTCAGGAAGATTCCCCTGGAGAGGCAAATGGCAACCCGCTCCAGTGTTCTTGTCTGGAGAATCCTGTGGACAAAGCAGCCTAGTGGGCTACAGTCCATGGGGTCGCAGAGAGTCGGACACGACTGAGCAACTTCCACTTTACCTCTCTGAGTCTGAGTTTCCTAAAAAATGGTTGGCGATTTGAATCTGGAACACGAGACAGTTTTGTCTTGATTACAACAGAATCAGTGAACCTTCCACAGGAGCAGGAGTTTTTTTTTTTTCCCCCCACCTCACTGATAGCTCCCTAGAGCTTGCATTACTATCTGGAACTTTGTAGTTGGTCAACAAACATTATCTAAAAAATGAGAGAGATCACACAGGAAGATGGTACGGTTTGAGGAAAAGGCTCACACCAGAAGCTTGGGGGGAACCTGAGGTGGATGGGGCAAATAAGGCTCACGGTGGAGAGGAAACGAGAGTCACCCGAAGAAGCATTTTGGGAAAGGAGCCACCAGTGAGATGCGGAGGCTGGGAGATCCTAGATTCGTTTTCTGTGCTATGTTGCCAACGTCCACTTTTTTACTGGCTTCAGAAAAGACCTGGTTTTTAGCTCCTGTGGGTCAGAAGTCCAGGCTTGGCCCGACTCCTTGCTCAGGATTCCGTTAAAGTCAGGCTGTTTGCTGGCTATCTTCTCACCTGAAGCTTGTGGGTCCGCCTCAGGCTCCTGAGGTTGTGGCAAAAGCCAGTTCCTTGCATTTGAGGATTGAGGTCCTCATTTGCGTGCTGGCTTTCAACTGAGGGTTAGTTTTAGCTCTCAGAGGCCACCAGAATACCTTGCTATATGATCCCCTCTGGCAGTGGAGGACCTTCTTCACACTGAATCTCTGTTTAGCTTGCCTTCAGGAAGAGGCCAGTCTCTTTCAAGGGCTCAGCTGATTGGGTCAGACACATTCAGAATATTCTCCCTTTTTAAAAATCAGCTGTGTCACATAACCTAATCGTGGGAACAGACTCCACCATGTTCACTTTCCTAGTGATCATGCAGGATGAGCACGCCAAGGGGTAGGAATTTTAGAGACCATTTGAGAAATATGCCTTCCACAGGGCTCAAGTAAAATGAAAGCTGAATAGAGAACAGGAGATACAGCAATACCTTTTTCCAGGATGGTAGTGAAAACCTGGAAAGACCATCCAAATTTAAGGCATGCAAGTAAGGCACCCAGGTGGTGGCACTAGTGGTAAAGAACCCGCCAGTCAATGCCAGAGACATAAGAGACGTGGGTTGGATCCCTGGGTCGGGAAGATCCCGTGGAGGAGAAAATGGCAACCCACTCCAGTATTCTTGCCTTGAGAATCCTATGGACAGAGGAGCCTGGCGGGCTATAGTCCACGGGGTCACAGAATCAGACAGGACTGAAGCGACTTAACATGCATAGTTTCACGCTTAAAAGCAAGTAGGAAAGCATCCAATTTCTCCATGGATCATTCTCTCTGTGACTTCTACTCTGAAACGAGAAGTAGGAGAAGTATCAGATTTCACAGATGAATGTAAGTTCACATAATAAAGATCAAATGCTTTACTTAGAAATAAGCTTCGAACTTTCTACTTTTGTTTAGAAGCAGTTGTAAAGAAGTTATTTTCATGATTTCACAGAGTATTGTAGATTAGAAAGAGCAAATGGTAAATATACTGAGTGCAGGCGTGGAGTGGCGAGCGACCAGGGGAGGAACAGAATCAGGCATTGTCAGTAGCAAGAAGTGATAACCCATATTTTAAGATCACCAGAGGAATCTGGGGGGCGGGGAAAGGCCTGAAATTCAGATGGAAGAAAGTCTGAAACGGATGTCTTGTAGTTTTGACTTAGGAAGGCAAGGCCAGATTATGTTCATTTTGAACTGTGTATTGATAGGAACACAGAAATATAAATTTGTTTTGTGAGGATAGTCTTTTTTTCAAAATACGGTCTAATGAGGCATCGCATTAGTGCCATTTAGTTCTAAAGTAAGTTACTCTTTTAAAAATTCTTAATTTCTACTGAATTTTAAAGAAACCATAATCTGCTATTTGATTTTATTTTGTACCTTTTAAGACTTAAGATGATTTATGGGTAATCTTTTGAATCTTTGTATGATTCTTAGAGCCCTGAAGCTGATTTTTATAAATTCTAGACATTAATCTTTTGGTTCTGTAAATTATCTTGTTCCTACCTAGTCATTGTAGGGAAGAGATCAAATGATGTGATTGAAATTGCAAGATTGAATGTAAGAATTAGTATTCTGGATGAGAACTTACTATTGCCCTTGCAAAAGTTATTTAACCACTTCAACTTCGGCTTTCTAATCTACGCAGTGGGGCTAAGAGGGCCTGCTCCGTGGCGTTAGAGACGGTTAGATGTACAGAGGACTGCGTGGACAGAGCGCATGGTGTGCAGCACACAGTTTGTGCTCAGTAAATCTTACCTACTGTCAGTGTTAGAGCCGCGTTCTAAGCATGTCATTATTTTCTCCACAGTGACCTCAAGCAGTGTGTTAGGACTGTCCTCTTGAACATAGCCCCTAAAATTTTAGCAGTAGAGATGTTATTCTCAGTTTTATTCAAGTACTTGACAGTACTTAAAATCATTTGGCTTCTCACTGAACTACTTTGAAATGTACCATTACATTTATAGGCACTGAATGAAGCATTTCTGATATGGGGGTCCGACCTTTCCTGTATCTATATTCAAAGGCCTCTTCCCTATCTTAGTTTTTATCTTTAGTGGAAAAAAATAGATAATTTTATCTGTCTGATGTTTTGTAGTTTTCAGTCATGTCTAACGTTTTGCCATTCCAGTCCCCAGTGCCTCTGTGTGTGTGTGTGTGTGTGTGTGTATGTGTATGCTCTTACTAGCAGCATTCTTTAGACTTATAATTATTTTAAAAATTTACTGGTCTTTTCATGTTTTTATTACATTCTTGAGATATGGTATTCAAAATAGTGCATGTTTTGGGGTGTAAATGAGCAACATTTTTATACTAAATGTTCTAAATTTGAATGCAGTCTTTGTTTCTATGTAACATTTCTACTTTAATGCCATTAGAGCCTTTTCTCCTCACCTCACACTAAGTTTCTGACTGAGAATGCCCAGCGCTGGCTGACTTTGTGGATGCGATCTAAGCCAGGTGTCATGTAGAAAAGGGAGTCAGCTTCGTCATCAGACATGTGTCATGAGTTGTGTCGTCTCACCGCTGATCTCCATTTTTCTCAACTATCATGAAGTGAAAAGCTTGAAGTAGAAAAATAGCTAGCTTGGAAGATTCCTTCTAATACCATTTCTATATAAATCATGAAAAAGATCTGATAGAATAAAGACTATGGCCCAGTAATTTTATACTTATTTCCAGTGTAAATTTTTTTTCTACATGCCCTATATGTGTAAACTTATATTGATCAACTTATTTTTTTGATTAGTGGTTGGTTGCCTTTGAAATTCCTTTCTTCTTTGCTGGCACCTTATTATTGGAAACAATACTGGATCCAAAAATGTGAAAACCATGTGTGCTAATTAGTGTGAAAATAGATGCTAGCAAAGCAAATAAAAAGTTAGCTACTGTTCCAGCTACTGCACTGTAAATGAATAAAAAGGTCCTGTGACCTTGCTGCTGCTGAGCTGTGCATATTGCTCTATAGTTTTTGGAGTAATCAGGGTTCCTGTTGAGAAAAATTGTCTTTGAGACTGCAGCTGTACTTCTAATAGTGCATTTGAGGGCACAATGTTGTTTTGGTCTGAGATAAGTGTCTAAAACCTGGAGTGGAAAGACAACAATAAAAATGCATGTGTGCATACTTTAATCTCACTGTATAGAATTTATGAGAATAATGCAACTTTTTGACCAGTTTTCCTGATTAATAGAATTCATGTAAGCTTGTTTTTTTGTTGTTGTTGTTGTGTTTTTGATGTTCAGGGCAGCTGATGATCACTTTATGAGGTAAATATTCAGTGACTCTCTGTTAGCTGTGCATTAGTTTCCTAGGACTGCTATCACAAATGACCACAAACTTGGTGGCTTAAAAACAGCATGGATTTATTCTCTCACAATTCTAGAGGCCAGAAGTTAAAAATCAAGGTGTCCCCAGAGTTGGATCCTTCTGAGTAAGAATGCCTCCCTCCAAGCTTCTGGTGGGGAGCTGCTGGCAAACCCCAGCATTTCTTGACCTGTGGGCACGTAGTGCCAGTCTCTGTCCCCTTCTTCACACCACCCTTTCTTCTGTGTGTTTTCCTTTCCCATTTGTCTTCTTGTGAGAAAGCTTATCTTTGGATTCCGGACCAGCATGGACAATCCAGGTCAATTTCACTTTGAAATCCTTGATTATATCTGCAGAAACTCCTTTTCCAAGAAGGGTCCCATTTATAGGTTCTGGGTGGATATGTCTTTGGCTGGGTGCGGGGATCTGGGGCGGCGGCGGGGAGCTCACATCCAGCCCATTATAGCTGTGTATGTATTCTCTTTAATTATCAGAATTTTCAAAAGTTGAAGCTTTGGTTGTGGGCAAGACCCTTAACTTTGAGAGAAGCTGGTTCTTTTGACCTTTTATTCAAATATTTTTTGAGTACCTATTCTGTGAGCCCCAGAAATATTAAGTAAATTACCCAAGGTCATGTGGTTGAGTAGCTGAAATGTTAATCCAGCTTTGATACTGATTTTTTTGCTGTTAATCACTGTGCTGCTGTGTCTGGAGTAGTTTTTGCCAGCCCCTGACCTCATGCTTCCCAAGAACTCTCTTCCAAATCCCTCAGAAAGGAATATTGTTTGAATTTTGGTCAATAAATGTCTACTAGATTGCTACGAAGATACAATAAACAGAGGATTTTCTGGCCTCAAAATACAGATGAAGACCCTTGATTTTAGTTCTGGTTTTGACTTTAACTCAGACTTGAACCAGAAACATCTTTGAGCTTCTGGTGAAACAAAATTACTTTTATGGTACCTCCCAGTTGGGAAATGTTATGGCTGTTTTTTAAAAGATTTTTCTCTAATTATGCCTGTAGAAGTTTGGAAGTAGAATGCTTTGCATGTTAGAATGTATACTTTTATGAGATAGAACTTTTCCTGTGTTTTGATTATGACAGCAGCAGGATATTTGTTTAACTCATTATTGGATGCTAGGAACTTTGCTTAGTCCCTTCTGTGCCGCATTTAATCCTTATAGTAGCACTGTTAGATGAACTATTGTTATTCCTAATAGGCAGTACTATTGTTATCCTCAAGGCATAGAGAAGGAAATTGATGAAGAGTTAGGCAACTTGTCCAAAGTCACGTGGATTGGAAGTAGAGAGATCGCGTGTGAACCCCATTCAGTCTGACTGTGTAACTGTTCCCTTAACATCTGCTCAAGTCGTCTCTCTTGTGTAGCTTCTATAATTTTAAGTGAGGTAATAGGAGTCGCGCATTATGGTCCATGGGCTGCATCTGGCCTGCTGTCCCTATTTGGGTGGCCTGTGAGCTAAGCGTTGTTTTTATATTTTTATTTATTTTTCATTGGTTGATGATTGGTTTACAGTACTGGTTCAGTTTCTGTCATGCATCAGCATGAATTATCCGTAGGTGTACATATGTCCCCTCCCTCCTGGGCCTCCCTCCCACCCCCTGCCCATTCCCACCCCTCTGGGTTATTCCAGAGTGACCTCTGGAATACAGGGTCACACAGCAAACCCACCTTGGCTGTCTGTTGACATAGGTTAGTGTATATGCTTCCGTGCTACTCTCTCCATTCATCTCACCTTCTCCCTCTTCTCCTCCAAAATGATTGAAAAAATATCAAAAGAAGGACTACTTCCTGTTATGTAAAATTCATATGAAATTCAGGTTTCAGTGTGTGTAAATAAAGCTTTATTGGAACACAGGCTTGCTAATTTTTTTGGCATATTGTCTGTAGCTGCTTTCATAATACAGCACTACATACATTGGCCTAGCTGGGTAGTGGTGACAGATACCATATGGGCCAGGAACCTAAAATATCTCTTGCCTAGCCCTTTACAGAAAAATGTGCCAGCCAATATAATATCTCTGATAATTATTATTTTTACCTTTTTACTGCTTTTATGGCAAAAACATTAACTTCTTTTAGGTTTCTTTTTCAAAAAGGCAGGTTCTAAATAGTTTTAGATTTTTAACATTTGTTTTTAATATTATATGCCATAATAAATATTTGTCAGGAGCTGGGGAATGGTAGTGAATATTTGCGTGCTAAGTTGCTTCAGTCATGTCTCTGCGCAACTCTGTGGACTGTAGCCTTCCAGGCCCCTCTGTCCATGGGGTTCTCCAGGCAAGAACACTGGAGTGGATTGCCATGTCCTCCTCCAGGGGATCTTGCTGACCCAGGGATTGAACTCACATCTCTTAGGTCTCTTGGATCAGCAGGCAGGTTCTTTACTGCTAGCGCCACCTGGGAAGCCCCAGTAAATATTTAGGAAATTATATAATTGGGAATTGTATGTAAAAATATATTTGTAGGTGTATTAATAATAGTTTGTAAATTATCATAGAATATTATGTCAGCTTCATAATGAAATGTATAAGATTATAGTAAATATTTTTATACTTGAGGTAATTGTATGTAGTAGAATATCCCTTGTTATTTTGATGACTTGTCTTTAATTATTTATATTTGAGAAGCACTTCCCCTCTAGCACAGCAGGCTTCCCTGGTGGCTCATATGGAAAATAATCTGCCTGCAATGCAGGAGACCTGGCTTTAATCCCTGCATCAGGAAGATCCTCTGGAGAAGGGAATGGCAGCTTACTCCAGTAGTTTGAGAAGAGTCACATTCTTCACTGGTATACCTAGTTTACGCTTTGTATGAAGAATGTAAAAATATTGTTTAAATTTCAAGTGAAACTTGTATTTTCTTAAATGTAATATATGTACTAGAATAGTCCAGTTAGCTCATCAAGAATAGGCATCCCATACAGATTTCTCATTTAAATCTGCGTTAAATGTCTTATTTAAGAGAACTACATGTTGCAGTTCTGGTGAAGTTACATTCTTGTATGTATCTATCAGATGATTCTTAATGAGCTGGTACCTGCCTGTTGAAGGCAGAAGTATGAAATTGTAATAGTTGTCATCTAGATAGCCACATGAAATTTAATTCATGTACTTGTACATGGACTATATAAGGGTTGTTTATATAAAACAATGGTTTTATATAAGCGTTTATATAAGCATTGTTTATATAAAAGCAAAACTGGTTAAGAAAGCATTGTCTTTACACTCTTAAGTATTCTGGTTAGTATTAGGCTAAATGATTAGAGTTATACCTGTGTAACCTATTTTGTTTCATTAATCTCTCTTCGTCATGCATTTCAAAATCATGAGTTCTCGTTGGTTTTTTACACCTAATATTATCTGAGTAGTATTGCTTTTTGTTAAAGTTAGAAGAATTTCAGGATAAACTTTATAATCAAAGTTATTTATAGCAGATTTGAATCTTTCAAAATACAGTTTTATTTAAATTTAGTTTTTCAAGAGTCTTTACCCGTGAGATGATTCAGTGTGCTTGAGTACTTTGCTGGTTGAATTGTGTTCATTGGCTGATGTAGTTTTTATTATACTTTCTACTTGTTCACTCTTGTGTAAAAGCTTTAAAATAATGAGAAGTATGTATAATGTGCCAGCCAGTATTGAATTTATGTATTTTGATTTTTCTTTAAAATCTTTTTCAGATAATGGTATTTTTGTAATTCAAATGAATGGACTTCTGAGGAATAATTTTTACAAGTAAACATAAGTAAATGGTAGAACAAATATCTATACATTAAATTGTAGGGACTGAGTTAAAACACCTTGTTCTGGTACAGAGATTATTACTTTATGTAATAGCTTTGGAACTCTATCTCAGAAGACTATTAGAAAACATATTTCAATGTAAGATTTTAGAGACAATTTCTCTTGTTAACCTTTGCAAAATAATCATTATAGTTTATAACATAGTTATTAGCTTATATCAATGCATTTAGATACTATAATACAGGTTTTAATTGAAGCTCAAAGTGTAATAACTTATTTTAAGCCATAAAATAAATATGAATTTTCTAAAGTCAGAAAGAACTTAGGTATACTGAATTTCATGTTAGGAATTTGGACAAGCCAGGGATAAGAAAGAGACTTAAGACATCTACTTGAATTAAAACTTTCCATCCAAAGAGAGAGAAGAAATTGAAGATGACCAAGGAAAAGAATTTCAAAAGAGTTATAGATAACTCTTGGTTTAGTTTAGAATCAGCCCTTGATTATCTACTTTGTAAGTTTTTTATGAAATCATTTGTGTTTATCACATAACTAAATATCATGGTGCTATATGGAGATAACCCTGTTAAGAGTCCATAGAAATATACCGGTGAATCTGAAAATGTGTGTATTTTATTTCTGGACCACCTTGAAATGCTAATACAGATATTACCCATGCTCCTATCTTGCTTCAGTCAAATGTTTCCTAGCAAATGTTCCCTATCTGTAACAGAAAACCATAGTACCTATCTGATAAAGTTGTTGTGAGGATTATATGTAAGGCTTTTTAAAAGTCTGTTTAAACGTTTATATTAATATTCAGTTCAGTTCAGTCGCTCAGTCGTGTCCGACTCTTTGCGACCCCATGAATCGCAGCACGCCAGGCCTCCCTGTCCATCACAAACTCCCGGAGTTTACTCAAACTCATGCCCATCAAGTCGGTGATGCCATCCAGCCATCTCATCCTCTGTCGTCCCCTTCTCCTCCTGCCCCCAATCCCTCCCAGCATCAGGGTCTCTTCCAGTGAGTCAACTCTTCATATGAGGTGGCCAAAGTATTGGAGTTTCAGCTTCAGCATCATTCCTTCCAATGAACACCCAGGACTTATCTCCTTCAGGATGGATTGGTTGGATTAATATTAGCTTTGATTATATTTACTTTAATGACCACCATCCTTATTATTATTCTGTTAATGAGCATATTTAAACTTATCTTGATTTGTTTATTACTGTTTTGAAGACTTTGGATTTAAAAAATATATCCATATAAAATGGTCAAACATTTATCCTGCCTTTTCTGTATTAACTGTTTAGTTCAGTTCAGTCGCTCAGTCTTGTCTGACTCTTTGTAACTCCAGGGACTGCAGCACGCCAGGCCTCCCTGTCCAGCACCAACTCCCAGAGTTTACTAAAACTCATGTCCATTGAGTCGGTGATGCCATCCAGCCATCTCATCCTCTGTTGTCTCCTCCTCCTGCCTTCAGTCTTCCCAGCATCAGGGTCTTTTCAAATGAGTCAGTTCTTCGCATAAGGTGGCCAAAGTATTGGAGTTTCAGCTTTAGCATCAGTTCTTCCAATGAATATTCAGGGCTGATTTCCTTTAGGATAGACTGGTTAGATCTCCTTGCAGTCCAAGGGGCTCTTAAGAGTCTTCTCCAACACCACAGTTCAAAAGCATCATTTCTTCGGCGCTCAGCTTTCTTTATAGTCCAACTCTCACGTCTTTACATGACTAATGGAAAAACCATAGGCTTGACTAGACGGAACTTTGTTGACAAAGTAATGTCTCTGCTTTTTAATATGCTGTCTAGGTTGGTCATAACTTTCCATCCAAGGAGTAATTAAGGATGAACTGTTGCCAGATAATAATAATGGTTAACCAAATATTTGATGGGGGATGCATCTTTTTATAGAAGTATTCCAACTAATAAATGGGAAACAAATGATAGGATTTGAACACCACCATTTACAATGCCTGTGAACTAGTAGATGTAAACGCTGAGCATCAGTCTCTGCTGACATCACAATGAGAGAACCAGACGTTATTTCCTGGTACATGCCACCATGCTCTCACTGAAGATGTTGAATCCAAGTCTGATCTAGCCTCTCATCCCAGCTGCTAATTTGCAGAAAAAAGGACAGAGCACATGCCAGACTGCCCCTGGAGTGTGAAATCATGCAAACCCACGCTGTGGAACCCTGAATCTATGGCTGGGTCTTCATTTATTTATTTATTTATTTTTTGGCTGGGTCTTTAAACAGCCAAATTGAAAGTAAAATATAGGGACAGAGAGGGAACTTATTGATTAAAAGGTGCTTAAAGATACCTTAAATAAAGTTTAAAAAATGGTCAAAACCAAAACTATCTTGTTTAGGGATGCACACCAAAGAGTAAAAATAATGTAAGTGTGTGGTTTATTATGGACACCAGGATAGTGGAAGCATACAGGTGGTTGTGACTGGGGTGTGTCACCCGGAAGCCTTCTGCAGTATTTAGCAAAGTTCTATTTCTTGACTTGGGTTATGATTACAAGGGCATATATATTTCTTGTGTTTGATTTTCAGTTTTTTAATGGTAGAAAAAGCTGAGATAGTTTAATTGTCCTAATCAAAATACTTGGAAATTCTCTCCTCTATCTACCAAATCTAACTTATGTAGTAAAATTGATAGAGAATATATTTACTGATTCACCAGATTTTGTGTATGTGTGTGACTATGTGTTGTGGATGTGTATACTCGTGTGTGTGTGTGTGTGTGTGTGTGTGTGTGTGTGTGTGTGTGTGTGTACTCTGTGACAGGCACTGTTCTGATTTTCTATTCCTATGTAACAGATCACTGCAAAACTTGAAGGCTTAAAACACCCAGTCATTTTATTTGCTCATGAGTCTCTGTTTGGGAAGAATTCAATGCGGAAGGCTTATCTCTCTTCCATGTGCCATAACTGGAACAGTTGGACTAGACGCCTTCAGATCCATCTCCTAAGTGGTTCACTCCCATGATTTGCAGTTTGGGTGCTGCTGGCTCCAGGCTCAGCCAAGCTCTGTTTATCTCCTTGTGGGCCTGTCTGTGGGCTGCTTGAGGTTTGTTACAGCTTGAGGTGGCCAGGTTCCAGAGTATGTGTTCTGAGGAAAGCAGAAGGAAGCTGGTTGTGGGACCTGGGTTCAGAAGTGTCCCTTTCACCATAGTCACGTACTCACCCAGAGTCTCAAGAGGAGAGGACATATGCCTCACTTCTCAAAGAAAGTGGAGCCAGAGTCTTTATGGTAAGAAGGGCACCTGTGATGGAGATAACTGTTGAGGCCATTTTGGGAGGTTCAGTGTGCCACACGCACTGTCTCACCGTTGAATACAGAGCTGAGTGAGATTAAGTCCTTGTCTGTAAGGAGCTCAGAGTTGAGTGAAAGACAAGTTAACAGATCATTATGACAAGGGTATGGTGAGTTCGATGAGGGTAAAGCCTCGGTGCCATCGCAGAGCATAAGACGATGCCCTAGATTTAGAGTGCCAGCTCTCAAGGTGAAGGTCTGCTTTGTGTCTGAAGAAGACACAAGAGATGGGCAGCCCAGAAGACAAAAAATTGGAGTAGTTTTTCAGGAAAAGGAAGAATCATCATATGTTACTTGGGTAAGCAAAAATATAGTGCATTCTAAATCTTCAGCATTTATATATGACCGCATTATGGATATGAAAAGTTAAGTGGAGAGAAGTGAGGTTGGATAAGTATGTCGGAGCTTATACTATGGAAAAACCTTTGTGTGTAAACTGGGGTTTTCTTGTGACCACCGTGCAGGAACCATTCAAGACAGTAAGCTGCAGAGTGAACCGATCTGGCTTACCTTTTCACACAGAGGACTCTGGGGGTTTTGTACCGGATAGGAGCAAAGAACTATCCAGGCCAGGAAGGCTGGTGCTGAACTAAGTCATATCAGGGAGCACGGAAAGAAAGGGGCTGGTGTTTAAATGTCTTTGTTTTTGTCTGTGCGGTGCAGTGTGCAGGATCTTAGTTCCTTGACCAGGGATTGAGCCTGTGACCCCTGCGGTGGAGGCATGGAACCCCTGGACTTCCAGGGAGTCCCTGGGGCCAGTTCTGGAGGTATTTCATAGATACAGATTTCAGAATTTGGTAACTGATTGGAGATGGATATGAGGGAGGAAGGACTACCAAGATTTCCCTCCAGAGTTCTGCCTTGGGAGTTCTGTCGTCGGTGGTGCTTGCCGCAAAAGATAAGGGTCGTCGGAACAGAAGTACAACAGATTGGACCGGGTGAAGGATGGTGAGTGCTAGTTGAGGTCAGCCTGCAATGCGGCTTTTGGGAATCCTCAGCATGCAGTTTATAAGTGAAGTGATGGAGATAACTGTGTTTGACTGTGGGGCGGGAGAGAGGAGGACCACAGAGGGAATGTTGAGTGACTGGTGTTGAGGGCCAGGCAGAGACGAGGGATGGGTAATAAGGGCGTCCTGAGTGGCGCATTGGGGAAGAATCTGCCTGCCGTGCAGGAGACACATTGGGGAGGGCTGGGAAGATCCGCTGTGTAGGGAATGGCGAGCCATTCCAGTGTACGCTGGGAAACTGCATGAGCGGAGGAGCCTACGTCCACGGGTCACAGGGAGTCAGACGTGACTGAGCACTGTCAGACACACACACACACACACACACACACGAATGAGGTGCATCAACCAGACAGAGTAACCTGGCAGGCTACAGCCCGTGGGGTCGCAGGCAGTCAGACGTGACTGAGCACACACACACAGAGACACACACACACGCGCGTGTGCACAAGGATGAGGTGGACCAGACAGACCGGGGAAAACCAGAGACGGCGGTGTTCCTGGTCCCAGGGAGGAGAGGGGCATCGTCAGAAGGGAGGACCACAGTGCCCAGAGGTCTGGCAGCGCTGAGGTCGAACGGGGGGCGAGGGCAAGTTCAGTGACGTATGGGGCGGGTAGGTAACAAGGCACATGGGGAGATGGGCGTGTGGTTGATCTTTTTTCCTTTTTCTATCCACACTTTCAGGTGGCTGAGTTTCAGAGGGAGGAAACGCAGCGTAGTGATCTGTGGAAAGGGAGAGTGTTTTAGTTGTACCACTGTCCACGTGTTGAGGTTGATCATTGTGGGTGTCATTGATCTGTCATCCATTGATACAGTACTTCCTAATTATCTGCTGCCCTTATATAATTTTCCTCCATTAACTCATCTGTTTTATTTTATCACCTGAAGCAAAAAGAACGTAGGCTAGGGTACTTTTCATAATGCTTTCATATTGCTGCTGGTGGGTTATTTCATTGTTTGTATTTTATTTTTTAATGAGAGGAAAATTCCAAACTCCTTTTTAGAATTAAAAAAAAAACTTTTTAGTGAGATAATCTTTTTTCTTTATCCTTTGATAAAGAGGATTATTGTTTAATTAAGATTTATCCTTTATTGAGTTATTTCTCTTGGTATTATTTCAAATGAAAATATTATGTTTCTGTCAGTCAGTTCTGTAGATATTATTGAGTAGCACTGATAAAAATTGGGTTTTTGATTGGAATGAAGTATAGCTATGCAAAAGTATTCTGAATTAGAAATAATGCAAATTAATTGTGCAATTTCAGTTACTTCTATGGCCAAGGAAATCATTGATATTTTAGTCCTATATTGAAGATTAGAAAAAGCAATACCTGTCTTCTTTCAGCTTCATATCTGTTAGAGATAAAGTTCTTTATGCTCTTTGAATTTTAAATGTGAATTGTGAGCTTATCATGAATTAAGCAAGTTTAAAATTCTTTCTGAGGGGTAAATTTTGTCTTCTGAGAAGCTTGTTTGAATATGGCTAAATGGCATTTTGAGGCTCTGGAAAAAATTTTTGCTGTGTCTAAGGCCATGAAAGTATGATTAGAATCAAACACACCTATACAGTATTATTCTAGTTCTCTTGTATATATATTATATATAATATATATATATATACACACACACAAACACACACATATATATATATATACACATATGTATATATATATATATCTTTCTGCTGAGCTTGCCATGTGCCTTTGAGCATAGCTATTCATGTTAAATTAGACCTAGATAGACTGTAAACCACTTCCTCTTCTCCTTACCCATCCTGAGAAGTTGTGAATTTATCTAAGTACTACCAGACTTTATATATATTTGTATCAGCTTTCCTCCCCTTTTATAGGAAAAATTTCTTCTCTATAAACTATTTTGAATCTCAGATGAAACACATTGAAGCTACTTATAAGATAGGAAGTTAATGCTTGGCAAGGAGAAAATATTTCGAATATATATCTTGAAATAGGAATGCCAGTTTGAGAAATGAAGATAGTGAAGAAAATCAAGGTGCCTTTAAAAGCTGTGCTTTCCAAGATATGTAGGTCATACAAACCTAGGGAAGTTTACTCAAGACAGTTGACATTCACTTTGGCCATTATCTTAATAAAATACAGCCTCTCAATTTTTAGGGCCGCCACTTCCAATTGAACCAATCACTTTTTGCCTCTACTTGTATAATAAGATAGGATACAATCAGAGCCAAAAGAATGTTGTGGGATGAGAAATCCATCAGGAATAAAAATTTAAACACCGTTCATAACTTTTCAGGTACTTTTATTAGAATCTTCATGACGTTTTGCTCTGAATGAGGTAACTACAGGAAACCTTCCTGGAGAGGCTTTTTTTTTTTTTCTTTTTTTTTTGAGGGCTTAGTCAACTCTGTATTCAGTGCTATAGAGTTTTTTCCTCAAGCTGCTAGTATTTCTGGACTATACTTTCTTTGTCATAATCTTGTCTATGAACATTTCCAATAGGTATAAACTAAGGTATCCTCTATAAAGACAGAGATAAACAATGCTAGTTATAAAATCCATGGAGAACTCAGTAGGAATAAGGGGATTTAGGGAATGTTCAGATTCTCATATCTCTAAACTTTTTCTCCAATGTAATAATTTTGCATAATAAAAATATAATTTTAATTATTTAGAATTATTGTACCATTATGTACATTGTGTTCATATATACCATTATGTACTTTAATAACTTTGTGAGACCATTGGTACAGTTAGTTGGTGAATACCCACTCTTATTTTTCAAATGAGAAATTGTGGCTTGTATGGTGACACCTAATCAGAGTTCTTCCTGATTTACAAGGATGGTATTTGGAGCTGCACATTGCGTATTCTAGGCTAGTAGTTTGGTGTCTCTTTTTCTTATTGATTCTGCTGTGCCTGTTGCTTAGTGGTGAAACAGTGAATGAATTTCTGAAAATACCAGTAAATATCATTGGTGCTTTATTAATTTAAACAGATTAATACCTGTTACTTAGGGATAGAGACTTGGTCCCAAGATTCCTAGCTGACATAGATAACTCTTTTAGGGATTTTTTTTTCTTTTGTGAAGAGCGTGCAGTAGCTGGAGCAGAGTGTGTGGTTAAGGGAAAGGCTCATCCTCTCCTCTCTTCATTTCTCTCTTTTTCCTCCTTTCTTTCCTCCTAACTCTTCTTGTTTCCCTATGAGAGCAACTTAGATATGAAAGTCGATGGGGCAGTACGTCACAGAGAGGTCTGTTAGGTTTTTTAAAGGTGTAAAGTCCTTGGGAGGGCAGAAAGGCAGGAAGTACAAGCAGAGTGGTCATCCTTGGTGGGGGAGAGACAGCTCCATGTGTCCACATGGGGACGGGATTAGAATGGAGGGAAAGGAATACGTTTGTGGGTGTGAAAAGGGACACTGAAGGGGTTTCTGCCTTGTAGTTTCTTCCTAAAGACGCAGGGGAGGGTAGATCAGGGTGGTTTTAGACACAGAAAGTAGGAGAGGGTTGACAGTGGAAGTGGGAGAGTTAAGAAGTGCGTTGACCAGTGAGATGTCATCATACGTCAGATATTTAGGGCCCATTTGAAGTGATAATCATGTGATTTTCTCAGCAGTGGTGGGTTGCCAAATGTTCGCTCAGAGAGAGCAGAAAGTTAGATCCGTTGATGGTTGGGGTTTGCCGTGTGGGGACGACTTAAGAGACAGGAGAGCAGGGGGTTAGGATATGGCAGGTTCACTCAGAGAGAGCAGAAAGTTAGGTCCGTCCACGGTTGGGGTTTGCCGTGTGGGGACAACTTAAGAGACAGGAGAGCAGGGGGTTAGGATATGGCAGGAGCCGGTGGAGTGCTGTGTCATGCCGTCTCAGTCAGGAAAGGAGAAGAAAAGAGAAGGGGATGGAGTGGAGGAAATCAGGAGACTCAAAGCCGTAGGGCTGCAGTGAAGTTGAAAAATAGTTTTAGTGGAACTAGTTAAAAGCACGCCAGTGGGGTAGGTGCTTGTGGCCAGAAAGAGACAAACTGGAATTCGTTAATTTGGACCTGTTACGTGTGAGGATAATGTCCAGGAAAAAACCATGAGTGATATAAAGTGGAGGAGAATGTTTTCTCGCCTACTGCCTTTAATGAAATCCTCATGACATCATTTCTTAAGGTGAATTTTGTAGAATAATATTTCCTCCAAAAAAAGCACATTACTGAGGCTCTGAGACATTTGCATTTAAGAAATCTGCTTAAATTTGTTTAACTGAGCAGTTCTAAAATCCATGCAATTACTAAACCTTTTGCAGTGTAATGTCTACTAACAACTACCTACACCAGGGTTTTCAACAACACACTGGGCAGTTATTTTGTGTGTCGTGTGCTGAAACTGTTCAACTAATAGGAATTGGTAAGAAGGATCACCACAACACAGTAAATGTTTATTTTGCAAAGAATTTTTACATTAATGTTAATGTGTTTCAATATTAAAATATTCATTTTCCTGTTAGAAGTGAACATGTCTAAAACGTTAAAAATGTTAGTGCACTATTTTGTTAGTGACAATTGTGGTAGTTGTAATTATTTACTAGTAATCTTTAATTACTCATGGATATTCTAAGAGAGCCTACTGTATTTGTTCCATAATAGCAGTCGACTATGGCAGATGAGTTAAAGCAAAAAAGGGAGTTTGTCCACTCAGATTTCTGGATCTGTCCAGACGTTCAGAGCCGAGTCGTCAAGCACTAGCCTTCGTTTCTCAGCTGTCCCTTTTATCGTATCGACTTCAGTCTTAGGCAGGCGGTACCACTGTGCGGTAGTGTGGTGTTTTCTCAGGGGGGCTGAGGTGAGGCAAATGCTTAGAGCCTAGTTTACTGCTTTCTAAAACAGGTTTCCCAGTTGGATTTTATTTGCTGATAATGGAAGTGTAACATTATACATACCACATTCCTTTCTTTAAAATTTGTCATTTTCTCTTTTTTAAATCAGGATTTTCTTTTGAGTCCTGCTGTTTCTTATTTCATTCTAGTAAAGTCTTGACTGAGGCCTTGAAACTTGAAATGTTCTCAGTTCCAGTTACAAAAGGAGCTCTGAACAGATAAGAGGATTATTGATACATGTGTGGTATGAGACTATCAAACAGTATGTTTCCATTCATGAAACTTCTCAGATAAAGTTGGAAACTTAAAACCGTTTACAAAAGTGAAATATGTTACATAGAAGTCTTCATAGTATCCTTGTAAGGTCTGCAGCAAATACAAGACCAATAAACTTCATCTCCCTTACCACCCAAAGCAGTCAACAAAAGAAAACCAAAACAGAATAGCAATCAAAATCTTTGAGAAGTTGGACGTTAACCCTTTGAATAATTTTCTGAGAAATATAGTCTTTAAAGGCCTTTTGTGATAATTGACTGCTTTAGAAAATAGTTAAATTCAAGTCTGTGACTTTTTGATAAATTAGTGACTTCTTTGTCATACTGAAGACCCTTAAAGTATGTCATTTTGTTTTCTTGGTTTGTGAATAAAGATAAATAAAATGATGACTAGTAGGTTACTTATCAGAAAATAAGGTACAAAATAATAGTTAAAAAAAGACACATCAGAGATCTGAGGACAGAAAGAAACCTAAATGAACCAAAGTCCAGAAAGTGACAAGCTTTCTTAGGGAAAAAAAAAAGACCTATGATTTCCTCCATCCTTGGTGGAGCTGGTGACAATGAGAAAGTTCCACTGAAAGGAATAAGGAGAAATCAACTGAACAAGCTTTAAGCACACTGGTGAGAGCAGTGTGTAGGCTGGCGGGCCAGATTAGAATCTGGGGGAGCCCTCCCTGCAGAGTGAGGAACTTCTGTTCTGCTCACGTCTTCGCCGAACTCAGCAGGGAACCAGAGATGGGCGCTTGAGAAGGATATTCCGAGTGGCATCCTCCTCATGTGTGAAAAGGGATGCAGTATTGTCTGGGGAGGGGGTGGCTGTTTGAGGTTAGAGGTAGGAGTACTGAGCCCTCTGGGTTTTTACTGACGAAAGAATGGAGGAGCCCTCTCTCAGATGGATTCTCTGCAGGGCATTGTGGGTCTTCACAGAGCTCGGAGCAGTGGCCTCCTGAAGGCTGGAGAAGAAGGTAGAAGGTTCTCGTAGATATAAAGGAGCAGGTGAGCCTGGGGAGGAAAGAGCTCCCCAGAGCCCACCTTCTGCCCCCTGCACCCCCCTTAAAGAGCCTGCTAGAATCCTGCCACGGTTCAGATTCCACCTGGAGCTGAAGAAAAACTTGATCTAGCCCCAGATATTTGAAGCTGGTGATGAATTAATTCAAACCAAAGTAGTAGCAGAGGACAAGCCCAGCTTATTAACTACAACCCCAATTCTAGCATCCTGAAAGAAAAAAAAGGAGTATGTGTGCCTCTTTCTTGAGGTAAATATATAGAATTCAGATTCTACTTTTTTTTTTTAATAGAAGCCATCTGTTAAAGAAAGAGTGTATGGCCACTAAAAAGTTAGACATGTGACCCACAGCTCAAAATAAGCAGACTTAGAGATGGCCCTGGTATTGGAATTATCGGTGTCTTTACTATAGCTTATGAAAATGCTTAGGGGTCTAAGAAAAGATATACAATGTGTGTGAAAAGATATACAGTGTGTATGGAGCAGTTCAGCAGCAATGTGGATGCTATAAAAATGGAAATTCTAGAATGAAAAATTTATCAGAACTGAGAAATTCATTAGCTGGACTTGTGGGTAGACTGGACACAGGAAAATTGCAGTGAGCTGTGAAGACAGTTGATAGAGAGTATTTAGAATGAAGCAAAAAGATAAAAATATACAACCGAGTATTTGAGATCATGGGGTAATATCAAAAGGACTAACATACGTGTATAAAAATTAGAATTTAAGAAAGGGGAGAGAGAGAGAGAGAGATGGGAGTAGAAACATATTTGAACAGACAGTGGTTAAGTATTTTTCAACACTTTCAATCCAGAAGTCCAGGAAATTTAACAGACCTCAAGAAGAATAGTTAAAAGAAAAATTTACATGTACCTATATCCTAGTTGATTAGAACGCAATCAGAAAAAAGGAAGCATTATGTACAGGAGAATAATGATGTGAATTCTAGCTGAATTCATACCAGAAACAATGGAGACCAGAACACAAAGTGCTGGAAGAAAAGAAAAAAACAAAAAAGCCTCAACTTTGACTTCTGTCTTCAGTGAAAGTATCCTTAAAAAAATGAAGGCAAGCAGCAGTTTACAGTCACTGGATGTTTATAATCAGAAAAACAGAAACAATGAGTGTGGGAGGATGTGAAAAATTTAGAAGCCTCGAACATTGTTGGTGGGAATGTAAAATGGGTCAGCCAGTTTGGCAGCTCCTCTGAAAGTTAAGTATAGAATTGCCATCAGTTCGGTCAGTCCAGTCGCTCAGTCGTCTCCGACTGTTTGCGACCCCATGGACCGCAGCACGCCAGGCCTCCCTGTCCATCACCAAGTTTACTCAAACTCATGTCCATTAAGTCGGTGGTGCCATCCAACCATCTCATCCTCTGTTGTCCCCTTCTCCTCCTGCCCTCAGTCTTCCCCAGCATCAGGGTCTTTTTAAATGAGTCAGCTTTTTGCATCAGGTGGCCAGAGTACTGACTGGAGTTTCAGCTTCAGCATCAGTCCTTCCAATGAATATTTAGGACTGATCTTCTTTAGGATAAACTGGTTGGGTCTGCCACATGACCCAGCAATTCCATTCCTAGATAAATCCCCAAAAGAGTTGAAAACAGATACTTAAGTATGTATGTATGTATGAATGTTCATTACCGCACTATTCACAACAGCCAAAAGATGGCAACTGCCCACATGCCCTTGTCAGTATTAGTAAAACCCAAATAATAGTAGCTAATGTTTATAAGTTCTCACTGTGACATGGGAGAGAGAGGGAGGAGAGAAGGGAAACGGGAGGCAAAGAGGGAAGAGGAAGAGAGAGAAGGAAGTTGCTGGGAGAGGCACGTGCCACTTACCCAGCTAATGACAAAGGGATGGTTTTGGCCTGATCAAAACAGTGTGTTAAATACAGTAATGAGCTTAGGAGTTAGTGAGGGTGAGGCTGAAGTTGGTAAAGTGCTTTGATTACTAGAGATAGGGACCTCTAATGAAGTAATATTTTCCTTCTCCACATATTCTATACATTATAATGTATACGTTTTATAATGTATTAGTTTAAGCAAAGGGGATAAATGTATGGTCCTATTATTATGTCCCTTAATTATTTTAATAGCAGAATTTCAGTTAAGATGTCTTGATAATTTAATTCATAATAGTGTACTTTTTCAAATTACTGAAATGTACAGTTGCTTACTGAGCAAAATCTATCAGTCCTTAAATTGAGTCAGTGAGGTCCTCAAAGGAAACTGCTTTGTGTGTATCTGGCACTTCTGGATACTTTATAAAAGGAAGTATAATACATATTTGTTCCTACATTTGAGAAAAGCCCCATGGGACACGAATTATGTTTAGATATTGAACAGGAAGGGAGCTGATTATACCCTGATGCTTGGAATTTGTTTCCCTAGAGAAGAAGTCATCTTATTTAAGAAGATACAGAGTCAGGAAAGCAGGCAGTATGATAGGGAGTTTTACAACCTAGGTTTCATTGCACTCCATTCTATTATACCATAAATTTCTTTAGCATTGTTATTTTAAGACAAAATCTTAATCATTCAACCGTTCCTTTTGTGCATTTAGTTTCCTATTTCATTATTTCAAAATGTGAAAATGCTTGATTTAGCAAGGGGGTTGTCTTTCTTCTTTGGGGGGTTTCCCTTGTGGCTCAGCTGGTAAAGAATCCACCTGCAATGTGGGAGACCTGTGTTTGATCCCTGGGTTGGAAAGATCCCCTGGAGAAGGGACAGGCTGCCCACTCCAGTATCCTTGGGCCTTCCTGGTGGCTCAGCTGATAAAGAATCTGCCTGCAATATGGAAGACCTGGGTTTGATCCCTGGGTTAGGAAGGTCCTCGGGAGAAGGGAAAGGCTACCCACTCCAGTAATCTGGCCTGGAGAATTTCATGGACTGTGTAGTCCATGGGGTCGCAAAGAGTTGGACACAACTGAGCGACTTTCACTTTCACTGTCTTTCCTTTAATAAATATTCTTAATATGCAAGCATCCAAGAAAAACAGTGTGACAAACGAGTTTCCCAGGCAGTGAATACTTCTAAAATGATTTGTCTTCTGTAAGAACCCAATTGCTTGAATAAATCATTTAGAAACTGTTTTAATGCTTAAATTCTGTACTGCAATGGGAGTAGAAACTGTGTATCCTTCATTCTCTCCAGCAGATCAACATCTGCAAAAGCCTAAGGTATTTGTTTATTTATAAATGCATTCCTTTTATGAAGGACTTATTGATATTTGCAGTGTTTCATTTAGATTATGGAGTTATCAACAGTTTAGAATTTTTTTTCGAGAGACAATCTTCTCTAGCATTGTAATTTCCCCGCAGCTATTCCTCACAAAATCACTCCAAATTTCATGGCTGCTTTGCATAAGAAGTCCCAGAGATATTTGGCACACAGCCTGGAGGTTGAGAGTGAATATTGTGAATATTATCTTTTTCTTGAATCTTACTGCCTGCTGATTTGAATAAACATCTGACTGTTCCTACAGGGACAAATAATCACTTTCATTGTTCCTTCTAAGAATGTTATTTGATTGAGTTTATTTACAGAAGTCTATGAGAAATAATACATGGTTACTGCTTCAATGAGCTATTATTAACCGAAAAGTGTTCTGGAGTCACCTCTCTCCATAGTTCTTTCCCCCTTCCTGTCTGGGGACAAGTTCTGAGGGCACCTCAGGCAGGTTGTGACTGAGTCCCCCAAGGGGAGTAACTCTGGTTGCCAGGCTGATACAGTGGAACTCTTCTGTGAGAGCATCGTTAGTGATCAGTGCAGTGCAGATGACTGGGGAGTTAAGCAATGGTCACAGAATTTTCGAGATGAAAATTTTTGTCTAGTCCTTGTGCTGATATGGAAACCTAAGAGCCAGAGTAGTTAAGTGGTTTGCCCAAATTTATACTCTTTTTCTCTTCTGATATCAATAATCTTATTCTTTCTACCTTAGTGTCTCCTTTAAGAGCCTTGCTTTGAGACCTGTTAAATGCTTGTTAGTTCAAGTTGTTTATTTGTAATTTACTTTGACATCTATATAGACTGTCATTTGGAAGAACTGTTAATTTTTGTCGGTCACTCCGGTTAGCAAAACCTCAATACTTGCCTTTTATATCTTTGCCTTTGGACAGGAGGTGAAGGTAACTTGAGAGCCTATTTTACTATAATTTGAGAGTTTCAGTGAAGAGTGATTTGGAAACTGGATAGGTTTGGTTTTACTTGAACTATAATTAAGATATTATTTCTTTCAGAATATTTTGAAAGATTTATCATAGATAGGCTTTTAATTATTATGGAAGTCTCTTAGTTATTATATATATGTATACATATTGAGAGATATTGAGAAACTGCTTTAATTTTAATGTAATGAAAAGCTGTTCTTAAGTGAGATGTGAAACTGATACTGCGTCTATTCTTTCAAGATAGCTTTATAGCTGTACTGTAGAATTTTTATAGGCTACTCATCATAATATTATTTCATAACATCAAATATTACTTCATCACATTGCCTCTCCTTTCCCCCCTTCACTGGCCCGCAGCTGTCTCCACTCTGAGGGACTTTTAGCCAGAATTGATCCCTGTTTACTTGGAGAAATCTCTTTACCTTGTTAAATCATCATCAGCCTTGACAGGCCTACAGGCAAAATTAGATGCTTTGTCTATGGTAATTGAAGAGAAACTTTTTAATTATTAAAGTAGCCATTTATTCATTGATACAATAATCAGCATAATCTGATGTATTGTTAGGTGGATTATTTAAAGTTGATATGTAATGCTACATTGACCAGAAATTCTTTCGGTAAAAGAATTTCACGTTTTATTTGTGGAAATCTGGGCACCGACTGAGCTGACACTGGTTAAAATGTTTTATAAACTCTATTCGCATTTGATTATTCCTGTATAAAACTTAAAGTCTATTTATTGCTTCTAATAATACATTTTTTAAGATCACGTTATTTGAGGAGTGTTTTTAAATGAAAGGGTGCTTTCATTGATCATATTCCTTTGAATACAGACTGTATTATGCTTTGTAACTTGATATAAGAGAAGTGATTTTTTTATTCCACACCTGGACCTATCTACTAGTCTTACCTAGTTAGTAATAGCTTTTTAAGAAAATGTTTCTCTTTAGTATTATTAAGGGGCTTGGGGAGAAATTGTTCTCTTTACTTCTGTAGGCTTTGATGCCCAAGATGTAACTTGAGGAGAGTTATTTTTACCATGACAGAGAATATTGCTATAAACATATGCAAATAAAATACTTTCTAATACTTAAATCTCTCCATTGAATTTTCTGCTTTCTGCATAACCCCTCATGTAATTTTTGGTTCTGTTCTCATAGTACTCCTACATTGGGATTCTACTCTCTTTAGTATTTTAAGAGCATTGACTAAATTGATCTCCAAAGATTCTTTTAAAGTATTAGTAGGCATATGTTTGTAGAATAATAAAAGCTAATAGTACCACAACTTGTAGAATGACAGCAAATAACCTGTCAATAAGCAAGTGGAGAGACAAAGGTTAAATTTCAGGAAATATGATGTTTACCAGGTAGCATGTGATGAAAAATATTTACTATGTAAAGAGACATACTGTACTCTAGGTATTGGAGACAAAGTGTCAATTGAAAAAAAAAAAAAACACATGGCCTACAGCTTGGGAATTATGTTTTATTGATGGGCTTGTTGAAGACTTAAGCCCAGAGACAGCCTCTCAGGTAGGTCTCAAGAGATTGCGCCAAAAAGGTGAGGGAGGAGTCATAACAGATAGGAATTTGCAACCAGCCAGGTAGTTGGAACATCATTAGATCACTGCTAATTAAAGTAAACCAGACATCTCAAGTTAAGGAATGTAGTACTTTTCTGCGTGTGGGAAGATGCAGGAGTCTGGCTCCCTAAAATCGTCCCTTTGACGTGCACCTAAAGTATCGAGGGCCAGTGTCCATTTTCTTCTCCATCCTGAATCCTCTCAGGGTGAGCAGTTGAAGCAGCTGCAGGGGCTGATGGCGCGATGCCTTGGCATCCTTTGTTTACTGACGTGGCAGGAAGCTGTTTATCTATGAGAGGAAACAGAAGATGTTATTTGTGGCCTGCTCTAGTTATTTTTCCACCGATGAGTAAAGTCGAGCATCACTGCTGTCGGAAGACGTGGAAATCCAGAACTCGGCACTATGATACCTCGTTCTCTGCTGCCAGCAGTTGAACTGTAGTTATTATTGGAACGTTAATCAGTGCATTTATTACCCTCCCACATGCTTTGCTGTCTTTCTTCTTACCTCCAGGCTCTCAGTTTTGTTTTCCTTCCTTCTCTTCTTTCCTAACTTCTCCCATCACCTGTGTTTGTAGAACGGACCTAAGGATTTGAAATTTTAAGGAAGAGTTTCCTTCCGTTGTGGTATGTGATCCGCAGAAATGCATCCCGTAGCAAGTAGTGGCCTGGATGTGCTCCCCTTAGCAGTAGAGCTGCTGCCCCTGCCCGCTTGATTTACCTTCTCCTGTTCTGTTGCCATTGTCCTCATCATCATGTCAGTCTCTGGGAATCCTCCACGCTGCTCAAGTGAAATTCACTGTTTAGAAACACGTTCTGTACAACTCTCCTCCTGCTCCGTCCACTCCCGTTTTTTTCCTTGAAAATCCCTCACAACTGTCAGAAATTTTCTGTGTTAGACTGATTCCTTCTAGTTTGTGTCTTTTTTTTCTTCCCCTGTGTGCTAATGCCTGTGTTTCTGTGGGTTTTCTTTGCATTTCTTGTTTTCTCTTATCTCATGAATTCCTATTTCTTATTTTTTTCCCAAATCATGATATTTATTGAGCGAACAGGCAACTAAAATGCTGCAGGGTTCGTGTGCATTTGATTACTTATCACTTCTAATGTTAGGAACCTTGCATTTTATTTACTTGCAAGACAGAGTGAATGGACTTAAGCTGCAGATAAATGCCTGATTGCCTAGTGTAGCTGTGTACGTACCTGATAATTTACTGCTGCTAATGGTTTCCTTCTGCATCTCTCCAGGAAAGGAAGGAGAGGCTGTCCCGATTTGAGTCTATTCGTCACTCAATTGCTGGAATCATTAGGTCTCCAAAATCTGCACTGGGCTCTTCAGTAAGTACGATGAACTCTATACACCGCTGAAGATAGTCATTGTCTAGCTTTTTTCTGATATATCAGTGCTGCTGCTGCTGCTAAGTTGCTTCAGTCGTGTCCGACTCTGTGTGACCCCGTAGACGGCAGCCCACCAGGCTCCCCCGTCCCTGGGATTCTCCAGGCAAGAACACTGGAGTGGGTTGCCATTTCCTTCTCCAATGCATGAAAGTGGAAAGTGAAAGTGAAGTCCCTCAGTCGTGTCCGACTCTTTGCGACCCCATGGACTGCAGCCCACCAGGCTCCTCCGTCCATGGGATTTTCCAGGCAAGAGCACTGGAGTGGGTTGCCATTGCCTTCTCCAGATATATGTATACCATGTAAATTACTATTTATCAATAGAAAGGTAAGTAGATAATTTAACTTTATGTGTGTATGTGAATCTGTGTGTATTAACAGTGATATAGGGAGGAAAGGAATAAATTTGAATTGTAGACTTTCTGTACTACATATAAATACTTACAGTGTTTTATGTACTTTGTAGCATTATTTGAAGAAAACTATAAATATAATTCTTTTACAGTGAAACATTTTTATAATAGGGATTATTATATATGTATTTTTAAAATGTATCAGTTTATATGTGTTCATATTTTTAAGAACATTTTAATTAGAAAATTAAAGTCCATTTGAAATTTGGGCTTGACACATCGTGATAATGTATAGAATATTCACTACTCCTAGTAATAGCAGCTATAGCCAAGCAAGATAAAAAAAATATTCTTATCCCATTTATATATAAAAGTATAAAGTATTTTTTTACTTCATTACCTATAAAACTAAGTTATCAAGCTTTATTCTAGCCATGCCTCACTCACAGTATAGAGCTTTATAATATTTTATTGAATGATGGTTGAAACAATATTCAGTACAAACTAATTACATGCTTTCCCCCATCTTGCCAAATTTCTACAACATAATATCGTAATATTATTTCTTATTCTTTGAAAGTTTAGCTAAAACAATGTGACCTACTCATAAATTTAAAAAAAAAAGTGCTTCCCAACCTTAGATTAGTTCAATGTTCATTCACATTTTGGATATATTTGCTATAGTTCCTTTTTAATATGTGGCTTTCCTGGTGCCTCAGTGGTAAAGAATCCACCTGCCAAGCAGGAGACACAGGTTTGATCCCTGGGTCAGGAAGATCCTCTGCAGTAGGAAATGGCAACCCACTCTAGTATTATTGCCTGGGAAATCCCATGGACAGAGGAGACTGGTGGGTGAAGTCCATGGGGTCGCAGAGTTCAGTTCAGTTCAGTTGCTCAGTCGTGTCCGACTCTGCGACCCCATGAATCGCAGCATGCCAGGCCTCCCTGTCCATCACCAGCTCCCCGAGTTTACTCAAACTCATGTCCATTGAGTCGGTGATGCCATCCACCCATCTCATCCTCTGTCGTCCCCTTCTCCTCCCACCCTCAGTCTTTCCCAGCATCAGGGTCTTTTCAAATCAGTCAGCTCTTCGCATCACGTGGCCAAAGTATTGGAGTTTCAGCTTCAGCATCAGTCGTTCCAATGAACACCCAGGACTGATCTCCTTCAGGATGGACTGATTGGATCTCCTTGCAGTCCAAGGGACTCTCAAGAGTCTTCTCCAGCACCACAGTTCAAAAGCATCAATTCTTCTGCACTCAGCTTTCTTTATAGTCCAACTCTCACATCCATACATGATTAATGAAAAAACCATAGCCTTGACTAGACGGACCTTTGTTGGCAAAGTAATGTTCTGCTTTTTAATATGCTGTCTAGGTTGGTCATAACTTTCCTTTCAAGGAGTAAGTGTCTTTTAACTTCATGGCTGCAATTACCATCTGCAGTGATTTTGGTTACGACCTAATGACTGAGACACATGCTTTTTAATATGTTAGACATACTCCTGTATTTATTCCACTCAAGCAACACTCTTTCATACACAATTGTGGCAAGGCACCAGGTGTTCCAATTTTTAAAAAAAGAAGAAAAGTATATTTTGCATAAAAGAGATTTTCACCTTATCTTTTAACCTTTGATGCTGCCATCATCACTCTAGTGTTCAGAAGTATCCACAGGAGGAAACTAATGCGGACCATCTCATGTGGCATCAAGTAGCAAATGAAAACAAGAGTTATGTGCAAGAGCCACATGACAGAGTACGTCTCTTTCAAGTCTTATCTCCCACTCTTGTTTTCTTAAATTTATAACTTCACAGATAAATAGTAGTTCATAAGACTTGGTTTATTATGATTTGACAGTCAAAGTAAAGTGTAGGAGACTTGATTAAGAATTTATGAGAAGTTTCAGAGACTCTATGAGAAGAGTTTTTTGATAATCTTTATTAGAAGAAAAGGGCTTCCCAGGTTTCTCAGATTAGATAAAGAATCCACTTGCAATGCAGGAGACCTTGATTTGATCCGTGGGTTGGGAAGACCCTCTGGAAGAGGGCATGGCAACCCACTCCAGGATTCTTGCCTGGAGAATCCCATGGACAGAGGAGCCTGGTGGGCTTCAGTCCACGGGGTCACAGAGAGTAGGCGTGACTGAGTGACTAAGCACAGCACATTAGAAGAAACAGAAACAGTTCTTACGAGGAAATATTTAAAGTGTTTTTTAAAAAAGAGAAACAAATACAGTTCTTGAAACGATGTATTTGAATACCTCAGTGAACTGTTTATAAAATTATTTAATGTTAAGTCAGTGAAACACAGGGCATAATTAACTTGTCATTAACTCACCTTTATTTTACTTAGGTCAGAGGTCTTTGTGTTGGCAACTAATAAAACTTTATTGATGAGCTATTTATGAAAAGTATCTCCCGCCACTTTTTTCTTTCTGTGTGGTGTTAAAGATCAAGCTTGACTTGAGTAAAATGTCTTAAATACTTCAGAGCCAAGACTCATTATCAATTCATTTCCTGCAGCTTTATTCTTAAGATGGAAAGGTAGGAGAGTGGAATGTAGAGCTTAAAAGTTTAGCTAATGACAGAAAAATAGGAAATTTCCTTTGACTGTGGGTGTGTGTGTGAAGTCACTTCAGTTGTGTCCAACTCCTGGCGACCTCATGGACCATAGCCCACCAGGCTCTCTGTCCATGCAGTTTCCCTGGCAAGAATATTGGGCTGGGTTGCTGTTTCCTTCTGCATTGACTGTGGGTGTGGGGTAGCATTTCCAATGTTTATTTTTTCCTGTACAGTTTGGGCTGCCTGAGAACCTGGTGCCCTCAAGACATGACTGGAAGTGCAGCAGTGGCCCCTGAGACCTCATGTGGCCTAGTTACCTCACAGTTCACTGTCGTGGAGACTTCAGCTTTTGGCTCTGGTGAAAGGGAAAGTCTCTAAGTCCTGTCCGACTCTTTGGGAACCCATGGACTGTACAGTCCGTGTAGTTCTCCAGGCCAGAATACTGGAGTGGGTAACCTTTCCCTTCTCCAAGGGATCTTCCCAACCCCAGGATCGAACCCAGGTCTCCCGCATTGCAGGCGATTCTTTACCAGCTGAGTCACAGGGGAAACCCTGGGGATCTTCCCAACCCAGGAGTCTACCTGGGGTCTCCTGCATTGCAGGCAGAGAACTTTTGGCTCTAGGCAGAACCTATTTTGATAAATCAGGGTTGATCAGAGGATGAAAGAGGTTTTTCTTTTAAGACACATTGATTTACATCTAGAAACAAAGGAGAAATCCTGTTCATTCATTAAGATGAAGTTGTATGTGGTTAGCACTCCTAAAATTATGTCGATATAGTGTACACAATCTTCATAATTCATTGATATGAATCATAATTTTTTAAATACCCTTAGATATTTACATGTTTTTTCTCCACTTAAAAGTGGTATTTACCTTATTCTTAAGTAAAATTACTAAATTGGCAGTGATTGATATAGGTTAAAATTTGGTGTTTACTAACTGCTTTTATCTGAAATGAAATGCCTTTTCCACAAAGTATGTACCACATTCATATATACATTTTAATAAACTTATCAGCATCCTTGAAGCTATGGAAGGCCCATTTCATTTAAGAAAATTTCCCTCTGTAATCGAGAATTCTAGGGAATATTCACTTCCTTTCCCATTTGACCACATTCTTATCTTCATGATTAAGGCAGTCAATATATCCATCAGTTAAGTGCCATTTGACATTTCCTGGTTTATTCAGAAATCTCATGAACTAAAAAGACTGAGATAGTCTGTACTTTATGATGCTGTGGTACACTATGAATAAAGGTACAGACCTATTTCTGTAAGGTGTTAAATATCCTATTTACTTAAAGAAGATTTTCCCCTCTACTACAACAGGTAACTGAGTTCTTGAGTCTTACTGTGAATGTGAAGGTTTCAGATAGTATGATAATCTAAGGTAAATAAACTTTAGAGGCTATTTAACTGTAATTAAATTTTTTTTCTGACATAATTTAGTATTTTTGAGTATTCTAGTTTGGAAAAGGTAGTGTAGAAGAAGGAAAAAATTTAATTACTGTAAACAAGTTTTTCTTTAAAACTTTTTAAGAACCCTGCCAAAATGGCAAACTTAAGCTAATTAATTTATTTTATTGTGGTATACTTCACACAATGCAAAACTCTCCATTTCAGCATATACACACAGTGGTTTTAGTATATTCATTGTTCTACAACCATCACCATTATATAGATATAGAACCTTTTGGTCTCTCTAATAAGAAACTCCATTCCTATTAGCAATTGGTTTTAATTTCCCCCCTTTTCAGTTTTCTGGTAATCACTCATCTATTTGTGATCCTATGGATTTGCCTTTTCTGGATGTTTCACATAAATAGAGTCATACAATATGTGACCTTTTTCTCTCTGGTTTCTTTAAGAAACCATTTTCTTGATTCATCCACGTTGTAGCATTTATTGGTACTTCATTACTTGTAATGAGTGAATAATGTTCCCTTATGTGGATTTATCTGACATTGTTTACCTATTCATCAGCTGAAGGGCATTAGGGTTGTTCTACTTTTGGGCTACTATGAATAAAGCTACAATGAACATTCACATACAAGTTTTTTTGTGAATGTATGTTTTCAATTCTTTCAGTTATATACCAAGGAATTGCTGGGTCATGTGGTAATTCTATGTTTAATTTTTGAGAAACTACCAAACTGTTTTCCATAGTGTTCGTAGCATTTTGTATTCACACCAGCAAAGTGTATTATTTGAGTGTTCCAATTTCTCTACAATCTCAACACTTTTTATTTTTCCATTTTTAAAAAATTATGGGCATCCTAGTAGATATGAAATGGTATCTCATTGTAGTTTTATTTGCATTTTCCTGACAATTGTTGATGTTGAGTATATTTTAATGTGATTTGTGGTCACTTGTATGTATTCGTTGGAGATATGACTATTCCTATCCATTGTATATGTTTTAATTGGTGATTTTCCTTCATTGTTGAGTTATGAGTTCTTTATATATTCTGAATACAAGCCTCTTATCAGATACATAATTTGAAATTTTTTTTTCCCTCATTTTTGGAATTGTCTTGACACACAAAAGATTTTAATTTTGAGAAAGTCCATTTATCTAATTTTCTTTCATTGCACATACTTTTGGGGCCATATCTTAAAAAAACTGTCTAGTGCAAAGCCATGTAAACTTTCACCTGTGTTTCCATCTAGAGTTATATAGTTTTACTTTTACATGTAGGTCTTTGATCCATTGCAAGTTAATATTTGTATATGGCATAAGGTAGATGTTCAAATTATTTTTTAATGTGTGGAAGCATATTTAATTTAAAATCTAAAAGCAGCAACTATGAAATCTGGTTTTTTACTCAAACATAAAAATTGGGAGCTTAGAGCATAATTTTAGATAAAATAAAAGTGTTAATTGCATTATACAAAGGGAAATGGATTAATCATGATATTATTCCCATTGAACTATTCATAGCTACTTATTTTGCCATTTTTTTACACTGTGGCTAAATGTAGATCTCTCTGTGAAGACAGTCTGATGGAGCACTTTAATCAGGAGTGTTGCTGGAAGGAAGAATTTCAGATAATTAGCTCATAGGTGAATTTGACTTTAACAGAATATAGTATCTGATGATAGATGTTTAATGTTTACTGTTACGGTGAGATTAGTATTTTAATATGCTGTATCAGCTCCAAGCACGTGTTCCTTTTTTTCACTGTACTAAAGGAGTTAAATAGCCTATCCTGAGTCCCTCCAGGCACTTAGATCTGCTTCATTATCCTGCATCTTTCGTGCTTCAACAGGTTATAAATTTGTATTGAGGACTGTTTCTCATAGACTGCTTCTGAAATCAAGGCCAGGGGTGTTAGACAGGGTCCGTTGTATAATCTGAAAGCCTATAGGTGATCATGAGGGTCCATTTCCATTGAAAGTCTTTCAAACCACATTATATTCGATGAGATCTGTTCTAGTGATATCAAGAATACTGCCCTTTCTCCAGAGCCATTTTTTTACTGCAGAATTTTTGTTATAAGTGGCTGAACAATCTCTTCCATCTTATAGCCCCTTCTGAGTACTAGTTGTTCACTGATGAGTGGAGTACAGAACACACTTATAATAGCAGCACTCTTTGAAAAATGTTCTTTAAAATCAGAATAAAGCACACTTTGGTCCAGATAATTGTTCTTTAGATGTCAGAAGAATCAAATTATTGATGTCAGATGTCAGAATATTAAATTATTCTTCTGTCTCTTTAAAATTAACATTTTTCTGGATTCTCTTGACATCCAGGTTTTTTTAATTTTTGAATTACTTTGAACCTTACTGAAAATAAAAATATTGAAAAAGAATGATGTGCATCCATAATATATAATAATATACTAAGTAAGATTTGCTTGTTTGCTTTTGTTTAGAAAATAAGCAAATTATGGTTCAATGGTGTTTGTTGTACATTGGTTATCATGTTGGTGTTATAATGCTGGGCTTTCACTGTTGGCATAAGGGAATATAGTTATTTTCATTCATAACATAATAAACTACTTATGTTTTTTAGTGTTTTTCTTCAAGTCCAACAGAACAACCTTGTACTTCCTCTGACAAGCGATGTTGTTAAGTTCAACTTAGATATTATGTATTTTAAGCCTTGGTTGTCTTCCTTTATCCTTAAGGACTTAATATTTATTTATTTAGCCCAGACAGTAACATGTAGAAAAATGAGAAATAGGAAAAATAAAAATTAAACTTTTTACATTGTATCACTGCCCATAAATAGGTTGAATTCTCCAATATAGTTAGTCGTGTTTAAGAAAACTAAATTTCTCAGAGTTACACGTTTTGAATCACTAGTATTATACATAAGTTTCAAGAAGAGCTTATCAAGCTTTGTTTTCTATAATTTCAGTACATAGAGAGTGTGTGCTAAGTCACTTCAGTCATGTCCCACTCTTTGTGATCCTATGGATTGTAGCCCACCGGGCTCCTCTGTCCGTGGGATTCTCCAGGCCAGAACATTGGAGTGGGTTGCCATGCCCTCCTCCAAGGGATCTTCCTGACCCAGGGATCGAACCCGCGTCTGTTATGTCTCCTGCATGGCAGGTGGATTCTTCACCACTAGTGCCACTTAGGAAGCCATAGAGAGAGGAAGCCTCTTCTTTTATATGTTTGCTCAGATGCTTACAACATTTGACCCAGATCATGTCAGAATGACACTGTGTTCTGTACAGGCAATCCCAACTTGGTGATTAATTTTTAAATTTACTGAGCTGTGATTTCATACTGATTCATTAGCATGATCTGGTAATAGTTTTAGTTGAGATGTGTAGTATAGCATTTGCACTGAAGACAGTTAATGGACTAAAATGTTATTATTGATGCAGTGGTACATTTTATCTGTAATATTGTATGAGCTTCAGGTCAGGATGTTTGATTTTGAAAAAATAAAGCTGTAGAAAAAAATGGCAGCAATGTGATGAGATGAAAGAGAATGAATGAGAGTCACAAGCACTGGAAAAAGTAAATGGATAAAAATAATAATGAGGAAACAGAACGATTACTAATAAAAGAAGTTGAGTAAAGAAACTCAAGAAGCAGGAAAGAAAGAGCAAAGTCAGGAGAAATCAGAAGGTATTGGAGAAGTACGAGACCAAAAATGAATGACCTTTAAAAAATCTATTTTGCTAGAGATAGGGTCTCTTATTAGAGACCCTGGAAGGTGCACAAATAGGCAGTCAAGGAAGTGGAAAGTCATGGAAGTAAGGTAATATTCAAGTTTGATTAAGTTGTATATCTTTGGGGAAGAGTTACATTACTATTGTCTGGGGAAGAATTGTATAAGAATGTGAATCTGATCAGCATGTAATTCTGCCTAATCATTATGATAATCATAGTTGCATTATTACCTAAAGACTGAACAAACTCAGTCTCAAAACGTACAAAAATTATTAATTAAGGAATTTGTTAATAGTTTTGCTTCTGGTTTCATAGTGGAAAGTGAACATTAGATAAAGTATGCTTTTAATAAAAATAACAGCTATCAATGCATGAAAAAAAGATCAGTTCTACTTTATTGCTAAAAAAGTAGGATTTGTCAATTTACAGATAGGCCTTTGTGCCTGTTAAAGATGGAAACACTGCTTTACATCCTGTTTGTCTAGCATGAATGCAAACAGTCGTGAAGATGAAATATCCAGAGTGTGTACATTGCTCTTTCATAGAAAGTAGCTTTTATTACCATCAGTCAGACTCCTTTTCGCAAGTGTTTGGTGATTCTCTTCTGTTTGTATGACATTTGATTCTTAATCACCCCTGAAATCTCCCAGTGATAAAATTAAAGCAGTCATTATGGAATTTTTTAGAAATGTTTAAAATCCTATGAGTTACTTGTAGACACTGTAGTATATTATTATGCTTGGTTTGAAATAATTCTTTACTTAAATTGTTAAACTAATAACTAAATTTATATAAGAATGTAGAAGAGAATTATGTTCACTTTTATGTTTATTAACGATTCATAAAAACTTATATATTCGTGTTGAAATTTTATTTAAACTCATTGAGAGGTTTACTTGCATATTTTCCATGCTGTTATATTTTATAATATATAATATATAAATATATAAAATATATAACATATATTTTATAACATATTTTATAGGTTTTTCTCCCCCCCCCCACTGTTACCTAGAATTTTTTTTTTTTTTATTAGTTGGAGGCTAATTACTTCACAACATTTCAGTGGGTTTTGTCATACATTGATATGAATCAGCCATTACCTAGAATATGTTGTTTTTTTTTTTTAATGGTTTCTTATTTGGGTGCTTAATTTGAGTAAAATCCAGACATTGATTTTTTTAAAAAATATTTTTGTCTTTGCCTTTCATAAGGAGCTAATTTTGTGCTCAAATGTTTGAGATAAAAGCATACAAATATTCATTAAATTCTTGGTAATTAGTCTTAATTAGACTAAGAAAAAAAAATAGCCTCTTATTCTTAAGTCTGGAAAAAATATTTTCATTTTCTTGGGCTGACTCCTCATTGCATCTTCATTTAAACCAATCTTTTTGTTATACTATGTTCAGTATGTTTTTGCTGGAATATTTTTTAAGAATAAGGTCTGGGGAAAAATAAGTAAATAGCTGGTCTAGTCAATCAGGAAAGCTTGTCTTATGTATAACTCATTAATTATGTTATATTACTGCACATATGAAAACGGAAACTTCATTTTCCCCATGTCTTTGACAAAAATTTTAGATAACAAGGAAAAATCTTTCGCCACTTAGGCTGAGAAAGTTGTGATGTTTGAAGTAAAAAGCTTCCTTTCATTTTTGATGTCATTAGGAAAGCTTTTGGAATGCTGGATTCCATTGCTGGCATGTACTTCATTCTGTTGCTATCAAGCTGGCAGAGCTGTATTAGAATTTAATTGAAGGCACATTAATAAAAGTGCTTTTTTTCAATGTTTCCCGGGAAATTCCTGAAAGACCTTGATAGACGCAGTCAGGGGCTATGTGCAGCCTTTTCCTGTGTGTGCCTGTCTCACATGTACACACACATATACCCATAGTGACTTCAGCTTGCATACCACGACGGTATTGTCTAGGGCCAGGAACAACAGATGGCTAAGTTTTCCTTCCTACTCAAAAGACCTTATGAAACAAAAAAACTGAAGAATAATCCCTATGAAATAGCATTGTAAGTTCTTCCCATTTATTTCTCTTTTTAAAACAAACAAACTTAGATGTTTCAGAATGACTTTTTCCCCCCCAAATGTATTCCTCAGCTTCAAATCCTTAAATGAATTTCTGTGTTAGCTGAGCTTTTGTATTTCAAATGCCCTTCTGACTTAAATGAAATCCCCAGGCTCTTTGTTGTCCAAGCTCTAAATAAATCAACCTTTTGGAGGATAGGTTGATAGGAGAGGAAATCAAGCACATGATATCCTTGTTTGTAATGCTTTTCTATTATGTAGACCTTTGAAAATAGAGATAGTAATAAAAACAAGGTTTTTTTTTGCCTAGAAGTGACACTGATTTTCTTACTATGATGATTCCTTTCATTATAAAAAAATCAATAAAACACTCGTCATCGTTGAGACTTGAAAATATTTCTATAACAGTAAAAATTTTAGTGTTTTCTATATTGAAATCCATTGTGACAAAATTTTAGAGAAGAAATAATTAATCATTCTGACCACCTACTTTAAGAATTATAAACTGTTAGTATCAGTATACACAAAAATTAATTTTATATGGATTATGCATTTATTTTTAAAAACAATTATTTTTATTTCATAGTTGTGGCTAGTTTTTTATATAATTCAATTATAAACCCATTTTGGGAATACAATTTAAATTGTTTTGAAAGTAAAGTATTTGTCATAATTAGTACTAAAAAACGAAGGCTTATTCAGTTGATAAACAATTTCCGTATACAGATGCATCATATATGTATTTAGAGAATTAATATAATGGCAGGGCTTCTGTGGTGGCTCAGATGGTAAAGAATCTGACTGCAGTGCGTAAGACCTGGGTTCAATCCCTGGGTTGGGACAATCCCCTGGAGAAGGAAAGAGCAACCCACTCCAGCGTTCTTGCCTGGAGAATTCCATGGACAGAGGAGCCTAGTGGGCTACAGTCCATGGGGTCACAAAGAGTTGGACACGACTGAGCCACTAACATTCACACTTACATAGTAGTAGAAGTAGAAACCAAACTGTATACTCTTCTTTGAATTCTGTTTTGGATTTTTCAGTTTTTAAAGTCACTAGGATAGGCTTTGGCTAATATAAAATGGAACTTTGACCAGTAAGTTTTAGGCCTCTTCAAGTGATACAACTTGAGGGCTTCCCCCATAGCTCAGTCAGGAAAGAATCTGCCTGCAATGCAGGAGACCTGGGTTCGATTCCTGGGTTGCGAAGATCCCCTGGAGAAGGAAATGGCAATCCACTCCAGTACTTTGGCCACCTGATGCAAAGAACTGACTCATTTGAAAAGACCCTGATGCTGGGAAAGATTGAAGGCAGGAGGAGTAGGGGACGACAGAAGATGAGATGGTTGGATGGCATCACCGACTCAATGGACATGAGTTTGAGCAAGCTCCGGGAGTTGGTGATGGACAGGGAGGCCTGGCGTGCTGCAGTCCATGGGGTCGCAAAGAGTCGGACGCGACTGAGCGACTGAACTGAACTGAACTGATTCTTGCCTGGAGAATCCCATGGACAGAGGCACCTGGTGGGCCACAGTCCGTGGGGTCTCGAGAGTCGGACGCGACTGAGCGAGTAAACCGCCAAGTGATAGAGCGTGCGGGCCCTCTTCAGACTAGTTCTCGTTTCCCAGGAAGGCACCCGTGCCTTACCTATGGAGAATTCTCATGACCTGGGCAGTCTGGTTTCTGTGGGTGTTAAAAATAAACGAGCAAACAACTTTTTCCTTGTAACCGGAAGATGTATGTTTTCATCTGTTATTAATTAGAAACATTTCAAGGAAACATAACCAGCTCTGAGTTGTCTCTATTTGTTGTTAGCATTTGCCTCCTACAATAGCAGATAACCTGCTTCCCGCTGTGCTCATGGCTTATATGCCCCGTTGTTTCTGTCGTCTGTTTGTCGTTGCACGCTGGTGGTTTCAGGGCTGCTGATTCAGCTGAGCCTGTGCCTGCCGTTGCTGGGTAGGATCAGGACCAGCCATGTGGCAGAGGTAACGGTTCAGGAAGTCAGAGGAGCAAGGGTGAGCAGGCGCAGCAACACGGCAGCCGCAGGTGAAGCCTCAGTGTCCCTGTGGCCCCTGACGTGGGCAGCCTGTGAGATCAAGAGTTAATCCCATAGAAACATACAATTCAGCTTTTGATTCTTTAAAAATGAAGTTGTTTATGATAAGTTTCTCTGATAATACTCTCATTGCATCATAATTCTCTGATTGAAGATTTTTAAATATATGTATTTGATGATAATGGTGACTAAGACTATAAGTGCTAACTCTAAATGCTAATATTGTGTGTACCTATGTCTGGTAGAAAAAACAAATAATCTTGCAGTATTTAAGGATCTGTATTAAGCTTCAGCATCAGTGCTCCAGGGTGTATTAAAAAATTATGAACATTTCAGATTTTTCAGATGACTTTTAATTGGTCAATTAAAGGGAGGAACATAGGTAAGAAGTATTTATAATTGCTGTCAGTTCTACCAGAAAAAAATTGCTGTCTTCTCTAATTTAATGTTTTTTTTTTTTCCAATATTTGCTCAAGTTCTGTGATACGATCCCCGTACTTGAGAAACCTCTGGCAGAACAGGACTGGTACCATGGTGCGATTCCCAGAATAGAAGCGCAAGACCTGCTAAAGCAGCAAGGAGACTTCTTGGTGCGAGAGAGTCATGGGAAACCTGGTGAATATGTCCTTTCTGTATTTTCTGATGGACAAAGGAGACACTTTATCATACAGTATGTTGATGTACGTTTCCAATTTAGTTTATATGTATATTTTGATGTAGTTAATTGAGGCATACTTGTAATAAAATGATGAGTGATTTGTGGTAAATGCCTACAACAGTAACTTTAGCACTTAATTTTTAAAAAAAAAATTCCTTAAATCCAGTGCCCCAAAATGCACTGAATTGTTCATCTTTTAAAGGAAATATGCATTTTAAAATATTAAGTTAAAAATAGTTACAATATGCATTAAATTTAAGTGCATTAATATTTAATATTTTAAGTTAACTTTGTTTATGATCCTTTAAATTAAAAATGAAATATGTGATTATTAGTTTTTTCTAGAGAAAATTATGATTTTTATGCTCTTGATATTGGCCCTTGAAATTGCACAAAAGTGTTGCCACAGGATTTTTAAGAAATATTTTATTAAATAATAATAATGAAATACCTTAATGAATGAGACAGTGGTAGTTGAATTGGTTTTATGATTCATTGAGGATTAAGAGGTTTTTTTTTTCCCATTTTAGTATAAGCTTTTATTTGTTGGTGTTAATGAACAGTAAATGGAAATAATTAGGAAGAATTTTAAAAGGGATCAAGTCACATTGCTGGTTATACTGATTTATTTATTGAAGTTTAAGTATTGTAAGCTGCTTCCTTTTTTGTTGCATTCTTTATTAAGCACTAAACAGATGAAGAGTGATTTCAAAATTCTTTAACTTTATCCATTGAGAAATTTTAAACTTTTTGGCATAGGACGGAATTAATGCTTCTGTTTGACATTTTTTAACTGCATCATTTCAAACAGCACGCATTTTCAAGCTGGCTGCCTGGAGGGTTTCAGCAAATGTCCAGGCACTGTAGTGACACTCAGTACTTAAAGAAGAGTGGGCCATTGTCATTAGAGGAATCTCAGAGGCTTTAGGAACATGTATGTTCAAGTTCATACATGGTTCATATACATATAAGTTCATCTAATGATAATACGTTACATTTTATCTATGTGTTACATAGATATAATTCTGAGGTGAAATTCACATCATAAGAATAACCATTTAAAAGCAGCCTTTAGTATAGTCACATCTAAGAATTATATTTAAAGGAAAATAGATGCTGTTTAGATGGGTTAAGTTTTTTAAAGTCTATGTTATGTTAATTTTGCATAGTATTCAGATCTCAACTTGATGATTATAATTGCCTACTCTCATACATCAAGCTTACTGTTTCTAATAGTATGTCATTCCTTATTTCCTTGGCAAACTGTTTTATAATTTGCATCTACCTTTAAATTATGGGTGTGTTGATAGATACCCTTCCTTATTACAACCTGTGACCATGTTGGCAATATTTGTAAAATGGTGTGAGAATTTAGAAAGAAAGAGGGTAGGTTAAGTATGAACTAACTACAACTTATATGAATGTTTCCTTCTATTTTCTAAGCTCTAAAAGTTACTATTTGAAATGTTTCATACATTAAGACTGAAATATTTCTGGTATTACCTATTATAGTTTAAAATGTAACCACAGGAATTTAAATTAGTTTTTTTTAGAAACAAAATGGAAAGGGTCCACTTGGAAATTATCACTTGTCTTTAATATTTCCATTTTGTTTTAAGTAACTAAAATGAACAGCATTATATATTCTAAAAATGAGACATTGTTACAAGTTTACATTTAAAGATTTTATTTGGCTTCCTCTGACAATGAAATTTTGCAGAGATCTCTGTTAAATAAGAGATTCTATGTTTCTGTAAATGCCTCCAGTTTTCCACTACCTAATTTTATTTAATTTGTCCTCCTCGTATAATGTTGAGTTCTTTAGTCATAGAGTTTTGAGGTGAAATAGACTACTGGGAGAAGTTTTTATTCTTTTTCTTTTTATGTAGGTGATTCTTACTTGGTCTAAAATTATTCCATTTCCTTCTTCATATACCTGTTGTCTGGAAGGGGTTTATAAATGGGGGAAGTCATTACCAGATATTTAATATATTGCCTATTGGAATATTATTCTGATCAATGACTTTATAATCCATTACTAGATTATAAAAGCTATACATAAGTGAGGGGACAGGTGCCCTCAGAGAGGAAGATATAAAGACATATAGGATTTTAGAAAATGGAAAAAATGTCAAGTAGTAGACCAATGGAAACTTGGGTTTCAAGCCCAGATATGTACTTGATAAGCTCTGTGGTTTGGGGTGTAATGGAGGTAATAGCAGATACAGTGACTATGAGAGTCAGGGAGTGAATATATTCTTATTAAGTGCTGTGCAGATCATTAGGCATTTTTACCATTGTTTGAACACTTTATTTGAGAAAACATACAGATGTACTTTGTATGGAATATCAGTGTAATTGGTAAAGTTAATTTAGAAGTGGAAGTATTATTTTAGAAATTATATATTTAAGTTTGAGGCATTCATTGATCACAAATAATGTTATTTTTAGCAACATTGTCTCTGCCAACTAGAGTCTAGTTTGGCAGTTAGTTTGAAGCTTTATTTTTGTATTCCTGTCAGTTATTTCACAACATGATGTGAAACTGTGTGCTGTGAACAGCATGGCTAACCTAGATGGATGCAATACTTTCAATTTTTACCTTTCTTACTGTGCTAGCAGGGAACGTCTGTGGTTTTAGCTAGTTCAAGCAGGGGTGACTTTACTTTTTATTGGATGTTAATATATTAAGCATATCTAAGTATCTGAATCTCAGTGTAATTCTAGTGTTACTTACTGACCTATTCCATAGTTATTAACCTGTTTATGGTGCTTAGTGTAAAGTCACAGTTAGAGTTTGTACCTAAAACTATTTATCTTGTGTCATAAATATTGGTAGATTTTCACAGATTCAAATAGCACTGTTACATTTGATATATTAATTTATAATCAAATGCTTGCTTTTGTATAAGATAAACATATCTTATGTTTAAATGATAAATGTTTAAATGATAAAAAAAGATAAAATATATATTTTGTATAAAATATGTGATAAAGTATTTCAGAGAAAACTTTTATGCTATTATTAATAAGAAAGTACCAATTCATATTTCTCTGGTTTATTTATCTGACACATTTGCTAAAAACACATTTTGGTAAATTATATTATTCGGGTTGGCAGGGTAAGAAGTATCCATGTTGGCAAGGTAGGAAGCTGAAATCAAAAATATATGGCCTACTGCTTGGTGAGCTTAATACCTGGTAGGTGAGACACTAGTAGAATTTATGAACAGAGAAACATTAAAGATTCAGAATTAGGGATGACTGAACCAAACATTTGAATTAGCATCTGATGATGAACTGAAAAATAGCAACATAATAAATATTTTAAAATAAAACTTGGGGGAAACTCCTTTATGTAATTGCATATCATCATTTTTTGTTTCTTCATTCATTTTAATCAAGAAGTAGTAGTTGGAGCAAGTATTCTGTAGGACCCTGGGTTGTGGGCCAATCAAACAAAAGTAACACACAAGGGGAGGCTGTGAGTAGTAACCATGTGAAATTAGGTATCTCAGCGTGTTATATCATCAGATCATTCAACAGGTACTTATTGGACATCTATCATGTGCTAAGTTCCGCTTTGAACTGATGGACTAGTCTCTGAATGTACCAGACAGCTTTGCTTTGTTCTGTTGCCACAGTCTCTAGGCTCTTTGAACTACCCGTTCAGTCCATACTGTGGGTCTTCAGATAGACTAAGTGAAAGTAAATACAGATCCACAGTTTGCTTGGATGACAGTCAATTCCAAGTTTGTAGCCTTGTCCTTGTACACTTAAGATTACTTTTTTTTTTCCCCATTTATTTTTATTAGTTGGAGGCTAATTACTTTACAATATTGTAGTGGTTTTTGTCATACATTGACATGAATACACTTAAGATTCTTTTAACTGATCCACTACCCAGCCGTTCAAGGATTCAAGAGAAGGCAATACATACCTTGAAGTCAAAATGAAACCATCATGAGATACCATTTTCTGTGCCCCAGGCACACAAATAGGGACCTAAGAGACTTCCTTCTTAATAATAAAACAAAGCCATTCCAAACCCTGATTATTTAATTTCCAGGAAATACTAATTGAGTACTTTTAAGGCCCAGACATATTATGATGAAGCTTATATAGTGGGGAGGATTCACGGTCATTTGTAAATCGCATACAATATATGTATTTATAAACCATAGTAAATGCTATAAAGATATACAGCGCTATGAAAGCTTTTAATTGGGAAACTTAAGGAAGTTAACGTTTGAGACAACGCCTGAGGAATTAATAAAAAAGTTAACTAGGAAATACCATGCCAGGGTTATTTTAACATCACTCCTCAGGCTCCCCACAACCTTTCCTGCTTACTGCTCTAGCTGGTAATGTGTCACAGCTAGTCACTGTGCTGTTTTTATTTGAGAAAACTGAAATTTATGTTTTACATTTTTAGATTTGGGTATTACCCCAGAAAGGAGTGTTTTAACATTTTGCTTTTATTCAGCTTATTTCATCTTGGCCTGTTTCAGAAATGATTTTCCGTCTTTCCTTTTTATTTTTTTCTGAAGCATGCTTATCCTCAATTTTTTTTTCCGGTCTCCTCAGGCATAATATTTCAAATTAACATTCATTGAATCCCCTTCTCATTTTTATGTGCTTATGCTGTTCTGTCTGACTTTCTTGCATAATAATAGTCTTCTGGAAATATGTGTAGCAACAAAATCTGATTCTGCTTTTTATGTGTTTTTCATCAGTATGCATGATTGATTCTTAAGTTGCACAGTGATAAATCAGGAATGAATTCTGGATATTGTGAATGTTTTAAAAACAAAAGTAATGCATACTCTTAGTGAAAATTCAGAAATATGTATCATGGAATGTGTGCTTCACAGTAACGCCCCCTTATAGACTCAGGGAATATTCTTTGAGATTTAAAAAATATCTAATTGTATGTATCTATGTAGTTCTTATTTTACAAAATTGAGTCATAGCATATTTTTATTCATACTTATTTTTTAATGATGTATTACTTGATTTTTTAAAATGTAATACAAATGACAGTCAACACAATTTTGTCAGAATTTGTGGAAATTTATTCTCTACTACTGTTTTTATTGCTTCTTTTGAAATTCACATAGAGATCATTAGTAGCTCCAAAAAGAAATCTCTTATTTAAAAATGAATATGAATTCTCTCAGTCACATTATCATTAAAGCCATATTAACAGTCACATTATTATTAAAGTAGAGAAACTTTAAAAAGAGCCCATCTATATGTGAACCCAACCTCTTAGCTGAATTATAATACATTTGCACAGATTTGTACAAGGTCAAATGTAATATTTGGAATTTTGAGTGTATCAAGAAACAAGTCTTCAACAGTTTTTTAATGTACTTTTCTGTTTGTTTAAATAGAAGTATAAATTGTCTTCTAATATTACATTTGTTTCAGGTGTACATCATAGTGATTTGATATTTTTACACACTACAAAATGATCACCATGATAAGTCTAGTTATGATCTGTCACCATAAAGTTATTACAATCTATTGACTGTATTGCCTGTGCTATGCGGATTGTCCCAGGACTTCTTTGTTGTGTAGCTAGAAATTTGTACCTCTTCATCTCCCTTACCTATTTCTTTCATCCTTCTACTAGCCCTCTTCCCGTTTGGCAAAGACCACTTTGTTCTATGTGTCTATGAGTCTGTTTCTGCTTTGTCATTTTTGGTTTTTAGATTCCATATATAATATTTGTCTTTCTCTGACTTATTTCATGTAGCATGAAACCCTCTAAGCCCATCCATGTTGTCACAAATGGTGAGGTTTCATTCTTCTTTATATCTAGTTAATATTCCAACGTGTGTGTGTGTGTGTACGTATCTTCTTTCTTATCCATTCATCTGTTGATGGATGCTTAGGTTGATTTGATATCTTGGCTATTGTAAATAATGCTTTAATAAACATAGCGATGCACATATCTTTTCTAAGTAGTGTTTTTATTTTCTTCAGAAAATTACCACATGTGGAATTGCTGGATCATATTATACTTCTTCCCAGGTGGCACTAGTGGTAAAGAAACCGCCTACCAATGCAGGAGACATAAGAGACAAGGGTCCGATCCCAGGGTCGGGAAGATCCTCTGGAGGAAGAAATAGGAACCCACTCCAGTGTTCTTGCCTGGAGAATCCCATGGACAGAGGAGCCTGGCAGACTACAGTCCAGGGCGTCGCACAGAGTCAGACATTCCTGAGCACACATGTACTGTAGTTCTAGTTTTAGTCTTTTGAGGAAGTGTTATACTGTTTTTTATAGTGATTGCACCAATTTACATTCCCATCGACAGCGCATGAGGGTTCTGTGAATGTGCTATTCTTCCCCATAGTTGCTTAGACGGACTGTGCGAGCAACCAGCCTTGGCATTATTTTTAGATTCTTTTTTTTTTTTTTTTTTTTTAAATTTTTAGATTCTTTATCTTCTTCTTTAAGCAAGGGAGTTAATTGGTTTTGCACTGTGTTAGCATCAGGACGTCCCTGATGTCAGAAGGATGGCTTTAAACAGATAATTGCCAGGAATCAGTTTCTCCTTTCAGCCCATAAAGGAGGTACTGCTGCTTGTGTTACTCTCTGTATTACTCCGTCATGATTACTATGTCAGGGGCAGAAAGCTACCGTTAGATTAAAAACTAGATATGTGCTTTAGAATGGGAGGCTGAGAATTCCCATTATTGTTTTCACTGTTTCTCTAGTTATAAGACATATATTAGAAATTTATACAAAGTCTTATGACACTAGTGGCTAATTCCAGATTTTGTTTTCTCTGGCAGCTTCATCTCATTATTACATTTTATTAAACATTCTCCTGTCTGACCACATCCAGTTCACCTTGACTCATGGACCTAATATTCCAGGTTTCTATGAAATATTGTTCTTTACAGCCTCGGACTTTACTTTCACCACCAGATACTTCCACAACTGACCGTCGTTTCTGCTTTGGCCCAGTCACTTGGTTCTTTCTGGAGCTTTTAGTAATTGCCCTCTGCTCTTCCCCAGCATATTGGACACCTTCTAACTTGGAGGGCTCATCTTCTTGTGTCATATCTTTACTGAACATCAACGTCTTAGAAATCAGTGAACTAAAATGAATGGGAATGAGCAAATTTAATTCAGATGACCATTGTGGGCAGGAATTCCATAGAAGAAATGGATTAGCCCTCATAGTAAACAAGAGTCTAAAATGCAGTATCTAGGTGCAATCTCAGAAACAACAGAATGATCTCAGTTCGTTTCCAAGGCAAACAATCCAACATCATAGTAGTCAAAGTCCCCAACCACTGATGCCAAAGAAGCTGAAGTTGACCAGTTCTACAAAGACCTACAGACCTTGTAGAACTAACCAAAAAAAAAAAGATATCCTTTTCATCATAGGGGACTGGAATCCACAAGTAGGAAGTCAAGAGATACCTGGAGTAACAGGCAACTTTGGCCTTGGAGTACAAGATGAAGCAGGGCAAAGGTTAACAGAGTTTTGCCAAGAGAACGCACTGGTCATAGCAAACACCCTCTTCCAAAAACACTGGAGACAACTCTACACATGGACATCACCAGATGGTCAATATGGAAATCAGGATGATTATATTATTTGCAGCTAAAGATAGAGAAGCTCCATACAGCAGGAAAAATAAGACCTGGAGCTGAGTGTGGCTCAGATCATGAACTCCTTATTACCAAATTCAGACTTAAACTGAAAAAAGTAGGGAAACCATAGGCCATTCACGTATGACCTAAGTCCAATCCCTTATGGTTATACAGTGGAAGTGACAAATAGATTCAAGGTGTTAGATCTGATTGACAGAGTGCCTGAAGAACAATGGATGGAGGTTCATAACATTGCAGGAGGCGGTGATCAAAACCATCCCCAAGAAAAAAGAAATGCAAGAGGGCAAAGTGGTGGGCTTACATATAGCTGAGAAAAGAAGTGAAGCAAAAAGCAAGGGAGAAAGGGAAAGATATACCCATTTGAATGCAGAGTTCCAGAGATAGCAAGGAGAAATAAGAAGATCTTTTAAATGAACAATGTAAAGAAGTAAAGGAAATCAACAGAATGGAAAAGATTGGAGATCTTTTCAAGAAAATTGGAGATATCAAGGGAACATTTCATCCAAGGATGGACATGATAAAGAACAAAAATGGTAAGGATCGAACAGAAACAGAAGAGATTAAGAAGATGTGGCAAAGATACACAGAAGAACTGTAGAAGAAAGGTCTTTAATGACCCAGATAACCAGGATGGTGTGGTCACTCACCTAGAGCCAGACATCCTGGAATGTGAAGTCAAGTGACAGGAAGCACTACTATGAACAAAGCTAGTAGAGGTGATGGAATTCAGGTTGGGCGACTGAAAATCCTGAAAGATGTTGCTGTTAAAGTGCTGCACCTAATATGTTATCAAATTTGGAAAGCTTAGCAATGACCACAGCCCTGGGAATGGTCAGTTTTCATTCCAATCCCAAAGAAGGGCAATGCCAAAGAATGTTCAGATTGCCATATAGTTGTGCTCATTTCACATTGTAGTAAGGTTGTACGCCATATCCTTCAAGATAGGCTTCACGAGTGCGCAAACCGAGAACTTTCAGATGTAGAAGCTGCATTTACAAAAGGCAGAGGAACCAGAGATCAAATTGCCAGCATTCGTTAGATCATAGAGAAAGCAAGGGGATTCCAAAAAAACATCTACTTTGGCTTCATTCACTACAAGAAAGCCTTTGACACACAACAAACTGTGGAAAATTCGTAAAGAGATGGGAATACCAGACTACCTGACCTGCCTCCTGAGGAACCTGTATGCAGGTCAGAAAGCAACAATTAGAACTGGACATAGAACAGCAGACTGGTTCCAAATTGGAAACAGAGTATGTCAAGGCTGTATATTGTCACCCTGCTTATTTAACTTCTATGCAGAGCACATCATGAGAAATGCCAGGCTCAGTGAATCAGAAATTGGAATCAAGATTGCTGGGAAAATACCGACAACTTCAGATATGTAGATGATACCACTCTAATGGCAAATAGTGAAGAGGATTGAGGGTGAAAGAGGAGAGTGAAAAAGCTGACTTAACATTTACAAAATTTATATCTTGCCATCTTGTTTGACAACTTCCAATTTGCCTTGATTCATGGACCTAAAATTCCAGAATCCTATGCAGTATTGCTCTTTACAGGCTCTGACTTAGCTTCTATCACCAGTCACATCCACAACTGGGTGTTGTTTTTGCTTTGGCTGTGTCTCTTCATTCTTTCTGGACTTATTTCTCCACTGATCTCCAGTAGCATACTGGGCACCTACCAACGTGGGAAGTTCATCTTTCAGTGTCTAATCTTTTTGCCATACTGTTCACGGGGTTCTCAAGGCAAGAATGCTAAAGTGGTTTGCCATTCCCTTCTTCAGTGGACCATGTTTTGTCAGAAGTCTCCACCATGACCTGGAATGTTAGGTCCATGAATCAAGGCAAATTGGAAGTGATTAGACAGGAGATGGCAAGAGTGTATGTCGACATTTTAGGAATCAGCAAACTAAAATGGACTGGAATAGGTGAGTTTAACTCAGATGACCATTATATCTACTACTGTGGGCAAGAATCCCTTAGAAGAAATGGAGTAGTCATCATAGTCAACGAAAGAGTGCGAAATGCAGTACTTGGATGCAGTCTCAAAAACGACAGAATATTCTTTGTTCGTTTCCAAGGCAAACCATTCAATATCACAGTAATCCAAGTCTATGCCCCAACCAGTAATGCAGAAAAAGCTGAAGTTGAACAGTTCTATGAAGACCTACAAGACCTTATAGAACTAACACCCAAAAAAGATGTCCTTTTCATTAAAGGGGACTGGAATGCAAAAGTAGGAAGTCAAGAAACCCCTGGAGTAACAGGCAAATTTGGCCTTGAAGTACAGAATGAAGCAGGGCAAAGGCTAATAGAATTTTGCCAAGAGAACACACTGGTCATAGCAAACACCCTCTTCCAACAACACAAGAGACATCACCATGTCTACACATGGACATCACCAGATGATCAACACAGGAATCAGATTGATTGTATTCTTTGCAGTCAAAGGTGGACAAACTATACAGTCAGCAAAAACAAGACTGGGAGCTAACTGTGGCTCAGATCATGAACTCCTTATTGCCAAATTCAGATTAAAATTGAAGAAAGTAGGGACAACCACTAGACCATTCAGGTATGACCTAAATAAAATCCCGTACAATTATAGAGTGGAAGTGACAAATAGATTCAAGGGGTTAGACCTGATAGATAGAGTGCCTGAAGAACTATGGATGGAGATTCATTACATTGTACAGGAGGCAGTGATCAAGACCATCCTCAAAAAAAACAAGAAATGCAAAAAGGCAAAATGGTTGTCTGAGGAGGCCTTAAAAATAGCTGTGAAAAGAAGAGAAGCAAAAGGCAAAGGGGAAAAGGAAAGATACAACCATTTGAATGCAGAGTTCCAAAGAATAGGAAGGAGATAAGAAAGGCTTCCTCAGTGATCATTGTAAAGAAATAGAGGAAAACAATAGAATGGGAAAGACTAGAGATTTTTTCAAGAAAATTAGAGATACCAAGGGAATATTTCATGCAAAGATGGGCTCAATAAAGGACAGAAATGGTATGGACCTAACAGAAGCAGAAGAGATTAAGAAGAGGTGGCAAGAATACACAGAAGAACTACACAAAAAAGATCTTCACGACCCAGATAATCACAATGATGTGATCACTCATCTAGAGCCAGATATCCTGGAATGAGAAGTCAAGTGGGCCTTAGGAAGTATCACTATGAACAGAGCTAGTGGAGGTGATGGAATTCCAGTTGAGCTATTTCAAATTCTAAAAGATGATGCTGTGAAAGTGCTGCACTCAATATGCCAGCAAATTTGGAAAACTCAGCAGTGGTCTCAGGACTGGAAAAGGTCAGTTTTCATTCCACTCCCAAAGAAAGGCAATGGCAAAGAATGCTCAAACTGTCACATAATTGCACTCATCTCACACGCTAGCAAAGTAATGCTCAAAATTTTCCAAGCCAGGCTTCAGCAGTACATGAACTGTGAACTTTCAGATGTCCAAGCTGGTTTTAGAAAAGGCAGAGATCAGATTGAACAGAGATCAAATTGCCAACATCCGTTGGATCATTGAAAAAGCAAGAGAGTTTCAGAAAAACATTTATTTCTGCTTTATTAACTATGCCAAAGCCTTTCACTGTGTGGATCACCACAAACTTTGGAAAACTCTTAAAGAGATGGGAATACCAGACCATCTGACCTGCCTCTTGAGAAATCTGTATGCAGATCAGGAAGCAACAGTTAGAACTGGACATGGAATAACAGACTGGTTCCAAATAGGAAAAGGTGTATGTCAAGGCTGTATATTGTCACCCTGCTTATTTAACTTATATGCAGAGTACATCATGAGAAACGCTGGGCTGGATGAAGCACAAGCTGGAATCAAGATTGCTGGGAGAAATATCAATAACCTGAGATATGCAGATGACACCACCCTTCTGGCAGAAAGTGAAGAAGAACTAAAGAGCCTCTTGATGAAAGTGAAAGAGGAGAGTGAAAAAGTTGGCTTAAAGCTCAACATTCAGAAAACTAAAATCATGGCATCTGATCTCATCACTTCATGTCAGGTAGCTGGGGATACAGTGACAGACTTTATTTTGGGGGCTCTAAAATCACTGCAGATGGTTACTGCAGCTATGAAATTAAAAGACACTTGTTCCTTGGTAGAAAAGTCATGACCAACTTGGACAGCATATTAAAAAGCAGAGACATTACTTTGCCAACAAATGTCTGTCTAGTCAAAGCTATGGTTTTTCTAGTGGTCATGTATGGATGTGAGACTTGGACTATAAAGAGAGCTCAGCATGGAAGAATTGATGCATTTGAACTGTGGTGCTGGAGAAGACTCTTGAGAGTCCCTTGGACTGTAAGGAGATCCAACCAGTCCATCCTAAAGGAAATCACTGTTGAATATTCTTTGGAAGGACTGATGGTGAAGCTGAAGCTCCAATACTTTGGCCACCTGATGCGAAGAACTGACTCCTTGGAAAAGACCCTGATGCTGGGAAAGGTTAAAGGCGGGAGAAGAGGATGACAGAGGATGAGATGGTTGGATGGCATCACCAACTCAATGGACACGAGTTTGAGTAAAGCCCGGTAGTTGGTGATGGACAGGGAGGCCTGGCATGCTGCAGTTCACGGGGTTGCAAAGAGTCAGACACAACTCAGCAACTGAACTGACTGAATTTTATATTGTACAAATGGTGTCTGATTTTTTTTATCCTTTAACTGGAAAAATTACTTCTTGTAATGTATATAATACCCAAATTTGGAGAGTTCTGAAATTTCTTGTTTCTTACCATAGGATTTTTTAAAAATGGAACACGTTTTTATCCATATTTATGCATGTCTACATGTGAGCTCTTTGTGAATAATCAGATGGGAGCCTTTGTTACATGACACTGTATCGTAATGCTCCTTTCATTCAAAAATAGACCCAATAAGATATTTTTTCTTTGCTAAATTTATTGCTGTCATTCATTCATAAGTTCATTCATAAGATTACCAACAGATGTGCGTTTTTGAAGACAGAGGAAAGAGGTCTTGACAGAGTTTGGGAAAATACTACTAACTTGATGTGTTGAAATCACAAGTGTGAGGTGTGATTATGCTGCTATGTACAGATTTGTCTCTGCTGCATTTTCTCTATCAAGTGTATGTGAAAGACTGTATGGCTTTCTTTTTTTCTCTTTTGTCTGTGTGGTTTTATGACAGAATAATACGTCAATAACCCAAGTAAGAAAAATCAACTCATACTGTATTGGTGAAAGGGAAATAAATGTTCATCAGAGATATCCTTAAAATATTATTATATTGGATATACTTCTGCAGACTTTTGACATTATTTTTGATCTTGAAAGCTTTATCAAATGAAACACATATGCAAACATGCGTACACATATTTCTTGTTCCTTAAATGTATCCTGTGTTTTATTTCCTTTGGTTATTATTTTAGCAAAATGCATTCCAGGTCTGTAAATTTTTCTTTTCAACAATCTGAATTACATTTAATCATTTATGAAAATTAGTGTCCTGATGTAAAGGTTAGTTTTTAGCATGTTGCAATATCATTTATCTTTATTTTACTGTCTTAACCATTTTTAAGTGTATTATAATTCAGTAGTGTTAAGTATCTTCACATGGTTGTACAATAATAGATTTTCTTAAATGCAACTTTATTGATGAATTGTAGTGTTGCTTAAGCAATGTCTTCATGATTATTCTACTTTATTTTTCTTTCTCCAGAATATGTATCGTTTTGAAGGCACTGGGTTTTCAAATATTCCTCAACTTATAGACCATCACTATACAACAAAACAGGTCATCACTAAGAAGTCAGGTGTAATTCTGCTGAATCCTATTCCTAAGGTAGGTGCTTACATTCAGTTTTTTTTTAACAAAAGAAAAAAGAAAAGACTGCTTCGTGAATTATGTCCCACACTAAATAAAGTTCTTAGGTTATTTATAAGTTTGGAAACAAATATAGTTAAAGCATGGCATTTCCTTGGTTTTACTTAGATGGCAGATGGGTTGTCTTTTTATTCAGTGTTTGCAGGTTACAAATGGCCTGTCTTTTTTCTTTTTCCTGTCCAGTGTTTCTTGAAAGACTTGAGGCTTTCCTTCACACTGTAAGGTTCAAACTTTAAAAGGTTTAGTTTATAAAAGATTCCCAGATGTAGATGTCAAAGAAAATGTCCAGCAATTAAAAGTTAATTAGAAGTTTACTTTTTGATGTTAAGTGTATGATACATTGTAAGACACTGGGGTTTTTAAAAGCTCTGTTACTCTTCTCAGGGCAGTAAGTCATAGCTTCACTGTGGAGTCAGGTAGCTGGGTGAGAGACTGTTCCAGGTCATTGTTACCTCTAAGATCTATCACAGAGCAGATTGCATTTATGTGCTTCAAGCGATCTGTGAGGTAGTCAGTGGGTTGAGGAAGGCTTGTGTTTTTCAGGTGAAGCCTGTGGCACTTGGACTGGGGGGACAGTGGAGCCAGCCTAGCTTCTGAGCAGTTTTAATAGTCCAGGAATTGATTCGGGGTCAACAGGAGCCCCTTTCCTTAGGGGGCCACCTCATATGAAGAGCAGTGTAGAAATAGGGAAGTCCTAAAACCTAGGAGGTTAATATTTGCTGATTTGAAGTTTACATATCCAGGGATGACTTGTAATATGAAGCAAGTGTTATTCCCAAGAATGCTAGCATGTAATCTAAATTCACCTAAAATTTTAAAAATTTAAAAAACGGTTGTTATATTTTCTTTGTTAGCCTGGCACATAGTGCCTGTGTTTGTACTTATATTATATATATCTCACTCACTCTTTAGTTTAACATTCCACTCACAGAAGATTTTAAAGTCAGTTGCTAAACATTAATTTGGTGGCTAAAGAGTTGTCCTTTTTGCATAATTTTCTAGAATTATGAGTTTGACTCATTCTTTGTTAGTGTTTTTCCATTCACTTTTGTAAAACCCTATAAAAATTCTCCTTTAGTCTGGAACAGGTTGTCATATTTTTTCTCTAGTTAAAAAAGGTCTATTAATGTTTCATCTTTCATCGATGAGATGAAAGACATTGATAACTGCTGTCTGTTCTCATGGCTTTATTTACTGTTAATACATCAGTGACTTGCAAATTTATGTTTCCAGCTCAGATATATATCTTTCCCAAATCTAAAATTTTCTACTTTTCACCTAAAACTGAATTTATCACATTTAACTACAAACTCTGTTCTTCCTTTATAGTAAGTGGTATCACCAAACACCCGGCTGCTCAGACCATAAACCCAGGGGCCTCTGACAGCTCTCACCACTGCCTTGCTCCAGCGCTTTGAGTGGCAGGAGCTTTGCGTCCTTAACTGCACATGTGAAAGTGTGAACTCAGCTCCAGTGCATCCCAGTATAAAGTAAAGGTCAGTGCGGTGAAGATACCGCATTTGGACCATGTTAGCTTAATGAGATATACTTGGGTTTTCAGAGGTACTGATACTGTCAGATGATTTTGACTCATTTCATAAGCCAGCCTAGTGTTGGCATTGTCTACTTGCTTAGCCAAGTCTAAATTGAGAGATCAAAGCCCTAAAAGAGGCACACAAAAAAATGCTTATCTGGCCTTGGGTAGGAATATATAAGTAAAGCTGTATCCCTCATAATATGAAATATTCCATGAAATGATCCTGGAGAAATGGAGTAGATTCTCTAGACTGTTACATGGCCAATTATTCTCTTCCTCTCAAACTCCCAACTCTGGCTATGGAGCCAATTATCCCAGCATTTTATAGCCTTAGTTATGAAAATAACTATACTGAAAGCTATAAAAGATTAAGGGGCTACATATGATTGTTTTATGAGGTAGAAATTTGAAGTTAATCTAGTTGACTGTTAACCTGATCTAAAGTACTGATATTTGAAATATGCAAGTTATTATCTCAATTTATGGTAAATATTATTATGCACTTGATTTAAAGAATCATATCACTCTTTTAAAAGAAAATCACAAAACAGGGTTATGAGAGCAGATAATTTTCAATCATGAGTGGGGAACAAATTGATATGGATTTTATTATGCTGGTCTTATCTGTTATGTATCTTCTTTTGGAAAGTTATTTGTCGTCTTATAAATGGAATCTCCTGATTTAATTTGTATAAGAAGTTAATGTCTTTGACCATATAATGTGCTATAAAACATCTAGTTTCCATCTTGCCAGACTTCATTTTTAGCCTACATAAAGAATGCTATTTTGGTCTCAGTATAATTTCTGTTTATAGCACCTTACGCCTCTCTCCATTTGTTTCTCTCTCACTCATGAGAATATACGTGTGCATCATATGCCTGAGTAGAGGACACGGTAACCAGGGTAATTTCTCTCTTATTCCCAGAGGCACACGAAACTAGACAGCCTGAGTTAGAGAAGTGAACTTTCTCATGATAATGAAGTGAACCGATGTTCCACCCACCCATCCCTCACTCTGCCCTGGCTGTCGTTTCCTCCTCTGCCTCCCAAAGCCTGTGGGAAGGTATGGGGGTGAGGGAGGTGTCCCACACGGGTTTCTGATCATAGTAATCATCATCATATTAGCAGCACGGTGGGACGCACAAGGCCTGTTCTTTCCTCAGCTCAGACTCTGTTCAAATGTCACTTCATCAGGGAGGTCTTTTCTGACTACTGCGTGTGAAACAACACCTTACCCCCTTATGTCTCTCTCCTCCTCAGTTTTCTCTGATTATTTTTACCTGACATCACACTATAGGATGTATTTTTGGTCGTCTATCTCCCGGAAGAGAAATGTAAGTTCTCTAAGGGCCGGAATTGCATTTAATAATCAGTGCAACCAGTGCCTAAAACAGTGCTGGCTAGCATGTGCTCAGTTGCTCAGTCGTGTCTGACTCTTTGCGACCCCGTGGACTGTAGGCCGCCAGGCTCCTCTGTCTGTGGGATTCTCCAGGCAAGAGTACTGGAGAGGGTTACCAATTCCTTCTCCAGCCAGCTAGTAGATGTTCAGTAATTATCTGTTGAAGAATTGAATTCACTGAGCAACTGCTAGAAGCCAGGTGCTTCCAAGCTTCTTATATGCCTTAACTGTACATATTCCCATGAAATATTGTTATTAACCCCATACAATTATGAATCAGAAACTGAAGCTTACAATGGTGAATCACTTGCACAAAACAACACAGCTGTTGGCAGAGTTGAGATATTCAACCCATCTTCTTAACTGCTATCTGTCTAGGCAGTAGAGCCTGAATTTCAGAGGCTGTAGGGAATAAAATGTTTATTTCATGGGACATGTGTGTGAGTTTAATGAAAAGGAAGTATCTTTGGTTGCACAAAACATTAAATTGGAAAAATCTTTACCACAGCAAAAACTATAGGTCTCTATAAAAAGAAAATTATTAGACAGTGATATTGGGAGACAGAGTTGGAATTTAAGGTATAGTAGAGGATGTTGTAAGATATAGGTAAGGAAGACATCTAGTTCACCTTTAACATTTGGAAGTCTGGCTTGTGAAGCTTAATATTTCTTTAGATTTAGCTCTATAAAAATTTTTTTCTTCCTGAATGGAAGTTAAAGTTCATGATTAAGTTCAGGCCAAGTTAGGCAGTGAGCTGTGAAGTTGAACCTTTAAGTAAATGACTTGCCTGCCAGCTTAAATCAAGTAATTGTGGCTTTTTAATCAGAATTTTGTGCAGTATGCCAGAATATTAGAAGCAGATTTTTGTGGCGAGAGTAAACCTGTGACTGAAATTAACATGTCGAGAGGTGACTGATTTCTGGTGATGGCTTCTCCGACAGATGCATGCCCACAAAGAGCAGAGGGGAGAGCGTGCTTTTCATTGAGGTACTCCGTTCATTCTGTAAGGTTTCAGACCACTGGAGACTGTTCATTTTACCTTATACTTGAGTCATGTAGTTACTTCTTCTGATACTTACCAGACACCTTGTTTAAAAGGACATAACTCAAGAAAAGTCCATTTTTCTCTGTAGATTTTGGAAACTATAAAATACCATATACTTTCCTGTTCAAAAACTTTCTTTAACAGGACAAACAGAACAGAAGGCACATTTGGAAGATTTTAAATTGTGAAGGAAAAATTGTATTCATAGAGTGTATAGTCTGTTAATAACACTCTAGTTCTATTAGTGTGAACTGAGGATTAGTATTATCCCCATTATTAAGTGAGGAAACTCAGAAATTATAATTAATCTAAACCACATTTCTCATAAATTTCAGAGTGGTAACGTGAAAATGATCCTGTTCTATTCATCATTTTTTACTACAACCCTAGCTAGCATAAGTTATCATCTATAGTCTTTGTAATGTCAATAGTTAAAGAAATTCTTTCTGTAGTTCAGTATTCTAGCAGTAGTATGTACCAGTGAACTTGACAGTTACGGTCCCATCTAGTATGAAAATTAGTCTAACAAGAACTATAATAGCATGTGGTACTCAGGGAAATACAGATAATATCTGAATATTTACCCTTCATTTTGCATAGTTTGGAAAGTCAAATTAAGTTTGGATTTTGGGTTTGTTCCATTTAATGAAATAACATAACCTTGTCATAGAATATATAACACATAGACTGACTTTCAGCTTTTTATCTCAAAATTTACCAGCAGGTATTGTGAGGAAGAGCAGTGTTGGACTCAAAAAATTAATAGACCTTGGCTGCTGCTGCTAAGTCGCTTCAGTTGTGTCCGACTCTGTGCGACCCCATAGACAGCAGCCCACCAGACTCCCCCATCCCTGGGATTCTGCAGGCAAGAACACTGGAGTGGGTTGCCATTTCCTTCTCCAATGCATGAAAGGAAAAGTGAAAGTAAAGTTGCTCGGTCGTGTCCGACTCTTTGCGACCCCATGGACTGCAGCCTACCAGGCTCCTCCATCCATGGGATTTTCCAGGCAGGAGTACTGGAGTGGGGTGCCATTTCCTTCTCCAATAGACCTTGGAGGGCACTAATGATTCTTATGTGATGTCTCAAAAGAATTTCATGCATGTGTCTACCTCAGACTTTCTTAAATATCATATTTTTAGTCTGAGGAGCAAGCTTTTTGGTAGATAAGAATATCCTTTTTATCTACCATATAAATAGATGGGAGGGTGATGAAATAGTCAGATGGGGGCTGAGAGCTTAAAAGAAACATATTAAAGTTTTTTTTAATGTAGATTAAAGGATAGGATTTGGTGTTTACAGCACAAACGTTGCCTGGAGTGTATCATTTCATCATTTAAAAGTATTTACAAAATCTCAGGATGGGGAATACGTGTAAATCTATGGCTGATTCATATCAATGTATGACAAAACCCACTGAAATGTTGTGAAGTAATTAGCCTCCAACTAATAAAAAAAAATAAAAACAAGGAAACACAAACCTTAAATGACACAATGGACCAGCTAGACCTAATTGATATCTATAGGACATTTCACCCCAAAACAATCAACTTCACCTTTTTCTCAAGTGCACACGGAACCTTCTCCAGAATAGATCACATCCAGGGCCATAAATCTGGTCTTGGAAAATTCAAAAAAATTGAAATCATTCCAGTCATCTTTTCTGACCACAGTGCAGTAAGATTAGATCTCAGTTACAGGAAAAAAATTGTTAAAAATTCAAACACATGGAGGCTAAATAACACGCTTCTGAATAACCAACAAATCATAGAAGAAATCAAAAAAGAAATCAAAATATGTATAGAAATGAATGAAAATGAAAACACAACAACCCAAAACCCATATATGGGACACTGTAAAAGCAGTGCTAAGGGGAAGGTTCATAGCATTACAGGCTTACATCAAGAAACAAGAAAAAAACCAAATAAATAACCTAACTCTACACCTAAAGCAATTAGAGAAGGAAGAAATGAAGAACCCCAGGGTTAGCAGAAGGAAAGAAATCTTAAAAATCAGGGCAGAAATAAATGCAACAGAAACTAAAGAGACCATAGCAAAAATCAACAAAGCTAAAAGCTGGTTTTTTGAAAAAATAAACAAAATTGACAAACCATTAGCAAGACTCATTAAGAAACAAAGAGAGAAGAACCAAATTACCAAACTTAGAAATGAAAATGGAGAGATCACAACAGACAACACTGAAATACAAAGGATCATAAGAGACTACTACCAGCAGCTCTATGCCAATAAAATGGACAACTTGAATGAAATGGACAAATTCTTAGAAAAGTATAACTTTCCAAAACTGAACCAGGAAGAAATAGAAGATCTTAACAGACCCATCACAAGCAAGGAAATCGAAACTGTCATCAAAAATCTTCCAGCAAACAAAAGCCCAGGACCAGATGGCTTCACAGCTGAATTCTACCAAAAATTTAGAGAAGAGCTAACACCTATCTTACTCAAACTCTTCCAGAAAATTGCAGATGAAGGTAAGCTTCCAAACTCATTCTATGAGGCCACCATCACCCTAATTCCAAAACCAGACAAAGATGCCACAAAAAAAGAAAACTACAGGCCAATATCACTGATGAACATAGATGCAAAAATCCTTAACAAAATTCTAGCAAACAGAATCCAACAACATATTAAAAAAATCATACACCACGACCAAGTGGGCTTTATCCCAGGAATGCAAGGATTCTTTAATATCCGCAAATCAATCAATGTAATACACCACATTAACAAATTGAAAGATAAAAACCATATGATTATCTCAATAGATGCAGAGAAAGCCTTTGACAAAATTCAACACTCATTTATGATTAAAACTCTCCAAAAAGCAGGAATAGAAGGAACATACCTCAACATAATAAAAGCTATATATGACAAACCCACAGCAAGCATCACCCTCAATGGTGAAAAATTGAAAGCATTTCCCCTGAAATCAGGAACAAGACAAGGGTGCCCACTCTCACCACTACTATTCAACATAGTGTTGGAAGTTCTGGCCACAGCAATCAGAGCAGAAAAAGAAGTAAAAGGAATCCAGATAGGAAAAGAAGAAGTGAAACTCTCACTGTTTGCAGATGACATGATCTTCTACATAGAAAACCCTAAAGACTCTACCAGAAAATTACTAGAGCTAATCAATGAATATAGTAAAGTTGCAGGATATAAAATTAACACACAGAAATCCCTTGCATTCCTATATACTAACAATGAAAAAACAGAAAGAGAAATTAAAGAAATAATACCATTCACCATTGCAACAAAAAGAATAAAATACTTAGGAGTATATCTACCTAAAGAAACAAAAGACCTATACATAGAAAACTATAAAACACTGATGAAAGAAATCAAAGAGGACACAAACAGATGGAGAAACATACCGTGTTCATGGATTGGAAGAATCAATATTGTCAAAATGGCTATTCTACCCAAAGCAAGATTCAATGCAATCCCTATCAAGCTACCAACGGTATTTTTCACAGAACTAGACCAAAGAATTTCACAATTTGTATAGAAATACAAAAAACCTCGAATAGCCAAAGTAATCTTGAGAAAGAAGAATGGAACTGGAGGGATCAGCATAACTGACTTCAGACTCTACTACAAAGCCACAGTCATCAAGACAGTATGGTACTGGCACAAAGACAGAAATATAGATCAATGGAACAGAATAGAAAGCCCAGAGATAAATCCACGGACCTATGGACACCTTATCTTTGACAAAGGAGGCAAGGATATACAATGGAAAAAAGACAACCTCTTTAACAAGTGGTGCTGGGATAACTGGTCAACCACTTGTAAAAGAATGAAACTAGAACACTTTCTAACACCATACACAAAAATAAACTCAAAATGGATTAAAGATCTAAATGTAAGACCAGAAACTATAAAACTCCTACAGGAGAACATAGGCAAAACACTCTCCGACATAAATCACAGCAAGATCCTCTATGACCCACCTCCCAGAATACTGGAAATAAAAGCAAAAATAAACAAATGGGACCTAATGAAACTTAAAAGCTTTTGCACTACAAAGGAAACTATAAGTAAGGTGAAAAGACAGCCCTCAGATTGGGAGAAAATAATAGCAAAGGAAGAAACAGACAAAGGATTAATCTCAAAAATATACAAGCAACTCCTGCAGCTCAATTCCAGAAAAATAAATGACCCAATCAAAAAATGGGCCAAAGAACTAAACAGACATTTCTCCAAAGAAGACATACAGATGGCTAACAAACACATGAAAAGATGCTCAACATCACTCATTATTAGAGAAATGCAAATCAAAACCACAATGAGGTACCATTACACGCCAGTCAGGATGGCTGCTATCCAAAAGTCTACAAGCAATAAATGCTGGAGAGGGTGTGGAGAAAAGGGAACCCTCTTACACTGTTGGTGGGAATGCAAACTAGTACAGCCGCTATGGAAAACAGTGTGGAGATTTCTTAAAAAACTGGAAATAGAACTGCCATATGACCCAGCAATCCCACTTCTGGGCATACACACTGAGGAAACCAGATCTGAAAGAGACACGTGCACCCCAATGTTCATCGCAGCACTGTTTATAATAGCCAGGACATGGAAGCAACCTAGATGCCCATCAGCAGATGAATGGATAAGGAAGCTGTGGTACATATACACCATGGAATATTACTCAGCCGTTAAAAAGAATTCATTTGAACCAGTCCTAATGAGATGGATGAAACTGGAGCCCCTTATACAGAGTGAAGTAAGCCAGAAAGATAAAGAACATTACAGCATACTATCACATATATATGGAATTTAGAAAGATGGTAACGACAACCCTATATGCAAAACAGAAAAAGAGACACAGAAATACAGAACAGACTTTTGAACTCTGTGGGAGAATGTGAGGGTGGGATATTTCAAAAGAACAGCATGTATACTATCTATGGTGAAACAGATCACCAGCCCAGGTGGGATGCATGAGACAAGTGCTCGGGCCTGGTGCACTGGGAAGACCCAGAGGAATCCGGTGGAGAGGGAGGTGGGAGGGGGGATCGGGATGGGGAATACGTGTAAATCTATGGCTGATTCATATCAATGTATGACAAAACCCACTGAAATGTTGTGAAGTAATTAGCCTCCAACTAATAAAAAAATAAATAAATAAAAAATTAAAAAAATTAAAAAAAAAATGCTACTGAATTCCTGAATTATTTGGGGGAAAGAAATAAAGCCAATTTATATTTAAAAAAAATAAAAATAAAATACTATGCAAATTAAAAAAAAAAAAATCTGTGCATGTGGACCCTGGGAAAGGGAAGGTGTTAGCCACTCAGTCGTGTCTGACTCTTTGTGACCCCCTGGACTGTAGCACGCCAGACTCTTTTATCCGTGGAATTGTCCAGGCAGGAACACTGGAGTGAGGAGCTGTCCCTTTCTCCAGGAGATCTTCCTGGTCCAGATGGAGCCCAGGCTGCTGCACTGCAGGTGGATTCTCGCTGTCTGAGCCACGAGAGCAGCCCAAGAAGCAAGCAGAGGTGCACACAGAAAATGTGTAGAAGGGCTGCTCGTGTGCACATGCTTACACAGCAACATTTCGTCCCTGCTACCTGTGGGAGCCAGAAGACAGTAACAACAAAAGGGGGTAAAAAAGTAAAGCAAAAAGTATAAACTGCATTTTTCACGAAACTAGGAGCTATATATTATCCACAGACTTAAAAAAGTACATGTTTAGGTAGCCAAAAGCTCCTTAGCTTAGGCGAAACTTGTATAGCACAAAGGTAAGAAAAGATGATCAAAGAACCAAGTTGCTCTAGGTCTTATTAAGCTCTAGCAGAAATACCTGTTCAAAGGAAAGAACTCTCAATTTCTGTATTCTTTGCTTGCATCAATGAATTCAAGACGTGGGGAAAATAAAATTTTTCATATAGCTAAGTCATGCAGACAAAACTGCACTTGGAGGAAAATTCAGTACCTTAAAAAGTTAACACTGATAAAACAAAAAGAATGAAATAAATGAGTTAAACATCTAATTCAAAAAATTAAGAGGAAAAAACACCACAATTAAAAGGAAAGCAAAAGAAAAGAATTAAGGTAAAAGCATAAAGGAATAAGTTAAAACAAAATATAAAAATAAAAAACTATATATATATAATAACTGCTTTTTACAAGATCAAAAGAAAAAATACTTGCTAATTTATTCAAGAAAACACATACCACACGGGGTTAATATCTAATATATAAAGAACCTCTAGAAATGAATGCTGCCCTGGTGGCTGAGATGGTAAAGAATCCGCCTGCAATGCAAGAGACCTGGGTTTGATTCCTAGATTGGGAAGATCCCCTGGAGAAGGGCATGGCAACCCACTCCAGTATTCTTTTCTGGAGAATTCCATGGACAGAGAAGCCTGGCAGGTTACAGTCTATCAGAAAAAGACAATCAACAAGTAAAATTAGCAATGGGCATGAATGGATAGTTCAAAAAATGAAAATACAAATGGCTTTTAAAATATGACAGATGATTATATTACTCGGAATAAAGGAGTATCAAAACTAGAATGAGATGTCATGTTTTTACCTGGCAGATTGGCATAAACTCAGTTTGATAATTTACTTTCTTCGGAAAGATGTACAGATAAAAACCCTTAGATAATTTGGAGATGGGGATATAAATTAGAAAAACCTCTCTTGGGCTTCCCTGTTGGCTCAGACGGTAAAGAATCCGCCTGCAATGTGGAAGACCTGGGTTTGATCCCTGGGTTGAGAAGATCACCTGCAGAAGGGAAAGGCTGTCCACTCCAGTGTTCTTGCCTGGAAAATCCTCATGGACAGAGGAGCCTAGTTGGCTACAGCCGATGGGGTCCCAAAGAGTTGGACACGACTAACCGCACACATTGTAGAAGGCAATGTAGCACAATCTATAAAAATGATAAAATGTATCTAACTTTGACTTAGCAATATGACTTCTGCAACTTATCCTTTAGTTATGTATGTGTATGTATGAAGTGATATCAGTATAAGGTTATTCACTGCAGCATTTATAATATCAGGAAATTGGAAATAATTCAAATGTTCTTTAATGGGAGTCTGGTTAAATCAATTACTGTACCCTATCCAGTGTAATACCGTGAATGAGAAGGCATCTATATACTGGTTGGAGAGAGTTCCAAGATACAGAAGCAGTGTTTCTAAAGCTCTTTTTTCCCATAATGCCTAGAAATTGCACATTATATTGAGACCCAGGACATATCGAGTTGGAAATGTTGGTATGGATGTGTGTTCATAATTGAGAGAGGTTTTATGAAACTTTTTATATTTCTTAACATGATGCATTCTATTAAGAATGCATCCAAAAAGTCGACATCCAAAAAGTTGATTTTTTGAATCTCAATTTGAAAAATATTCGTATAAAGGATTTTTAAAGTAACAATATGTGAATTTAGAAGAACATACAGGCTAGGAATGATTCACAGAGAAATATGGGCTTGAAGTAGGTCTCGAGGATAGGCCAAAAGACAAGGGAAATTGTTTGGGGTTACGGTAAGGGACTGGAGGAGGGCGTGGCAACCCACTCCAGGATTCTTGCCTGGAGCACCCTCTGGACAGAAGAGCCTGGTGGGCCCCGGTCCATGAGGTCGCAAAGAGTCAAGCATGACTGAGCAACTGTCACTCATCCAGCCTGTTAAATTATTTATTGGCACATTTATAAAATCAATAAATCAATTTTGATTTTACTGTGCTTCACAAAGAACTTGTGTAGCCATATCCATATTATGTTTCAGTGAATAATGTCAAAATATATATAGAAAAAATATCAGTACCAAGAAAAAATAATCAATAGTGGAAATTTAACAGCAGTAAATAAAATACAAAATGCAGTTTTGTTTTGTTATTAAATATAAAAACCCAGAGACTCTTGTTAGAGTAGTCTGCTAAAATCAAAGAATAAAAGAACTAGGTGAAATTTCAAGATTAGACAGTTCATCCCCTGTTATTTTACAAGTGAGGTAATAATCTCTAAGGCAAGCAGCTCATGCTCAAAGTCACAGAAAAACTAAATGTTAAAGTCAGATTTCCAGGTTCCTTTCAGTAAAAATATATTTCTTATTAAATTGCATGTTGTTGGTCTCATCATTGTACATTTTATTGGAAAGAACATATAGTTTAGCTTGTATCCAGCTCACAGAAAGGCTGGCATATGTAACCACAAATTTAAATTTTCAAAATAAGAATACATAAGCAAAACAATGGATATAGTCCCTGGAAGAGCAAATATTTGAAACAGACATGATTAATGAAATTATTAACAGGATGGTCAATCGAGGAAGAATGTTACTTGTTCACCAAATTATTACATGAAAGGATGTAAGGAATTAACTTCACTTTTATTGATCTATTTTATTGTACACAGAGCATATCACCTAAGCTGTACAATAAAATTTTATCTTCATTTTATGAAATACCAACAATTAATTGTCTATATTTGTTTAAAATAGTTAAGATTTACATATGCTATGCTACTTGCTCAAATCAAACATCTAGTAAATAATAGGTGATTTGAATGTGGTTTTGTCTGATTAGAAGTTTAATCTTAAATTGTTATAGTTGTTGATGCTTGAGATAAAATAACTTGAATTAAGAAAAGAGGATATTTTATATATTTTAATAAAATGTATGGTTTTTAACTAACAAGCAAAATATAGTTTCTTAAAGACCTGTAATAATTTTCATGTTGAGCTTGAAATTTAGCTATAAGTCATTGTAGAAAAAGTTAACTAGTGTCATGGTTAGAGAGGAGGAAGGATATTAATTTGTTTAAAGTAAAGTTTTACTACCAATAAGTTCTAAAGGAGATTTCTCCCTTGGGATTTTAGATGTAGCAATGTCCTTAAAAATGTTTCTGCAGAAGTTTAAGGGCAGATTGCAAAGATTGTTGCGTTTAGTGTCCTTTCATAGTAGCCAAGGGCGTAGTATTAAGTTGTATTTTATACAATGCAATGAGACACATCCTGCACTGACGTTTTTTGTCTGTTTTCAGTTTCTGCTGAATAGAATAATGAAATTCTAGCGTCCAGATTTACAGTCAGAATAGTAACAAAGTTATCACTAAATGCAGTAGAAATTTAAACAAGTACCAAAATACCAAAAGATCACACATATGATATTTACAAATCTCTCTCTTAATTATATACCTGAACAATTTAAATTTAGCCAAGTTGGTAGAAGATCCACACTCTGAGTGCAAAATATCTTAACATGGAATGAGGTATTGTTGAAGTGTTGTTTTCATTCATACTTTGCCCTTAATGGGGGGAAAAAGAAGAGCCCTCAATCTGTTGCCAATAATTGATCATTCAAAATTTTGTAAATTACCTTTTCTGGATAATTTAATGGAGGTTATCATGTCTTTTAGTGTCTTACTTTTCAAATCTTGAACTTAGACACTCAGAATATATTTAATTGTTCTGAAACCCCAGAATACAATGGATTTAAGTTAGTGAGATCTGGAAAGCAAGGCAAGTCTGTACCAAGAAGAAGACAAAGGCATTTTGATGCAGAGTATTTTTTTTATTAATTGATTTATTTTAATTGGAGGATAATGACTTTGCAGTATTGTGAAGGTCTTTGCCATGAATGGCATGAATCGGCCACAGGTGTACACTGTCCCCCTCCCACTTCCCTCCGCACCCCATCCCGCTGGGTTGTCCCAGAGCACCAGCTCTGGGTGCCCTGCTTCTTGCATGGGACTTGCACTGGCCATCTCTTTCACATATGGTCATATACACGTTTCAACGCTATTCTCTCAAATCACCCCACCCTCGCCTTCTCCCACTGAGTCCAAAAGTCTGTTCTTTACATCCATGTCTCAATGCAGCCTGTTCTTAACGTTGGGACTTGTCTGATTCAAAGCCGTAGAGACGTGGTGGGCAGGGTAGGAGGGACGAATGGGAGGTGGTCAGGAGTGAGGGAGGCAAGCTGGTAAGGAGACAGGCAGAGAGAACAGACGGGCCTGCTCTGCCTCCGAGCCGGGCTAGTCTCTTGAGTCACATGCTCGCTTTTCCCTATAACCACCCTCTGCCTGTGCCCCTGGAGCCTGCAGCCCACAGAAACTTCTGAGGTGGAAAACCTCTGATGGCGGTCTGTCATTTCCACTTCACTGTTAGTCAGTTTTAGTTAACATATGTATTTACTATTCCGTCCATAACTGCTCCCTTATAAGCAAAATGAGGGCTTCCCTGGTGGCTCAGCTGGTAAAGAATCCGCCTGCAATGCAGGAGAGCTGGGTTCAATCCCTGGGTTGGGAAGATCCCCTGGAGAAGGGAAAGGCTGCCCACTCCAGGATTCTGGCCTGGAGAATCCCGTGGACTGTACCGTCCATGGGGTTGCAGAGTCGGACACGCCTGAGCAGCTCTCCCTTCCGTCCACTAGTCCATGAGCATGTCCTCCTCCTCCGGGTCTGCCCCTCTGTGCAGCAGGCACGGCGCTCACGTGCCGTCCGCCGTTACTGCCCATCTGCAGTCTGACGTCCCCACGCGACGGTGAGCTCCATGGGAGCAAGGGGGTGGTTTACTCATCCTTCATGTACCTTACCCCATCTGATGCATCGTTCACCAAATATCTGTTGTTGTTTTTGAGAAAATCTGGACACTTAATAAATGCTTGATAAATATTTGAAAAAATCTTGTAACTTAAAGATATTAATATCCTGTTTTTATAGAAACTATAAAAATGTTAGCATGGTTTAGATTTATGAATGAGATTACTTTGGAAATGACACACTTCATTTCAGTTCTTTTTGTATAATAGCTTTTTTGTTATATTTTTCATTTCCTTCTATATTGCGTTATATTAGAAGTTGCTTTTTCATGTAGTTATTTTTCCCTTGTAAATTTCATAAATACTTTTAAGGACAGATAGGAGGTATTTTTAATGTTCTCTTATTTAGCTTATATGTATTTTATACTACTGTGAACTGTATATGATTGGTTTCATAAAATTCATTGGACACCTCAATGAGATTTCTCTCTGATAATCTAAAATAGTGAAGCAATCTTGTATAATATTTAGTATTTCTTGTTTGCAAATTATTGTCCTATATTAACCCATTTCACAAGTGAAAATGAAATACAGGAATTGACATTGCTTATTTTCACTTTTTTAAAAAACCGCTAATCATTCTTTACCATATTAGCTAAATTAGTGCTCCCTTCCGCTACATTGTCCTTGAGGGGAACAATTGAATTGTGCCACAAAAGACTTGTCCCACGTCCTACTTTACAGTGACTAAATATGCATGCCAAGAATTTTAATGACTTGAAAATAATAGGATTTAAATTAGAAAGACCAAGGACGTTAAAAAGATATCTTCAAGTGATTTTTTAAAATGGAAAGCCTTGTTCGTATGTAAGCCTTAGAGAAAATGAAACTTTAAGGTTTTCTTTCTGTTATTTATATAACAACTGGCATACATTAAGACTATACCAAAAATTAAGGTCTTATAGGAGAAATATCCATGCTGGGAAATAATAATCTAGTAGACATCCTTGAATCTTGATTGATAACTATTTAATGAGAACTAGACTTAAAACCAACAAAGATCAACAGCTTCTCTCTCTCATAGAAATAAAAGACTGTCATGTTCAAGTCATGGCCTTCACTGTTTTGTGGTTTAATTATTGGAAATATTTTGTAATGGTGAACTCAAGAGGTATGATTTTACTAATACTTTCTAGTAATGCTATGCTCTCTTTTAAATAATAAATCTGTGTCTTTTTCTGCCCCTAGAATAATTTCAGTTGGTGACTAAAAGAGTAATTTTTTAATGTCTGTAACACTGGACTGTGAGAGAGTTAATAGTTTTAAAAGTCTTTTCTAGAAATAACTTCTAAAAAAAAATGTCCTCCATTCCTCTTGCGATCTTGAAAGTAGGGTTTCTGGAAGGTCATCAGTGTTCATCTAAAGTAAATAGGTCAAACGTTTCTAGGAATTCACAGGTTTTAAGCATGTCTCTTTAATTAGCATTCAGTAAGTGTGTATTGCGTCTATTTTATAATAGAAATTATATTAGCTACTGGTTTATCCCCAAAGAAATTAGAGTCTGGTTGGGAAGACAGACAAGTAAACAAGAATTATGACTGAGGTGCTAAACCTTATTCTGGAGGAAATATATGGTCTTTTTAGAGGACATAAGAGGGGCCTCTTACCTTGATGGTTCAGGGAATGCTTCCAAAAGTTGTGCAGGATGACTGAGAGTGTGCTGTGAGGAGCCTGCAAAACATAGTGTTTGAAACAAAGCCACTGGTCTTGGGGTGAGAGATTCTGTGCAATAGCTGAAGATACAAGAATTCCAGTTTGTACACCTGGAGTGGAGAATATACTCGCAGTCAGGGAGGAGGAGAGAATAAATACGGTGGGCAAAGTAATGCCTCCCCACGTGTGTCTGTGTCCTGATCCCCAGAATTGTGGATGTGTTCGGTCATCATAGCAAAAGGGACTTTGTAGATATGATGATGTCCAGCATCTTGAGATGAAGAAATGATTGTGTGTCATCCAGGTGGGCCCCGTGTCATCACAAAGATGCTTCTAAGGCAGAGAGGGAGCAGGAGAGTCGGAGACAGAGAAGTGCGGCTATAAGAGTATTGTTTGGAGTCATGTGTTTAAGCGCCAAGGAAGGCAGGCAGTCTCTGGAGACTGGAACAGGCGAGGAAAGGATTCTCCTCTGGAGTTTCCAGAAGGAATGGAGCTCTGCCAACACCTTGATTTCAGCCCCAGGAAGCCCTTTTCAGGCTTCTGAGCTCCAGAATTGCAGGAGAAGTTGGTGTTGCTTTAAGCCACTGTGTTTATGATCATTTTTTAACATCAGATTAGAAAACTAAGACTCAAAGTGAGATTGGAGAGGTCCAGAGGCGCCAAGCAGTCACTGCTTCATGCTGGAGGATCTGGTCTTTGGTCTTGGGGGCAATATGCAGTTTTGAATGGTTTTATTGTGGGAAAACATCAAGATCAGATAGATCGTGTGCTTCACTGTAGAAACCTGTTAGTGAGTGATTGACAGATGGGATTTCAAAGTTGGGATGTATGTAAAACATAGGGATGGGATTTAAACAATGATTGGATGTTTGTGGAGGCATTGAGGATTGGGTGAAACTGCAGATGGTTAGCTTAGTTACACTTCAGAGTCAACAAGACTTGTCAAAGAACATGGGTGAGAGAGAGGTTTCAGGGATTACTTTCAGGTTTGTATTTTCAGCCACTCGGGGGTGATGTTGTAGACTGAGATGTGGTCATAAACGAGATTTAGGGGGAAATTTCAGGCATGTTGAGTGTGAAGTATATGTGATACTTTCAGATAGATGGTCCCTAAAGAGAAGGGTATATATATTTAGAATTTTGGAGCAATCTCAGAGATGCAGATATAGCCAGGAAGTCACTAGCATTTAGAGACGGTGCCTGAAAGCTGAGAGAAGATGAGCCAACACAGGAGAGGAGCACCTCTGTCAGCTGGCCCCGGGGGTGGAGGACGGGGGAGTCCAGACCCCCGCCTGGCCCGGCCCTTCAGCCACGCCTGCTGCCCTCGGTCACTTCACATCTGTACTGCTGACAACTCATTTACCTGTCTTTCCTTCAGGATCCTTTTTTTCTTTCCTCTTTTCACTAGATTTATTTTTCTAAAAATAACATTTGATCATAGCAGTCTCCTATTTTAAATAGCTATGCCTATGATATTTTTTTTTCCTTTTGTGAATCAGTGCAGGGTTATGAGTCTGTTTAGGATTATCTCTAGTTTGATCCTTGTTCATCTGCCTGATTCAGCCCCTTCTTCCTTGCTTCTGTTTTTCCCTTTTCCTTCTGTCATCCCTTTGGATGACATAGGCTTATATGTGAGAATTTAGACCCCCAAAGTCAATATGTACAAGCGTGAACTCACTGTGTTGAGTCTCTCCTTCATTCCCCCACCATGGCCCTGCTTCTCACTCTTGGTTTTGTTAACACCATTCATTCAGGCTTGTAAGATACAAAAAAATTAATTGGAATATTCATCTAACCCTTGTTTTCCCTCAGTCTTCACAGTTAATGAGTCATGAGTTCCTGAAACTTTCAGTTCTGTTCAGCCGCTCAGTCATGTCCGACTCTCTGTGACCCCATGAACCGCAGTACGCCAGGCCTCCCTGTCCATCACCAACCACCGGAGTTTACTCAAAAACTCATGTCCATCAAGTCGGTGATGCCATCCAACCATCTCATCCTCTGTTGTCCCCTTCTCCTCCCACCTTCAGTCTTTCCCAGCATCAGGGTCTTTTCAAATGAGTCATCTCTTCGCATCAGATGGCCAAAGTATTGGAGTTTCAGCTTCAGCATCAGTCCTTCCAATGAATATTCATTGAAACTTTAGCTTCACAAATGACTTCCCAGTCTCCTTTCCTCCCGTCCAGCCCCTTGCTGCTGCTCCCTCAGCTCAGGCAGTTGTGGAGGTGGGTCCGAAGATGCTGGTGAAAGGCCCTTTGCTTCACGTGCTTGCTAGTCCTTTGCCCTATTGCCAGGTTTAGATCTTTGGGGTACCTCTGTAATAACTGATCTTCCCTGGTGGCTCAGACGGTGAAGCGTCTGCCTACAATGCGGGAGACCTGGGTTCAAACCCTGGGTTGGGAAGATCTCCTGGAGAAGGAAATGGCAACGTCTGGGAGATGCTTCAAATACTCTCAGGAATCTGCGTCTCCTGTCACTCGGGTGCAAGCATCCTAGCATGCAGGGACCATTTGTGACCCGGCTCCTTTCAGCCTTTCCAGTTGCTTTCCCCTCCAGTCCTTCACGTGTCTGGAATCCCTGTCACTTCTCAGAATGGGATTTGCTGCTTCCCACCTTTCCATCTTTGTACCTGGCACACATTTTGACTGTCATTTTCTTTTGAAGCCTTTCTTCACCCCACCAGTTCAAATTAGGTTCTCCTTTCCTTGCGCTTCCATAGAATTCTGCACAAGCCATGACAATAGCACTTATTTTGTAGTATTTCAATTATTTTAATTTCTACATACTTCAAGTGGTGGATCTGTGAAGTCATGGACTATATTTATTTATTTTTGTCTTCCTTGAGCCTTAATTGTGGTTTATAAAAGGCCCTAAATAAATAGGAATTGAAAGAATACTTTAAAGAACATAGGATAGCATGAACTCATAGATGCTGTTGTGTACAAGATGTCCAAAAATATCTAGGTATTAATAGGAATGTTATAATTAATAAACTGGGTGATAGTCTGGTCCTTGTTCAGTGTATGTAGTAGTACCTAGATGAGTTAGATACTAGTAGCCACCTTCAAGAAAGAGGCAATGAAACTAGCAAAGACCCAGATTGGGAGAATTGTAGGGATTACTGCAGTGGTGGAAATGTTATACAACTACCAGTAATTAAGGAAACAATTATTCTTCAGTGTTTCAATGGTTTTTTATGTGTGTCATCCACTCAGGACATATTTATCGATAATGGACTACATTTCTAGGCTGTTAAAAGAGTGCGCAAATTATTCCCAGCTACCACAGATCATGTGAATCAAAGTATCTTCTTAGATATTTTGGAGAAGCCCACATCACTGATTTAATTGGTGGCAAGTTGTATTTTCTTGTTAACCCTTGGCGTTAGAGGCAATAAAGCAGTGCTCTTCCCTTTAAGATTTTTCCTGATTATTTCCTGGAGCTGATTAGGCAAGAAGGGCTGTTCAGAGGCTGATTCAGGTTGACACCTGCTCCATCAAATGTATGTCCACTGATTCTGTTTCTTAAAATACTTGAGACAACACACTTGATCTCTTTGAGACCCAATTTATGTTTCTTAACTACTGTGCAGTGCAGTTGTAAAGACACAGTGGTGAAAGCACTTTGTAAATTCTCAAATACTTTAAAAAGTCACATATTAATATTATCATATAGTATGCAGTGAAATTGTGGCTAACTAGGTTGGAAGGTTTAATATCCATAGACTTGGGAAAATGTACTATCCATTAAGCTTTGAGAGCTTTTAAAAAATCAAGATATCTGGCTACTGGTAATCGTTTCCATTATAATGTACACTTCCTTAGTATTCATTAGGTTCCTATTACAGAAATGTAAGTTTGACCCAGATATATTAAACACATATCCTTGCAATCTGGGACAAAAGACAGGGAAGACTCTATATCATTGTGTGGGCTATAGATTGAAATAATAAGTTATACTGAATGTGTTCTGAAAATAGAAAAGAAACTAGGTATATTTCAATGGTGAGGTCTCTCGTTTAATAACCTAAAAGACAGTAGTGGAGAAACACATGGAAGTCAAGAGTTATTAAAACGGAAAAGTGGAGCGATAATTGGAAAGTGAAGGATTTAGAAAGGCTGTGTTTAATTTATAGGTGGTATATTTCATATTTATGTATTAAGGCATATTTCACATATGTATTTAGTCAAATATTATATATTGTCAAATATTGAAGAGTTCAAGAAATGTTATATAATATTACATTGAGTGAAGAGGACATAATTTTTAAAAATTATTTAAAAATGTAATCCATGTTGTAATATCCCTTTCTTATCTAAATATATCACTAACTGTGGTATAAAATCCTAATTCTGTTAATACTGGATATTATGCAATATTACTTCCCTCCATTACTTTTAAAAAATATTTCATACTACAGGCTAATTTTGCTATGTCAACTAAGTGGCCATGAAAGATAGTATGTCCTGTTTTGATAACTTTTCTGTTCCAATTCCTCTGTCTAATAGAAACCACTCAAGCCAAAATGCTTTTAATACTATTTCTCTAATGCTGTTTCACCTGAAATATATGAAAGTGTGTAACTTCATGCCAGATTCCTATGTCAAGAACTAATGTATTTGAAGTCGTTTTCAAATTGGTTGATTATTTAGGCAGTTTGGCAAGAACACAGGATATACCTAGAAGTCACGGTGAAAAAACTGTGCCTGAGGGTTTGGACTAATAAGAAAATGTGAATTTCCAAACACCCAAGTTGAGCATACTTACTATTGTCACCAGATTCCTTTATTCCTCAAGCGGTTGTTAAATATATTCAGTGGGTCTTCCTGAATGATATGAAGAAGCAAAGAAACCAGTGAATGCTGGCCTCACATTTTGTTGCACAAACATGCACCCTAATAAAGTCTCTTGCCATTTGTTCACACTTTAGTGAAAATTGGATGTCTGTTTCTATTGGGAGGGTTTTTTAGAGAAGTTTTTCTAGAAGGGATTTAGGTCATCATTTGAAGTAAATGGATAGAATAGCCTGTTATACTTCATCATTTTGTCAAAGGCACTAAAGAGTAGCTGAAGTAGTTTTTTTGTTCATAATTGAAGTTTAATTTGTTTTAGTTTACTTCCATTGTTTAATAATTATGGTAAACATTAAAAAGAGCTATAATATATATTGGCTTATTTATGCATGGCATACTTCATTTGGAGACTCTTGCAAATATATGGTTAATAAAAGACTTAAAATTAGCTGATGATGACACTAGAATGAAGAGAAAAAAGCACAGTTAACATGTTTAATCAAGAAATAATTGTTATATAGCAATGTTTATGAGACTTTGTGAGTTAATAAACAACAAAAGTAGGAAGAAAGGAAGAACAAAAATCCATGGTTCTGAAATCTGAGAAGCAGCACCTGGAAAGTCTTTACTGAGAAGGTGTTGCCCAGTCGCTCGGTCGTGTCCGACTCTGTGGCCCTGTGGCGGCAGCACGCCAGGCCCCTCTGTCCTTCACCAGCTCCCAGAGTCCGCTCACACTCATGTCCGTCGTGTCGGATGCTGCCTCACCATCTCAGGCTCCGCCTCCCCCTTCTCCTCCTGCCCTCGGTCCTTCCCAGCATCGGGGTCTCTTCCAAAGAGTTAGCTCTTCATATTGATATACACTTTGTATTAATACTTATGTGTACTCTAAGTCAGGTGCTGGTCTAAGAAAACCCCTCTGCGGCGGTATTATTATTTTCCCACTTCTGTAGATGAGGGAAGTGAAGCCCTGAGAAGCTAAGTAATTTTCTCAAGCATACTTAGGTGTTAAGTGGAAGTACGGTAGACCCTGGATGCCAACGGAAGCAGCTTGCCTGGCCCTTAAACACTGTGCTGTCCTGCCTTTCCAAGTGTGTACAGAGGACAGTGGCTGTAACGCCATCTTTGTAGTGAGTATACTGACTTTTGTGTGATTGTTCTCATTACCGCTGTCAGTGACGCCAATTAAGGACCCATGAAACTGAGTTACTTTAAGAAATATCAGTACTTTCCACTCCTAGTTGTAGAGCTCCCTGAAGTTTACCCCCTAGACCTGTGGTTTTGAAAGTGCATTCTCTGGATCAGTAGCATCAACATACCCTGGGAACTTGTTAAAAATGCGTATTTCCTGGCCTCATCCCAGACCTACAGACTCAAAAAGTCTGGCGTGGGGCCAAGTCCTTTAGGGCTTCCCAGGTTGCTCAGATGGTAAAAAATCTGCCTGCAGTGCAGGAGACTGATTTGATCCCTGGGTCGGGAAGATCTCCTGGCGAAGGCAATGGCAACCCACTCCAGTATTCTTGCCTGGAAAATCCCATGGACAGAGGAGCCTGGTGAGCTACAGTCCCTGGGGTCGCAAATAGTCAGACATGACTAAGCGACTAACACTTTCACTTCACTCTAGGTGATTCTGATGCTCCCTGAAGTATAAGCACCATTAATTTAGATGAGTAAAGAAGAGCTGTCCTGAACCTACAAATTCTCTTAATTCTCTTATGTCTGTAACTTAGACAGACATATATATAGGGAGAATATAGGAGGAATTTGAAATAATGATATGTGTATTCTGCCTTTGGAAATAAGAAATCACATTTATCAAGTAATAGGTTGATAATTATTTGAGGTATAAGCAATGACCTCTTTAAATTTTAATCATCTTGAAATATCCTAATAATCAAGAGTCAGTGAAGCAGAAATTCCTATTTTATGACTTTTTGGAGAAGTTGATGTTCCAAAATTGATTTTCGCAGTCTCATCAGAATAAAGATATCTAAAATGATATTCTGCATGAACACTGTATTTTTTTGGTCTTCTTTTCTTATGAGCTGTATGTTCACTGTAATTCTGAAGTGATTCTAAGACAGAAAATGATAAAGTTCATCTACTTAAATTATACTTTTTAACCCTGTGTTTGGTTAATTGTAATGTGGTGAAGAAAACTAAACTGTAACAATTATTTTTTTCAGAGAAATGTCCTTTGACCTCTAGGCAAAATCAGATACCCTGCTACACATTTTGAATTTCCACCTCAACATTGTCCATTTTTTGTAATTCTACATTTACTAGTGTGACCCTGTTTAAGCCTCATTCCCTTACGTATAAAGTGGTAATATTCTTACCTTACTGGTTCTGTTCTCTCAAATGAGATAACATGCTTGGAAAACGTGTAGTTGTTTTGTAGTGATTTGTTTAAGACTATTGATATAATACTGTATACTACCACACAGTAAGCCCCACGAGGGCATGCGCTACTGGGTCCTGTAGCACTCTTTAATTATCAAGTATTCGTTGAATGGCTTGATGGACTGAATGACTCTAACTTTATGAGAGGCCATGGCAGCGTGAGGTTGTGTACAGCACCAGTAACAGTTTTAGAGACCGTTGAGCCTCGTTTGTAGCTTCACCAGCATTTCTAGTGAACGAGTCACTGGCACAAAATTTTCAGACTGATAGCATCTTTAACCAAGATTTACAGGTAGACAATGACATGGCATGTTCCCCCTGTCTTACTGGTTTTCTGCTTCCTCAAAACCCTTGTCCTCTTACTTCATACTCTGCTCGCTTAAAATATCTTGGTGTTTTTGGTCTAAAGCAAGTTGAAATCTAATCATGTTTTGAAATTGAGTTGATTTTTGGAAGAAATCTGGACAGCTGATTCATAGTATTCTTGATATTTTTATCATATCTACTTTATTCATAAATATGAAATACATGCAAAGTAGTAAATTAACTTTTGGCCTCTCATGACAATGAAATATTTGACTGGGCAGTCATGGTTAGCAGTTTCATCCGCACGTGGAGCAGATGAATGCTGTTTCTGAGCCATCAGAGCGGAGGAAACTGTGGATTACTCATCAGGAGACTGCCAGTAAAATTTGATTTTAGGCACTTCAGAATTTTATTTGTAGCATCGAGGTCACAGAGGAGCAAAAGAATCAGCAGAATTTAAGAGCAGTCAGAAGATAAATGGTGGTTTAAAAAGTTACAGGTCCTAGATCAGTGAGAGTGTCTTACCCGGGTCCTTCTCCCGAGAAAGGATAGAATTGTGAGACAACTCAAGAATCCTGCCCAAGACATGCTAGCCCAGGTACAACGCACGCTCACACGTTCCTTCCCCCTTTCTCTGTCACCTCTTCTCCTCCTCCCGCTGCTCTCGAGGTCTCTTCGTGCCGTCTGCGTTATTTACTGAGCAGCCTCGGTGCAGCTGGTGCTGGCCTTGCAGTCACAACACAGGAGATGTGCTGCCTGCTCTTGACGGCTGTGCTCTCTGTTTCGTGATCCTTCAGGAGGCTTCTCTTGAGCCGCCCAGTCCTACTGGTGCTTCTCTGCTCCTTTGCCTGCCTCCCTTTCTGAGCACTCCTGCAGAGGTGAAAAGCTCCTGAGAGACTGCCGAGAACTCTCTATCTTACCTTTCTCATGTCTTAAACTTCTCTTTATGGAGAGTCAAAGTTAATGAAGGCCAAGATCTCGAGGCATGTGAGAAAAGAAATTGGGAATACACTCAGCAGAAAACTACTTCCAGAAACTACTCAATTAGTTGAGTTAAAAATAACTTGGTAGTTGTTGTTCACTTGCTAAGTCGAGTCTGACTCCACATCCCCATGGACTGCAGCATGCCAGGCTTCCCTGTCCTTCACCTTTTCCTGGAGTTTGCTCAAACTCATAGAAATAAAAAAAAATTGAATAAAATGTCCCACCCAAACCAGCTAATGATATGCACAAGTGTAAGTATCTTTAGGGTCTAAAACTGAAAAATATAAAATTTAATGTCTATTGAAAGAGAAATGGATAAGGAAGATGTGGTGTGTGTATATATATACACACACACACACACACACAATGGAATATTAATCCGCCAGAAAAAAAGAGTGTGATAATGTCATTTGCAACAACATGGATGGACAGAGATCGTCATACTGAGTGAAGTAACTCAGACAGAGAAAGACAAATATCGGATGATATCCCTTATGTGTGAAAAAAAAATAAAAGTGGTATAAAGAAAATATTTTAAAAAAGAAACAGAATCACGAATGTAGAAAACAAATTTAATGATTACCAGGAAGGATGGGATAAATTGGGAGGTTGGGATTGACATATATGCACTACTATATATAAAACAGGTGAGTAAGAAGGACCTACCGTTAGGCACAGGAAACTCTACTCAATACTCTGTAATGACCTGTATGTGAAATGAATCTAACAGGAGTAGGTATATGTATAGCTCATCCACTTTGCTGTAGCTGAACACTAAACATAACATTGTATATCAACCATCCTTCAATAAAAATTAAAAAATCAAAATAAAATTTTTATTGAGGTATACGTCCTTAATATATTTACAGGTATTCAGAATGACTCAACTTGTTAAACATTATACTCCATTTATAGTTGTTATAAAATATTGGCTTATTCACTGTTGTACAATGTATCTTTGCAGCTTATTTTTCTAATAGTTTGTACCTCCTAGTATCCCACCGGTATATTGCCGCTTCTCCCTTGCTGCTCCTTACTGATAACCATGACTTTGTTCTCTGTATCTATATGTTTGTTTCTCTTTTGTTATGTTCAGTAGTTTGCTGAATCTTTTAGAGTCCACATAGGAGTGATATCACACAGCATTTGTTTTTCTCTGTTTGATTTATTCACTTAGTATAATACCCTCCAAGTCCATCCATGTTGTTGCAAATGGTGAAATTTCTTTTTTTTTTTTTTATGGCTGAGTAGTATTGCATTGTGTATGTACACACGTCTTCTTTATCCATTTATCTGCTAATGGACACTTAGGTTGCTTCCGTATCTTGAGAATTGTAAGTCATGCTGCTATGAACATCAGAGTGCATGTGTCTCTTCAAATTACTGTTTTTATTTCACATGTGTATAGATTCTCAGGAGTGGAATCGCTGGGTCATGTGGTAATTCTGCTCTTTGTTTGGCTGCACCAGATCTTAGTTGCATCAAGTGGGATCTTTAGTTGAGGTGTGTGGGATATAGTTCCCTGACCAGTGACTGAACCCAGGCCCCCTGCACTGGGAGTTCAGAGTCTTAACCACTGCACCACCAGCGAAGTCCCTGCTTTTAGTTTGGAGTTTTTGGGAAACCTGCATTTTGTTTCCCACAGAGGGTACACCCATTGACATTCTCACTAATAGTGTCCCAGGGCTTCCTTTTCCCTGCATCCTTGCCAACATAGTTATTTGTGTTCTTTTTGATAACAGACATTATGGCAGGTGTGAGGTGTTATCTCATTGTGGTTTTGATTTGTAGTTCCCTGATGATTAGTGATGTTGAACATATTTTCAAGTGCCTGTTGCCATCTGAATGTCCTCTTCAGAAAAATATCTACTCAGGTCTTCTGCCCAATTTTTTATTGTTATTTTTTTTTTATGTTGAATAATATGAGCTGTTCCTATATTTTGGATATTAATCCCTTGTCAGTCATATCTTTTGCAAACATTTTCTATCATAGACAGTAGGTTATCTTTTCATTTTGCTGATGGTTTTCGTTTGTATGCAAAAGCTTTTAAGTTTGATTAATTCTGTTTTTTTGTTTGTTTGGTTTTTTTTATTTTATTTTATTTGTTCTAGGGTACAGCTCAAAAAAATATTGCTGTGATTTATGTCAAAGAGTGTTCTACCTATGTTTTTGTCTAGGAGTTTTATGTTTTCCAGTCTTTTTACATTTAGGTATTTAATGTATTTGAGTTTATTTTTGTAATGTTTATTTTGTAATGTTCTAATTTCTATCTTCTTCCTGTAGCTGTCCAGTTTTCCCAGCACCACTTACTGAAGAAACTGAATTTCCTCTGTTGTATGTCACTCCCTCCTTTGTCGTAGACTAACTGGCCTACAGCGCGTTGGTTTGTTTCTGGGCTCTCCATTCTGTGTTATTGATCTGTGTGTCTGTTTTTATGTCATCTTGTTTTGATAGCGCTGTATTGTTTTGATGACTGTAGGTTTGTAGTAGTCTGAAGCCAAGGAGCATGAGTCTTCCAGCTCTGCTCTTTTTTTTTTCAAGATTGTTTTGGCAGTTGGGTTTTTTGAGTTTTGTTCTAGTTCTGTGAAAAATACCATTTACAGATTCCAGTGACAGGGACTGCATTTGAATCTGTAAATTACCTTTGGTCATTATAGCAATATTAATAGTTCTAATCCAAGAACATGGTATAACTTTCCACCAGTCCTTCAGTTTCTTTCATCAGTGTCTTAAAAAGTATAAAATTTGAATGGAGGTTTAACTGAGCATATTTGAAAATATAGAAAAAAAATCTAGGAAATGAAATTGTTCTTAAATGAAGACATTATACTGTACAGTGAATAAATGCCAGTCAGTTATTTCTCTACATTCTTCATAGTTCGATTTCCTTGAGTATTATGCTCATGTCTTTTCCTTACACTTAAAAACACACAGATGTAACCAGTTACTCTTTGTGTAAAAGCATATGGGAAAATACGATAAAGAATGTGTCTAAAATCCGTTGGAAAGGGGATTTTCTCTCAATAAATGGCAGTGTGGTAGACTAGTTTAGTAAAGCAACAAGTTAGATACTGCTTGTTGCAATATTATATGTTTAGAATTGGTTAGAATTACCTATAGGCTTTCCCAGGTAGTGCCAGTGGGAAAAAAACCTGCCTGCCAATGCAGGAGATGCAAGAGACACAGGTTCAACTCCTGCCTTGGGAAGATCATCTGGAGAAGGACATGGCAACCCACTCCAGTATTCTAGCCTGGGAAACCTGTTGGGGTCCAGCCCCAGCAGGATCCAGGGGAACCCTCAGGATGAACGGCGTCAGCGAGTGAGAGAGAGAGAGAAAGAAAGGGAGAGACCAGACTGGGGTGTGCAGCAGAGTCTGGCAGTTGCTTTACTTTTCACCGTAGCCTTTATACCCTGTGTCGGTACATTTCTAAGGGGGAGATAAGCACACAGACTTGGTTTAACGTTACATCAGCTTGTCCTTCAGGAAACCAGGTGTGCTCTGTATATTTTTGTTGATGAGAGTCTTTTCCCATAGATTTTTTGTACATTATCTTCTGGCCTTGAGGTTAGCAGAAAACAGAAAAGTGGCAGTCTCATGGTACAGCAGGTTGCAACATAGTAGAAATACAATCCTCTTAACACAAAGGTCAGTCTTTTTGCAGAAGTTCTCAGCTAAATTTATCTAAAAAGTTTAACACACAAAGACTCTGCGGCTCTGGTGAGGCAGCCCCTTTTTAGCACTCCCAGTTAAAATTAACAATTATCTTATTGTTTTTACACTAGGGCTAAACTCTTATTTTTCTAGATCTTTAACTATATTAACAATAGTTTCCACTGCACAACCTCAGCACATTAACAGCAATCAAACGTTGATCCAATAACCACTTTTAAAACAATATTTTTTGTGTTCTCTAATAGGGCTTCCTCACCCCGCAAAGGGCTCTGTGCCTATTAGGGCCTTTTTTATGGTTAATCTCTATGTATAATATCTTTTAGCTTTCAGGCCTGTTGACAATTTATGGCTTGCACCTGGTGTAACTTTAAGCAACTTCAGTAGCTGACCCTGTCTTTTTTGTGGTTAATCTATTTTCTTTCTATGAGGCATCATCTCTATGGGAACTAGATAGGATTACATTATTACGGAACAGAAATGCAAAGGATTGCAAAAACAGCAGATATAGCACAAAATGGGCTCTTAGTCTAAAAGTTAACTACCTGCAAGAAGTTACCAGCTAATCTCTTGCAATGGGAGCACACATTTATCAAACAAGCCAGAATGCCAGCAAAAGGGTTTGAATTGAAGCATTTTTTTCATCCCTGGCCCCTTCATAGGGTACCACCGTCTAGGAGATTTATTAATTAGGGTTTTAAGTTGGTCTTTATTCAATTAAGGGGGAGCAGGAGAGCTCTTGGCAGGCAACACAAGAATCTGCAGCAGGGCAAACAAGAACAACAGCAGAAAAGGGGGGAGGATACAGGGTGGGGTAGAGGCCGAGGCCAACCTGGAGGGTCCCTTGTATCCTGAACGGCCTTGCCTGTCAGGTTTTTTCCTCATGACCTCGTTATGGATGGGATCCTGAAAGGCCTTACATGTCAGGTATTTTCTTCATGACCTCGTCATGGGTGGGATCTCCCACAATGGCTCCCGGCAGAAATCCCATGGACAGAGGAGCCTGGTGGGCTACAGTCCATGGGATCGCAAAGAGTCGGACATGACTGATTGTGCACATGCAGGCAGAATTACATATAAAAATTAAATCATAATAAAAGAAAAAATAGAATTTAATATTTATGAACTTCTAGAGATGGAGATGAAACTTTCAAAGGTTAGAAAACATAGAAAATTAATAAGGATAATGTGACCAATTTTGATTATCTAACGATATACTAATCTTAAATTTTAAAAGAAAAAAAGTCTCAGATAAAAGAACAAATCACAAACTTAACTAAGCTGCATGTGTGTATTTTTCTTTACTTAATCAGATTAGGATTTTTACATTTTTTTCCATTCTTGTATATGACTATTTCTTTCACTGTGTCTTGATGATTAGTATAAGCCTTTGAAAAATGTTCAAGAAAAAAACATGTAAATATAATTATTATATTAGTAGTATTTCCATTATTAAATTGTATGTGGGATAAGCATGGTAATACAAAACTATTAATATGAAGGAGTTTAATTTGCTATAGGGAGACATGTGGGCTTCTCTGGTGGCGCTAGCAGTGGCTGCCAATGCAGAAGACAAGAGAAGCGGGTTCGATCTCTGGGTCAGGAAGATGCCCTGGAAAAGGGAATGGCAACCCACTCCAGTATTCCTGTCTGGAGAATCCCATGGACAGTGGAGCCTGGTGGGCTACCGTCCATAGGGTTGCAAAGAATCAGACACTGCTGAAGCAACTTAGCATGCACATGACAGGTAGACATTTAGTACATTTCTGTTCATTTGAATAAGAACACTTGTGCTCTGTTCACCAATGTTTGTTTTGGTTATTTGCAAACACTCATATTGTCCTTGTAGTCAGCCTAGGACAAGATGTATATCATAATAATTTTGTATTCTTAAAGTGCCTGTACTTGCTAAGGGATCAATACATGTTTCTTTTAAGAATTCATTAGGTAATTTGGGCCACACCACAGGTACAAGCCACTTAATTTTTTTCTACTGAAAACATACAAAATAAGCTGCTTCTTAACATTAATCTATGTCAGTAAAAGCCAAAAAATATTTTTTAAAAACAATTAGCTAAGTCATGAAATAAAACATTGATGAATCTGAAACCACGCTAATACTTATAAGTTTCTTTTTGCGGTTAGACAAGTCAAGCAATATTAGAAGGAAAATGTATGACTTTACTAGCCTACTTTAACCTGGTACTTCTCATTTATATTCCACTTGTGTAGATAAATATTGTAATCATAATGTATAAAGCATGGTTGATAAATGATTTGATGAAATTTCAAAATGCCAGAACTAAATTCTGTAAAAAGTATTACGAATGGCATCTTGATTTATACTTAGTAATGTATTTCAGCTTAGAAGATTGTGGTGACGCTTGTTACAGTATTAGGGTACGCGTGTGTGTATGTAGAGATACCTGCATCCTACCTGTCCACTTACGGTTCAGAGAAGCAACAAAAAGGGATGGGGAATTGAAAAAAATACTGCAAATGAAGAGCGAATGGAAGGAATGGAGGTGAGGGTAGCATAAGTTAATACCTTATGAGTATTTTAGAGGCATCAATATTTTTGGTGTTTGAAAGAGATGACGTGGGTACTAGTGTCAGTAGAGCCATGGAAAATGCATCTTTATAAGGCTGGAAGTAAGGGAGAACATGATGAGAGCTATTACTCAGTGAAGTAGAGAGCTGAGTCATTTTCTTTAACGTCTGTGAAATAAAGCTTAAATAAAACCAGGCAATACAGAAACCCTTTACCCAAGTATACTGCAGAACTGTTCATTTTAGACAGACATTCATGATTTGTCATACTGATAGCTACTAAAATTGTCCCAGTACTCTACACTTAATATTAAAATATGTACCAAACTTAATGTGGCGTGAAATAAAGCTTTTTGAAAATGTGTCCACACGTGCATAGGTATATACATACATACAAAAAGATACATCTTGTACAATGGTACTTTTGTTTATAAGGAGACAGAAGGAACGTTATTAACAATACTGTGTGTTGGTGAAAATGTCGGTGCTGACACTCAGTACCCAGGTTGCACCCTGTGCGCACACACATACACACTCACCTGTGTTTCACCTGGATTCTAGTTTATCATGGAAGGAGTTGACTGGATTATAACATAGTTTAATTGTTCTAGTTACTAGCAAGGTAAATGAAAAAAGTATAGGCATATTTTTTAATCCTCAATGATTATAAATAATGAGTTATCATGTTTCCTACAAAACAAAAAAACTCAAATTGATGAAAAGTTATTGATTTTGTTATCCATATATGACTATAAAATTTAATGAAAAGATATAGATTTAATCTAAATAAAACACTTTTCAAATAGATGGACCACCTTTGATATCTTATTTTTTAAGAGATATATATGGTTTTTAGCATTGTCATTTATACCACATTTTTGCAAAATTTGTCATCTCAAACAGATGAACAATTTTTTGTACCTCGAGATCTCCTCCTTTACTCATTTCTATTCAGTATTTTCATTAAGTGCTGATTTCTCTCTTTGAGCACTTGCTGTTTTACTAAGGAGAAGCTCTCTAAGCAGTTTCAAGCCCTCAAGCCATCTGGCTCAGCCACAGAAATACATCAAATCATCTCAGAGTTTTCTCTTCCTTTGTCTCGTCCAGTTCTTTTTCCCCACCGTATATCTCAAATTCAAGATGAGGATGTTCTTCTGATATTGAATAGTTGAATGATATATATTGTCCCGCCAGTTCATCCTTATCTGTCTTTGTATTGAAAGCTTAATGTCAAACTTGAGACCAGTTTTGAAGGTGAATGAAAGGAAAGGAACTTTGAGCTTATATTTAACATTTAATCATCATTCTGTGCCCTCTACATGCTGGGGATGCTTGATGAATGTTGATCAATAGTGATAACAAATATGATGAATAAGATGAATTGAGGTAAAGCTATACCCAGAAAGAGGCTTACAGATCTGCAACAGATAACAGAATCCTTAAGAAGTAAAATCTAGTCTCTGTTAAAAAGTAACAGAGTTAGTAAAAGGTCCCCTGCTCATAAAGGCAGGGTTTCTCTCTCTCTTTTTTTTTTTTTTGTACCTTTTCTTATTAAAACATTTTCTCTGTGAATTCCCTTGTGGGTCCAAGTCAGGGCACACACACACAGAATTAACCCGGAAACGCATCCTTGCTGTGAGTTTTTATGTTTTGTATCTCTTCCCAGTCTGCCTGCCATTGGTAACTTTTCAGTGTCCTCAGATCATTGGTTTACGTATTTGGTCCAGAGTTTTAGTTGTAAGCGATGGAAGAAATAGATGGTAGTAAGATTGCTTCATCTTATTTGTTACTGGAAGTCTCTACTCAACTTGCTTTTTAATTGATTTATATACAGTTTATTTTTGAAAAAGCTTCTAGAGAATTCTTTGTAGGTTCTTTTTTTTATTAGTTTGGTAATATGAATTATTTCAAACATGAAAAACTACAGAGAATAAAATAGTATGTACCCATTTCCAAACTCATTTAAAATTTTTTCTGACATTTTACCATACTTCCTTAATTTTTAAGAAGAATTGAAACAATATGGATAAATGTGAAGCCTTCCTTGATTCTGCTACTTTTTAGTCTCCTTGCTCCCTACTTAATTTTTCCTTATATTTTTATGCTATAATTATTCTATGCTTTTTGTACTAGCCAAGTACAGTATTTTTTTGTTCTATATTTGTTGCATGTTTTTCAATATTTATAAAGCTGTATCATTCTGCAACTTGCTTTCTATAGTAAACACTTTAAAAAGTTATATTTGCCCATATTACTACTGTCATTGTGGTTTAGTCACTAAGCCATGTCCAACCCTTCTGTGACCCCATTCACTGGCGTGCCAGGCTCCTTTGTCTGTGAGATTTTGCAGGCAGGAATACTGAAGTGGGTTGCCATTTCCTTCTCCAAGTGACCTTCCAGACCCGGGGATCTAATCCCCGTTTCCTGCATTGACAGGTGGGCTCTTTACCTCTAAACCACCTGGGAAGCCCATTAATAGTTTAGCTCAGGTTTATTTATTTTAACTGGTTTTAATTTTTGAATCATTTAAAAACTTTAGGGCTATAACACAATTCATATATTTTCTTGTTAATATTCTATTTTTTAAAATTTGCTTTTAGTTACCACTGACACAAATAGTGAATAAAGAATATCCTTTATGTAGATGTGAGGTATGTGTGTGAGTTTCTCTTATTCAGTTCAGTTCAGTTCAGTTGCTCAGTCGTGTCCGACTCTTTGTGATCCCATGGACTGCAGCACGCCAGGCCTCCCTGTCCTTCACCAACTCCCGGAGTTTACTCAAACTAATGTCCATTGAGTCGGTGATGCCATCCAACCATCTCATCCTCTGTCATCCCCTTCTCCTCCCGCTTTCAATCTTTCCCAGCATCAGGGTCTTTTCCAATGAGTCAGCTCTTAACATCAGGTGGCCAAAGTACTGGAGTTTCAGCTTCAACATCAGCCCTTCCAGTGAACACTCAGGACTGATCTCCCTTAGGATGGACTGGTTGGATCTCCTTGCAGTCCAAGAGACTCTCAAGAGTCTTCTCCAACATCACAGTTCAAAAGTATCAATTTTTCTTCTCTTATTATTTATACCTAAAAAGTGGAGTAGCAAGATGAAAGGGTATGCATATGTCTAATTTCTTTGGATGTTGCTGAATTGCTTCCTGATGTGTTTGTACCAATTTATACTCCTATCAATAGAGTAAAAATGTTTTCATTTCCCTACATCTCTGCCATGCTTATTATTTTTTGGTATTCTGATAGATATATTCTGATATATATATTTTGCTATTCTCCGGGAGTTGGTGATGGACTGGGAAGCCTGGCATGCTGCAGTCCATGGGGTCGCAAAGAGTTGGACACGGCTGAGCGACTGAACTGATTCTGATAGATATAATTTCAATTATATCCCACCATCACTAGAGAGATTGAAAATCTTTTTCTGTACGTATTGTCTGTTCTGGTTTCCACTTTTGTGAGTTGTGTATTTGCTGTTTCAAGCTGAGCTCCTGGATCTATTTTTAGTTCCTTTCACTAAGGAGAAGGAAGTGACTTTAGTGTAACTATCTAATTCCAGACACATAACACAGAAACACAGCAGGCGCAGCATTAACTGCACTCACTGCTTTGTGTCTGTGTTCCTTGAAAGTATGTATTTTGTTCTGAGTCCAGCACAGCCTTTTTGACTATTTTTATATTTTACCTGTCATTTGTGTGTGTTTGAGGCAGGGGTCATGTTTTAAACTATGAATTCACTGTTTCATTTTGACCCTTTCTTTTCATAAAAGTGGTGGATAAACTATATAAGTTGACATTTTATCTGAATTGGCTTGAGACGAAAATACAAGCATAAGATCAATAAATGTAAATTAAAATATGATACTTCTGTGTATCAAAAAGCATCGTAATAGAATTGGAAAATTGTTTGAAACAGATATGAGCAAGAATTCATTTATTTAATATATAGAGGCCCTTTATTCTAAGAAAAGCAAATTCTCCCTCTAGTAGAAAAATTGACAAAGGAAAAGAATAGTTCACACACACTCCCACAAGAAACTGAAAACGTGAAAAATGTTTAAACCATGCATTTAAAGAAATATAAATTAAGAAACAATTCCCTCTATCTTTGCCTAGCAAATTGACAAATAATAGAAAATAAGAGATGTCATAGCTAATGAATGTATGAGGAAATGAACACTCATTCTCTGCTGATGAAAATGTAAATTGTGCTTTTTCTAGATGACATTTGGACATTCGGTATCTAATGCTGTGCTGCGCAGTACTACACAGCCAGTAGCCACGTTGGCTGTTTAAGTCAAATACTTATTTCTTCAGTCTAACTCACCACATTTCAAATGCTTAATAGACTTACAACTTGTTGTCTAGTCGCTAAGTCATGTCCAAGTCTTGCACCCGCATGGACTGTCGTCCACCAGACTTCCCTGTCCATGGGGTTTCCCAGGCAGGAATACTAGAGGGGGTTACCATTTCCTTCTCCAGGGCGTCTTCCTGAACCAGGGTTGAACCGGTGTCTGCTACCTTGGCAGGCGGCTTCTCTACCTCTGAGCCCAGGGAAGCTCAGACATGCTGCGAGGGGCTGCATACTGCACGTCGCAGACACAGAGTTTCCATAGTCACAGGTGTTTTTTTGGAGGTCACTTACCATTACTTTCAGAATATTCATATCCTTTTACCCCAGTAGCCCTACTTCTGGGGATGTAGTCTAAAGAATTACTAGAAGTTTAAGGATCATCCTCAAAGCACTGAAAACAGTAGTAAAATTTTGGAAATAATTCAGATGTCTGCAAAAAGGAACAGATAAATGATTATAAATTCATGTATGAGGATTTTGTAAAGCCTATTAAAATATGTTTTTGCATTTGTTAAATGTCATGGAAATATGCTCATAATATACTGTTAACTGAACAAATAGGCAACAGACATTGTTTATAGCAATAGCATGGTAGTGTTGCAAATTTTTGGTAATATTTTCTATCAGACACACAAGCCCACTCATATATTACTTTCATCATCACAAAAATTAAAAAATCAAAAGTACGTTGGTTTGGGATATGTCTGGTTTTGAACCTTATGAAGCAGTTGGTAATTGTGGTCATTTTAGGTGGTTAGTTTCATTTGAAATTTAGTGTTAGTTGGTATATTTATATGTTTAAGTATCACACTGTATATATATGTGATATATCTTTGTAAAGATGAGTAAAAAATTATAATTTTAAGGTTCTTCTTGAATAAATCTACTTTTTTATTATTTTCTAATAATTATATAGCCTAAATAAAGTGATTGTTATGTTTTACATGGTGGCGAAATCTTATCTACCTCACCTTACTTATTAGGATTATTAAAGCAGTGTATTAATTCTGAGAGTAAATTTGTAGAGAAAAACTTTGGTAAAATTTTTTTTCAGTTATTTGTTTTAAAGGTTAACTTAGGTACTGAATAAAATTAAAATACTATGGAATCTATCCTTTTTATATTCTGATGTGCTAAGCAGATGTCATTATTATTGGAAAAGGTATAGTTAACAGTTTTGTTTTCCATAATAGGTTATTTGGAAAATTGAGAAATGATATTTAATTTCACTTTATTTACATTTAAAAGGTGGTTTTAATTATATGGTCTACTGATATTCGTTCAATGGAATTGTGAAGTAACACTTCACATTCTAAAATGCTTGAGCTGTTATTGACATTATATTAGTATAGTAGTCCCGTGTGTTTTCATTCAAAACAGTAGGAGACAGCAGTCTTTGCAGTGTCATTTCATCTTGCAAAGGCCCTTTACATTGTTTTAATCATACCTATGGAGAGATACTTTATAAACAGAGAAATTAATCCTTTTTAGCATGCATTCTAATGATTTAGACAAATGTGTAGTTATGTAACCTCACCCACAGTCAAATTCCAACACCCTCCAGAATTCTCTTCTGTTCTTTTCTAGTCCACCTAGCCCTTTAAAACTTATTAAGAATATCGTATGAAAGAAATCATTCAGTGTATATCCTTCTAAATTTGACCTTCACTGAGTGAAGAGCAAATGCGTTTCATCCATGTTGTTGCACAGAGCAGACGTTTTCTCCTTTTTGTAACTGAGCAGCAGTCTGTTCTATGGCTATACCACAGTCTGTTTTTCCATTCTTCAGTTGAAAGGTATTTCCAGTATTTCGATGATTATTAACCTAACTGCTGTAAGCATTCATATTCAGGTTTTTGTGTGAACATAAGTTTTCATTTCTCGAGTATATGCCTGTGAATGGGACTGGTGGTTTTTCTGATAAATGTATGTTTATAAGAAAATGCCAAACTGTTTTCCAAAGTGACTGTGCCATTTTGCATTCCCACTGATGATACTGGAGAATTTTGATCTCTCTACCTTCTTGTTAGTACTTAGTTTTATCACTTAAAAAAAATGAAGTATTATTTTGGTCGGTCTCATAGGTATATAGTTATCTTATTGTGTTGTTAATTTGCATTTCCTTAACTGGCTCAGTGGTCGGAGCCTGGCGGGCTGCAGCCCATGGGGCCACACGGAGTTGGACATGACATAGCAGGTAAACAGCAGCAGCAGTGATAATGATGTGTCGTGTGGCTTCACGTGCGTGTCTGTGACCATGCGTCTTTGGTGGGCATTGACAACCATGTAATACAGAAACCCCTGTATTTAAACGATAATCCTGCACTCGCGGAGGAAATAAAGTGTTCTCCTCTTGAACATTATATTACTGCCTAATACATGGGATTGAGTAAAAGTACTATCTTATTATCTGTTTAAATAGCAACATAGTAGTTCTTCTCCCTAACCACAGCTGCCATTAGAGATGTTCTCCACATTGCTTGTCAATGTGTCAACTGTTACGTTTGACGTGATAGTTCCCATGTCTCATTGTTTCTTCTCCCCATTTCCCACGGCTGTTTCCGAACTTAACTATTTTTCTCATGTTCTTGAAATACTTTCTGCTCCTTCAGTCTTAGAAAGTGGTCTTGCTTTCATTCTTTTTTTCTAAGAGCCTGGGTAAGAAGATCTTGAGCATTTTACCAAGGATTATTTTCAGCCATCCTAACCTGGCTTGCTCTCTTATCCCAGCTGTTATCAATTCACCTAGCTTTTTTTCTTTTAATTTTTCTCTGGTTATCTCATTGTTCTGGGCTGCATGTTCATGCCTCCCCTCCCCCAGTTCACACGTTGAAACCCTGTCACCCCATGGGAGGGTATTAAGAGGTGAGGGTGTTTGGGGGGCAGGGAAGTTTAAATGAAGTCATGAGAGTGGAGCCTCCGCGATGGGATCAGTGTCTTTGTAAAGAGAGAAGAAGCCTGGAGAAGGGGTTTGTCTGCAAACCAGGAGGGGTGTTCTGTGCCTGCTGTACCTGCTGGGGCCTCGATCTTCCAACTTCTCAGCCTCCAAAACGGTGAGAAAGAAAGAACTGTTTGCTGTTTGAACCGCCTGGTCTATGATACCTTGTTAGAACAGCCTGAACTAAGATACTGCTCAGATTTGTCCCGTGTCTTTGCACCTCCCTTGGGCCTTTGATACATTGGTTTTCTCTATTTAAAAAAAAAAAAAAAAGCATTTTTTGTTTCTCTTGCAACCTTTTCCTCAGCTACTGCATCCTTATCTTAAACCATCGTGGACACCAGCTTCCGTTCAACCAGTCTTGCTCTTCAGTCTTATAAAAGAGCTCCTGTCTTTCTTAGAAAGTAACTCATAAGAACAATTCAATTTTCCGTCTGTTTTTTTCCTCAACTGCTCATTTGGAACCTCCTGAGAAAGTCTTCCACCCTGTCCACCTGAGTGACGCTGAGCTCTCAAGTATGTGAGATGAGCTCTTTACTTGCTTCAGTGACCTCTTCTCAGCCCCCAGCTGTTTAAAAATCTTTGCTACTTCGTGAAAATTCTGTCTTTTAGTAGAAACTGTCTTCTGCCTTTGCTTTTTGCTTCTTCCGAGATGCAGTTCTCTGTTGGTTCTCATTTCAGTTAATCATTCCCATATAAAACACTGTCCCCAAACTTAGTATCTTAAAATCATGTTTTGTTATTTCTCATGGTTCTGGACAGTTCTGCTGGTTTAAGCTGGGTGCACTCATTTGTTTCATTTGTTTGCTTTCTGCTGACCAGGTAAGGGGTGGGCCCAGCTGACAGCTTCAGTGACTGGTCTTTAATGCCAGGCTTCTCCCTGTAACATCATCATGATCTTGGCATAGTGTTTGAAGGCAGTAAAAATAAAAACTTCAAGGCTTCTTAAGGTCTAGACTTTGTAATTTGCCCAGAGTCACTTCTGTCACAGTCTGTTGTTTTAAGTAAGAAATAAAGCAGGCCAGGGTTCTAGGTGAGGAAGAAACTCCATGTCTGGAGGGGAGAAAAAGGAGTTACTCTTCAAAATGGCGTATATACCTGTGTGTGGATATGAAGCGGTCTGTTACAGTTCTTGACTTTTGAAACTTGCTCTGTTTTCTCTTTAATTCTCCTTTTCTGTTCCTCTTGAGATGTTCTGCGCTGCTACTCTCTGACAAGTCTCGTGAACTTTTGACCAGTAGTTAGAATTGTCTCCAAGGAGGAACACCTAAATTTGGGTGTCCCAGATTAAAACAGTATAAAGAGAATTCACTATCTTCACTCCTGATCCTATGCTTTTGTCTCTTTTCCTGATTTTATGTTGTCCCTGTGACCCATAGAGTTACCATCTGTGCAGATAAGCATTCTGGGTTTGGGAGGGTGTCTCCCCTGGTCTCCCAGTCAGAGCTGCTCATGTAGTTTAAACAGCTGATTACTCTTATTTTCTACAGAAAACTGTTATTAAGATTCACGTATTAAGAGAATATAAGGTATTCTCTTTACTTGACTATTATTTTTATAATGTTTTGGAGTTTTGAACATTGGGTTTTGGTGCAAATGAAATGAATTTATTTTGAAAAATGAGAGAGATGGACATGCAAAAATACAAAAGAAGTTAATCATTCTCTTTTTTTTATACTCTTGACACTTGGCTCATAATGCCAATGTTACACTTGCCTGACTTTATTACTGTGATGATGCCTGTGATGGTGAGCTTCTTGCATGTGGAGATCATATGTTAATATATGCCTGTCACGTTAAGTTGTTGTTATTCAGTCGGTAAGTCATGCCCTACTCTTTGTGACCCTGTGAGCTGTAGCCCACCAGGCTTCCCTGTCCATGGGATTTCCCAGGCAGGAATACTGGAATCGGTTGCCATTTCCTTCTCCAGGAGATCTTCTCAACCCAGAGATCAAACCTATGTCTCCTGAGTCTCCTGCCTTAGCAGGTGGATTTGATGCATTTGTATACTGCAGTATGATTACCACTGTAGCACTGGATGCCTATCACATAACTCCCTTTTTATGCAGCGGAAATGATTAAGGTCTAGTTTCTTAGCAACTTTGGCATTTGTATGAAACAGTATTGTTGACTATAGTCACTGTTCTGTGCATAGCTACCCAGGACTGATTTGTCTGCTAGTTCCAGTTTTGTACCCTTTTTTTTCATTTGTTTCAAAGTAAGAGCTTTTTTAAAAAAGCAATAACTTTGCTTCATGTAATATGATTTCCAGAAAGTGATTCCAAAATTTGCCTTCTTTGAGACCTGTGTGGTGTTTCTGTGTGATGTTACTATGATGGCACATTAGCAGTATGCATAGAGCTTGAAATTGGAAAGATTTTTTCAAAGAGATACATTTATGTCTCATGGGACATTAAATGCAAACATGAGGATGATAATAAATGCAACTATTTCCTTTAAATTATGAGTTATTTTCTTCATTTGCTTTTGTCAGAATGGAAAGGGAAAAAATAAAGGCAAATGCTCTAAAATCTAGGAGAATATGATAAATAATAAAGAAAAGTGAAAACTACCCGAATCTTGTTTCACAGATGTAAGATGACAAAAGCAAAGGACAGCAGGAGTAGACACTTTCTTTGTGCACTTAACTCACTGATTTCTCATGTTGCTGAACATGGAAAGTGGAATTACCTGTTACTGGAAACGGTGAAGTCTTAGATGCATTTTCTGACTTTAGTGTTATTCTTGTTTTTAAAGTAATCTTTTTAAATGTTGATTTTTAAAGAACATTTTGTTCTAAATGTCTCTGTAGGTGTTAACGTCAAAGTATGATATTTATGTTTCCAGAAATAATGTCAGACTCAATCTAGTTATCAGAAAAAGTTGTTCTTGTGTTTGACAGTTGCGTGAAGAATTTTGACTCGTGTGTGTGTGTGATTTCATAAGCTCCCTGGTTCTAACACGGAGCAAGGCAGTGTTTTTATCAAAGCAACATCTGCTGGCCCCTTTGCAGTCATCAGAGTGGAATCATCATTTCCATTTAAAGTTTTTGCTATTCAAGCCTTTTAAAACTGGGCTGAATCAGTTTCCTGTGATTGCTAAGACAAAGGACATAGTAAGATTTTCATGCTGTATTAATAAATATTATATATTCACACATAATGTTATTCATTTCTGGATCCTCTGCAGTAGCAATTCACATGAAGATATAAAACTTATTTCTATACAATATCAATTTTAATTCTTTTAGCTTGGTCCAAAAAAAATTCATTTATCTTTTATTCTGTTGACTGTTTCTGGAGGAATATATTATATTACTGACCTTAACTTTATTATGGTTATTTTATTTACGTTAAAGTATGTCCTTTTTTGCCATGGATAGATCTTTTAATTGAAATGTAATGGACATACAACATTGTGTAAGTTTTAGGTACAGTTATTAGTACACATTTTAGTACACATTTAGTACACATTAGTATACATTTTAGTACAATGTGTTGATTTGATGCATTTATATATTGCAGTATGATTACCACTGTAGCATTGGATGCCTGTCACATCACATAATTATAACTCCCTTTTTTTGCGGTGGAAACGATTAAGGTCTAGTTTCTTAGCAGCTTTGACGTTTCTCTGAAAGAGTATTGTTGACTATAGTCCCTGTTCTGTGCATAGCTCCGCAGGACTGATTGATCTGCTAGTTCCAATATTTACCCTTAAACAAGGCATCCTTGGTTCTCCCAAACACCAGCCTCTGGTGACCACCATTCGCTGTCTGTCTTTTTGAGTTTGGCTTTTTTTAGATTTCACATATAAATGACAACAAGCAGTATTTGTCATGTTTAGTATTTGTCATTCTCTAACTTGTCTCAGTATAATGCCCTCAGAGTCCACTTATCTTGTTGGCAAATGGGAATATTTCCTTCTTTATTGTGACTGAACAATTTTCTATTGTATAAATATACACGACAACTTCTTTATCCATTCACCCATCAATGGCTGCCTGAGTTGTTTTAATGAATTGTCCATTGTAAATAATGCTACTGTCAACAATGGGTCACTTGTATCTTCTCGAGATAGTGATTTTATATCCTTCAGATAAATACTCCAAGAAGTAGGATTGCTGGATTGTATCATAGTCTGTTTTTAATTTAAGGAACCTCCATTCTGTTTTCCATAGTGACTGAATCAGTTTACATTTCTACTAACAGTATATAAGAGCTTCCTTGTCTCTATATCCTACCAACACGGGTTATGTCTTCTCTTCCTAATGATGGTCATTCTAATGGGTGCGAAGTGATATCTCATTGTGCTTTTGTTTCCATTTCCCTGGTGACTAGGAATACTGAGGATCAGTTTCATGTACCTGTGGTCTGCATGGATATCTTCTTTGGAAAAAAGTCCTCTTAGCTCCTCTGCCCATTTTTTAATATTGAAATTCTTTGTTTTTTTTGTGACTGAATTTTAGTAATTCTTTATATATTTTGGGTATTAAACCCCTTATCTGACATATGGTCTGCAAATTTTTTTTCCCATTTCCCATGTTGCCTTTTTATTTTCTTAATTTATTTTGTTGTGAAGAAGATTTTTGGTTTGATGTAGTCCCACTTGTTGTTTTGGCTTTTACTACCTGTGCTTTTGGTTGTCTTATCCAAAAATTCAGAGGACCCACAGAAAGCATCAGTAAGAATCGTTAAAGGTAATACTTTTGCTTTATCCTGCCCATTTAAAAGCATGCTTGTCTTCATTTTGAGCATCTAAAGATTTAGGACTGGTAATCAGTTTTAACTTATTATTTTGTTTTGGGGTTGAGCCAGTTAACAATGTCGTGCTAGCTTCAGGTAAACAACAAGGGGACTCAGCCACACATACACCTATATCCCGATAATCCATTTTTTATGATGATGTAGAGTTAAACTAATACCATATCATTGGAATTATACATACAGAGAACTCTAGATAACCAAGGTTTTTATACCCCTTTCCCCGTTATCTTTTTGCCTTTTTACAATTTTCAATATAGTTTGGCAGTGAAGAATATAGGCATGAGTATCCAATACCTGAATCCTGATGTTGCAGATATGTAGGTTGGGTCAGTTTATCAATGAAAACTTAAGTTTCCTCATCTATAAACGGAATTTATGACTGCCTGTTAGGTTTTACAGATTTAAATAGGTGCCATATGTGTATAATCATATAAATCATAGACATGTAAAAATTGCAGTGTCTGGCATAAAGCAATCTTTTGAAATGTCAGCTAACTCCCACAGCATTTTAAAGGATTCACTGTGTTCTCTGAGCAAAGTAGCAGCTTTTCAAAGGGCCCAGGTTGTAGAGTTGCATTTCCCTCATACTGTCTTCCGATCATCTTTACCAACCCCTTGGTTGGATAAGCAGTAAGGAAAAATGCAAAACAAAAATGTGAAAGTTTGATAACTAGTTGGGTAACACCACTGTTAAATCATGGGCTTCGCAGGTGGTGCTAGTGGTAAAGAACCTGCCTGCCAATGCCAGGAGACTGAGATGAGGGTTCAGTCCCTGGGTCGGGAAGATCCCCTGGAGGAGTGTACGGCAACCCACTCCACTATTCTCGCCTGAAGAATCCCGTGGATGGAGGAGCCTGGCAGGCTACAGCATATACTGTTGGGGCAAGTGGGACATGGCTGAAGCAACTTAGCGTGCACGCACTTCAGACCATGCGACCTTGAGAAGCGGCTTGTCTTAACACAGAAGGCTGACATGGCATAGCTGGCTCGTGCGGACCACAGCTGCCATCCACACCCGAGTGCTGTGATGGTTCAGAGGGTGATGCAGGGGGTGAAAGAGTCAGACGCGCGGTCACGCCCGACTCTTCTGCGAGCCCACGGGCTGTGTGGCCTGCCAGGCTCCTCTGTCCATGAAGCACTGCAGGCAGGAATGCTAGAGTAGGTGTCCATTCCCTTCTCCAGAGGGTCTTCCCAACACACGGATGAAATCCAGGTCTGCTGCATTGCAGGTGAATTCTTTACCGTCTGAGCCACCAAGAAAGCCCAGAGCAGAAACCAGGCACAAATGTAGCATTCTTTCTCCCCTTGGGGCTAATGTCCACGGTGTACAGCTTTCAAAAGCTTCCCTTTCATCACAGGAGGGTAAGTTTTGGATTAACAGAATCAAAAGTTTCAAGCAGTGTATGGTTTGGGGATTCTGTTCTTTCAGTCCATTAGTTCCACACACAAAAATTCTTACATAACTACTTCCTATTCTCTAGTCATGCACTCATAATTATAGGTTTATCTAGATAGATAAACCTATCTAAAAGACCAGGTGAAGACCTTAACTTTATAGATAAGCCCTCCCTGGTAACTTTCTCCTAGGCTTATCAGTTCAGTTCAGTTCAGTCGCTCAGTTGTGTCCAACTCTTTGCTACCCCATGGCCTGCAGCAGGCCAGGCCTCCCTGTCCATCACCAACTCCCGGAGCCTACTCAAACTCATGTCCATCGCATCGGTGATGCCATCCAGCCATCTCATCCTCTGTCGTCCTAGGTTTATACCAAAGTATTATTATTAATAGTGTCAAAGTGTGATCAGCAGACCAGCAGCATCAACTCCACCTGGAAGCTTAGTAGATACACAAATTCTTGGGTCCTTTGCCAAATCTACTGATGAGAAAGTCTTGGGGTGAGACCTGTCAGTCTTACCAAGTCCTCCACATGATTCTGATGCAGGCTGAGGTTTGAAAACCAGTCTGTCCATAACTTTACCAGGAAGGCTGGTGGAGGTCACTCATTCCTCCTGGTGTTCTTCGTGTAGTGCCAGGAAAGATGTGAGTCACAAAGCTGATAGCTCTTTCCTTCCCAAGCTTAACGTATACCTACACATATAAATACAGCTATACAGCTGCTTCTGTGAATTTCTAAGACCAGTGTAAAGAATTCTGATAATGATTCACGCTTTCATCAAGATAATTTTGGAGAACAAAAAATTCTAACTGCTGTTCTGCTTTCCTAAAAATGCTTTAAAGTTTATTTCTTTGGGGGACTTCCCTGGTGGTCCAGTGGTTACGACTGTGCTCCCAATGCAGAGGACCTGGGTTCTATCCCTGGTCAGGGAATAGATTCCACATGCTGTAACAAAGACTCGGCACAGCAAATAAATAAATATTTTTTAAAAAATATTTCTTTTAGGTTTGACTTAAAGGTAACTTTTCCACCAGTACAAAATGGGTCTCACTGCTTGGCAGTCAAGTTGTTTTTTAGCAGGTTTGGCCTACCTACCACCTACCACATCCACCAGATTTGGCTCTTAATTACTGTCTTTACAAATTCCATTTCCATAGGTTGATATCTGCTAACATTGGAAACATTCTTAAGTTCTGAAGGCAGTTTTTAAAATGGATTGCCAGAGTTGTTTTTAGCAAGAGCAGTGTTTGTGGAGTAAGTTTACTTAGAAATTGTGTTTTAAGAATCAGTTTTGAACTGTGGTGTTGGAGAAGACTCTTGAGAGTCCCTTGGACTGCAAGGAGATCCAACCAGTCCATCCTAAAGCAGATCAGTTCTGGGTGTTCATTGGAAGGACTGATGTTGAAGCTGAAACTCCAATACTTGGCCACCTCATGTGAAGGGTTGACTCATTGGAAAAGACCCTGATGCTGGGAGGGATTGGGGGCAGGAGGAGAAGGGGACGACAGAGGATGAGATGGCTGGATGGCATCACCGACTCTATGGACATGAGTTTGGGTAAACTCTGGGAGTTGGTGATGGACAGGGAGGCCTGGCGTGCTGCAATTCATGGGGTCGCAAAGAGTTGGACATGACTGAGCAACTGAACTGAATTGAACTGAATATTGCTTTATAGTCATAAATAATGTAGTGTATATTTAGTCATGTCTCTGGTCTCTACCACAGTGTAGAAATACTCTGAGTTAAATGGCATTTTTAGTACTTTCATAACATAAAGACCATCATGGTCTTAGTATACCTGTAGCCTGGAACTAAGGAATCATTCTACCTTTTTTCTCCTTTTTTCTTTACCATCAGTTTATTCAGTTCACTCAACGAAATTTATATAATTTGAACTGCATTAATTCCAACTACCTGTTTCATTCACTGTATTTCTTTCATAAGAAATCATTGGATTTTCTGATTGTTAATATAGGCAGTCTATAGTCAAAGTGAAATTTAAAGAAGAAAATTATTACTACTCAAACCCTAGAGATAGCTCCTATTGATTAGCTTCTTTCCTTTCAATCTGTTGTGTTTTTTTAATTCGAATTATTTTCAGTATTTTGCTTCACATAGTAAGATGATTGTAGTGTTGCTACTTTAATATGTCTGTGTCATATATGCAAAAATATTTCACACCCACCTCATGATTAGATTCAAAGAAACAAATGACTTTTTGTTCTACCTGGTGCTATTTATTACCGTTGTAATTAACAAACTTAGGTTTTTAGCTGCTATGCAGGAGCATTGTAAAATTAAATTTTGGCAAACCATCTGCCTGTTTAAAGTTTTCTTTGACGTGAATAACAGTAATATCAGGGGATTTAATATTGGATTCTCTGTTGTAGAATTTTCCTGAACCTTTCATCTTGAAATCAAGTAACTTAGTTTCTATGAAGATATACAATTTGCATATACGAAATATATATGTACAAATACAAAATGCATAGTATAGTGGTATGTTTAAATAATTAACAAGTCATTTAATGAAAATTTGACTCACAAGCAGAAATTGCTTTTCATTTTTAGTTTCTAATAATTTACTGGAAGAGTGCTCTGATATGGTATTCTGCATATGCTGAGTATAAACTATATTAGAATGTTTTCTTAAAGTAAACTTTTTTATTAGCCAGTTTCTCCCTACCTGTTGCTGTTGTTCAGTGTCCTGTTTGATGCGTTGCGACCCCATGAACTGCAGCACGCCAGGCTTCCCTGTCCTTCATTATCTCCCAGAGTCTGCTCAGACTTATGTTCGTTGAGTTGGTGATGCCATCCAACCATCTCATCCTCTGTCATCCCCCTTTCCATTAATCTTTAGTTTATAATGAGAGATTTCTCAGTATTTATTTCAATTTTTTATAAAGTTCCTAAGGCTTTAGGATAGCATATATGCCATCTTATAAAATAGTAAATCTTACACAGATAAGGTTAGTTGAAATGCAAATGCTTACTTTTCTTAGATTTGGTAAGTTGTTTGTAGTTCTTTAGTCACTAAGCTGTGTGTGACTCTTTGCAACCCCATGGACTGTGTCCCACAGACTCCTCTGTCCATGGGATTCCCAGCAAGAATACTGGAGTGGGTTCTATTTCCTTCTTCCCAGCCGAGGGATCAAACCCACGTTTCTTGAATTGGCAGACAGATTCTTTACCCCTGAGCCACTAGGGGAGTCCAGATTTGGTAGGTGTTTATTTGCAAACATGACCTTTTGAAACATTTTTTCTAAAAGTTGTTGTATTTTCCTGTTGTCATAGTAAGAACTATAATCCAGCAAATATTTATGAAATAGCAGTGATGTATGTGTCAGACATTACAAACCAGACAGAGCTCCTATAAGCAGGCAGCTTACCTTTTGGAGGGAGGAGACACAGAAAAGTAGGCTTCCCAAGGTGGCGCCAGCGGTGAAGGACCTGCGTGCCAATGCAGGAGACACAAGAGATGTCGTGAGCTCTACCCCCGGGTTGGAAAGAGCCCTGGAGAAGGTTATGGCAGCCCACTGCAGTGTTCCTGCCTGGAAAGTCTTACAGAGGAGCCTGGCGGGCCACAGTCCATGGGCTTGCAGAGAGTTGGACACGACTGAAGTGACTTGGCACACACACACACACACACGCATACAGAGAAGTAAATAGATGAGTTAGAAGAATTATAGTTTAATGTTGCTAAAAAGGAAACAGGTGGACTGGTGAGCTCCTGAGACCCAGGAGGACTTCACACAGCTCCTTCTGTGGCCCTGCGTTGGAAGTCCGCCAGTGGTGCTCTGCCTGCAGTTGAGGCACTTGTAGTCCCTGGAGTGTGGACTGTGGGACCACACAGAGTTGGTCGGCTCCCTTTCAGGGCCTTGAGGACTTCAGATACCCAACCCCACTGCCCCTGGACCCACCTCCATGGCCCGTCCAGGCCCACGCTCTCAAGGGTAGACCGTCTGAAGAGTGACCGACAGGTGCGTGTTGATGGCGCACACAGGTGCAGCCTGGACACTCAGACGGGGGCGCCCACGATGTGTACATGCCAGGCGCCTTGAGAAGTGCGATGGGATCATGGTGGGGAGGGAAGCAGCAAACTTAGGGAATAAGACCGGGATCAAAGTTTTCTTACAGCCTCGAATTTTTCTTCTTAAAGTAAGCCTTCTTAATGGGCATCTTTTTACGACGTTCCACATATTGGGGGAGGCACATGTGTCAGAGGAATATAGTAGAACATGTTTTGTGTAACAGCCTGTTAATAGAATAATAACTTTTACATATTTGGATAAGTGATACTGGGTCCTCAAAATGTCAATGACATTATATAGAAATAGTATACTATCATTTGAAGTCCATTTTAGATTGGATGGTCAGATAAAGTTTCTTTGAAAAGATACAGTTTGACTCAAAGACCTAGAACATGAAATGCATTAACTGTGGTTAAAGTTACAGAGATGAGTAAGTTCTAGGTGGAGTGACTTTGCAGTACAAATGTACAGAGTTCAAAATCAACAATAACCAGAGACGTAGTCTGTGCAAAGAACGTAAGAAAGCCCTCAAAAGGGGGAGTGGAATAAGATCAGTGTACAAAACTGCGGGACCCAGATCTTGTCCTGCTGCGCTGTGAGAAAGAGTTTGCATTTCATTCTAAGACCAGTGTGATGTTATTGAAGATTTTTAATAAAAGGGGAGGCAGTTCTTAATTACATTTTTTAAAAGATTATTTGCAACTCTCTCCTGCATTCAGAATATTTATGAGGTAAGGATGGAAGCAAGAAATCAGGCTAAAGGACTCTTACATTGCTCTCGGGGAGAAATGATGTTTACTTGGTCTTCAGTGGTGGGACTCGAGACAGACAGAAGGTAGATGTGTTATCTTCTGGAAGTAGACGCAACATGTCCTGGTGGGCTGTCTGTGGGAGACAAGGCAGAGAAAAGACTCCAGAGCAACTCTTAGATTTTTGGTTTGAGGAACTGGTTAGCTCGTCAACAGTGAAATGGGGAACACTGTGAGAACACAGTTTTTGGAGAGAAGAGAGTTCTGTTACGAGTGTGGTTAGTTTGAGATAGGATCACACGTTCAGATACAGGTGTCAAGTATTTAACTGTATGCCCAAGTGGAGAAGCCAGGGGTCAGCATGGACTCTGTTGCTTGGACAGGCCATGCTCTCCCCATGACTGAGAGCCTTTGTCCTAGCTGCGCCTTCTGGCTGGAATATTGTTCCCTTGTGTCTGCCTGGTCTCAGACTCAGTTTAAATGTCAGTCTACTTAGATAGCTATCTCCACTTTATTCATTAGCTCAGTACTGTTGGTGCTTTTTAATTTACTTTGTAATTTGCAAACGTGTTTTCACTTCTTCCTGCTCTCAAGAAGAGGGGCTGGCTTCTGTCACCTTTTTTAGCCAACGCCCAGCACAGTGATGGTCACTCAACAGATACTCGATGAACGCTCGTTGAGGGAAGGAAGGTCCGAACAGGACCACGGTTTGCTTAAGAGGGCGGTCGAGGCGCTGGAGGTAGATGAGTGTGAGAGATGGTGGACTGCCCTTCTCCCAGATGTTTGAGGGATTCTGAGGAAGGAGAGTGCTTATTGTTCGGTAAGCTTCCTGTGTGTCAGGCACTGTGCTGAGTTCTGTAAAAATCTCAGTTAGTATTTGGAGCCACTCTGTATGATAGCTGCTGTTCTTGCCCTCTCCGTGAGGTGGGAGATGGGGCTCCAGGAGGAGAGGTCTCTGGCGGAGTCCTGCACAGCCGTGCGTCAAGCCCGCGCAGTCTGGCTCCAGCGCCTCCTGGCTCCACCACCGCAGAGCTCAGGGCCTCGGGCTGCAGTGACTTAGATCGCCGCGATTCCGGAGCCTTTGGACCTGTTGAGGAAGGTTCTGATCAATCCCACGTCCTCAGCCCCACTCAGCCCCTTGTGACCAGTGTCTGGGTCAGAAGCCACCCCACTGCCCTGAGAAGAGGGCGAGAGGTACCCCTCGCATGTCTCTTGCCTGTGAGGCTGTTGCCCTCCACGCAGGCTGGACATGCTGCCCCGGAGGGCAGGCTCTGACCTGCTCCTCAGACACGCCTCCTCCTCCTCAGTGGTCACCGCGGGGAGAGCCAAACCCTCCTGAGAGGGACTCATCTCAGTGGCCAGGGTGTGCATAGGGAGGAGCAAGGTGGGGGCTAAGAGTAGACGGAAGGAGCTGAGTTTTCTCGTCTGTTCTCTAGGGATGAGGGCGCTGCACAGTCTGTTCCTCCTGTTCTCTCTGGATAACAGACTCCAAGAGCAGAGTCGGGACTCTGCTGCCGTTTTAATGAGCCCCTGCCCCTTTCACACTGTGTTTGCTAAGCTCAGTTCCGTCAGCAAAAGGGATAATTATCCATGACATAATGGTGGTATTAATGGGTGAAGAATAAGGTGTGTCTTGCAGGAATTTGATAGACCAGGTTGAACCTGCATATTGTTCTAGCTGGCTATTTTTGGTCATTTGGTTTCCAGAACGTGGAAAGGGTCTGTATCAGCATTTTTCTTTACTTGTTCCAGCTGCACATCTCCCTTTGGAGGGTGACTTTGGCTGTGAGAGTTTTCGTTGAGAAAAATGAAGTGTTCTAAGGTTCAGATGAAAAATGAGTTGGAAAATATTAATATGTACAGAAAGTTATACAACCTTTTTTCAACTAATAGTATACTAATAGGAACAGAAGTTTCTAAGTGGGGAATTTGAGTAGACATGAATTAAAAATAAGAATTAAGTTTCCCTTTGAAAGACAAAAGTATACCATACACATAGAGAAAGTATTTTATGAAACCTGCAGATACAATAATGAAATATTTGCTAAGGTAATAAATAGAAGTCTTTCCCAAACAAGAACCATTTGGGAGCAAAGAACTTTTGAATTATTTAGCATTAATTTGTAGAGTATTTAAACAGGTATTCAATTACTAAAAGCTGCCCAAGCAGAGTCCATAGTGGCAGACTTCTCTGCATACTTGTCAATGAGGATTTTTATTCTATAGCAACCCTGATAACTTTAATGACAAAGCTGATCAAATTCTGAGTAATCCCTGGACTCTAAAAATACGCTGTGGCTATGACTTTGAGTGGAACAAATGTGCTAAGCAGGCTAAGCAGGTAATGAAGCAGACTGACTGAAAAGCTGTGTCGAAGAGAAAAGTAGAGAGAGCAATTATTTCACAGTATGAACAGCAGAAAAACGACAGACTCTGACAGTCATTTTATGTTCTGTATTGTGGCGTTTTGTTAATTATTCCTCCTAAAGGTTATAGTTGGGCTTGTGGCTTCAAAATAAAAGCTCTGAAGTGTCATGTTGTCGATATGTTCAGAAATTTATCTGCTTTAGGTGTTCAGTTGTAAATTGTGAATCTAAATTGTAGTTAGTTTTTTTTTTTTTAAGTGTGTGTTTTTTGCCTTTAAAAAAATCCATTATCCTGGATGATTACTTCCATCTACTTGACCATGGGATGTATAAAGCTTACGTTTTCACTGTTTTGGGTAACTAAATTCTTAAGTTGAACCTGTAATAATTGGCTCTTGCTTGGGAATATGTTGTATTACTGTATTAATGAGTTGTCCTGTAATTGGTTAAGGTAGAAGTCACTACTAAAAAAAATGTAAAAGTGAAAATATAGCTTTAAAATTTATCTCTTCTCCACCCTTTATGGAAGAACTCCTTTTATTGAATTTTGAATATGAGAAGGATATGGGAATAGCTAAGATTGTTTGTAATATCCCTGGTTGTATTTTAGGTGGGTTTTCGTCCTGGAGAACTGACTATTCATTTAAAGCCTACTCTTAATCACTGAGTTATCGGCTTAATCTAATTTCAGATAGGTCCCTGTATCCCTGTAAAGCTCTTTAAAAAGATAACTGTAGGAAGAAATGCACAGCCATCGCAGAGCAGTTTGGCAGGGATTAATTGGCATAGCAAGTAACGACCATCTGCGGCCTGTGGCAGGCCACCAGGAAGCCCGATTAGGCCCCCACGGCCCAGGCAGGCGGCGGCTGGTGGCCTTCCACAGGAGAGCAAAGGCGAAGTTGCTTATTCGCTACCTTGCTCATTTAAAATAGCTACTTTGTGAAGCCAAAGTAATTCTCTCCAATTCAGGTTTTAATGTTTTCAAGCTGTCATCGTTTCTTATTTGCAGCTATTTTTATAGCTTGTGCCTTCTATTATACCTATTCACATACAAAGATAAAGGATTACAAAAGCCTAGTGTTTTCCTGAAAGTGGAAAATATTATTGGTATGACTTAATTTTTTCTTGTTTTTTATTTCTTTAAACTTTATAGAAAAATTGATAGAGTTACTATGAGAAATGGAACTTTTGTCATATCTCATCTAGTCAGAATAAGTGGTCTGAAGACTGAAGTCATTATTATAGGTTATAGATTATATAAAAATTTTGCAAGATTGATTCATAATTTTGCTAGCTATGTGGAGTCATTTTACTTAATTGCAACTTAAAATTTTTATTGTGGGTTTATTTTTTGATCCCCAAACTGTGAATATGCAAAATGTAAGGCTTTAAATTAGGTTATAATGTAGTCAATTCAGTGAATGAAGAGCAATCTATGATTGAATTATATAGCAATTGTTTGCTGAAAACAAGTATATGAAATGTAAGTCAGAAATCTTCTCTTAGAACTAGAATATGAAATACAACATATAACTCATTGTGTTTCAGTTAATTAAAACTGATAATTGCATGATGGGCTTCCCTGATAGCTCAGCTGGTAAAGAATCTGCCTTCAGGGAGATCTGGGTTTGATACTTGGGTTGGGAAGATCCCCTGGAGAGGGGAACGGCTACCCACTCCAGTATTCTGGCCTGGAGAATTCCATGGACTAAAGTTCATGGGGTCACAAAGAGTTGGACACAGCTGAGTGACTTATGCTGCATGACAGTCAATCTCTGAACGTGAAAGAGTCCATGCATTGCCTTAAATATATCTCTCCATCTTGGGTGGCAGCGTGACTTGTTAGAAAGGACATGGCCTGCAGAGCCAGACAGCTGTGGTTCAAATGGTGTTTCTGCCACTGGCTGCCCACGAACCTCGCTCTCAGAGCCTGCAAGCCCCCAGAGCGACTTAGTAGCTCGGCTGCCACCACTAGTTCATGCTTTCACTGGAAAGTCTTACGTGACTTAATAGGAAGTTATACTCAAGGCCAAGATTTATTATAGCAGAGTGTACTAGTGAGACGGCAGGAATAGCAAAGGAGTGGTCAAGCTCAGGATTTCTTACTCTATTTATGGGCATGTCTTTCCATCTACAAACTGCAGAGATATACTCAGGAAGAGATGTACTCAGAGATATACTAGATCTCCTGGAAAAGGAAATGGCAACCCACTCCAGTATTGCCTGGAAAATCCCATGGATGGAGGAGCCTGGTAGGCTGTAGTCAGTCTGTGGGATCGCAAAGAATCAGACACGACTGAACAGCTTCACTTCACTTTCACTGTACTCAGTATACTCAGATATATACTGAGTCTTAGAGTCCAGAATTCTCCGAGGGAGTGGACCACATACCTGCTTCATTACCAGCCACGTGAGGACCCCAACCCAGACACCAGATGCACAGCACGACTCCATGCTTACCTTAAACAAGCCAGCAGCATGTTCGTCTTGACCTGCCGTTTCAGGCATGTGGACTAGCATTACTCGGCAACATCTGAACAGTGCAGAAGTGCTCAGCTGTGATTAACAGTATGCTGTCCAGATGGGGCTTCCCTGGTGGCTCAGAGGTTAAAGCGTCTGCCTGCAATTCGGGAGACCTGGGTTCGATCCCTGGGTCGGGAAGATCCCCTGGAGAAGGAACTGGCAACCCACTCCAGTATTCTTGCCTGGAGAATCCCATGGATGGAGAAGCCTGGTGGGCTACAGTGCATGGGGTCGCAAAGAGTCGGACACGACTGAGCAACTTCACTTTCACTTTCATGCTATACAGATAAGCAGGAACAAGGTGAAACTGACGTGCTTAAAGAGTGTTAACTCTTTCCTCGCAGGGAGTTAAATGAAAGTTGAAGGGGAATTGTCCCATGAGTTACTTTTCCTATGTCTCACCTATCCTAACTAACGTTCTGCTGTCTGTAGTATCTGGGGTACACAAAGCAATTCATTGAGGAGTAGAGAGAAAGTATTACAACTCTGTTTATATTTATTCTTGATCACATCCTTTTAGTTTTCCTTCATCCAAGAATTTATTTTTTTCCCTTTACTCTTAAAAGATGCTTTCGTCACCTGTAGTGGCAGTGGACAGTTCTTTTCTTTCAGCATTTGAAAAATTGTGCTGCCTCCTTCTGAACTCCATAGCTTCAGAGGAGAAATCTGCCTTTGAATATGGATTTCTCTTTATCGTTAGTTTTCAGAAATATAATTTTATGTCTTAATTGAACTAATCTCTTTGTGTTTATCCTATGTAAATTTGTTTCAGCTTCTTGAATTTGTAGATTTGTGTCTTTGAGCAAATTTGGAAAATTTTCAACGGTTATTTGTTTCAGTAGTTCTGCAGCATGAAACACACTCTGTCTCTCCCCTCCGCCTGAGACTCTGATAGAAAGGTTGCACCTTTTCTATTGTCCCATGTGTCTCCAAGTCTCTGTTCCCTTTTTAAAAACTTTTTTCTTTGTTTAAAGTGGGTAAATTCCATTGGTCTGTGGCCAAGTCCAGTGATTTTATCTTCTATCATCTTCATTTTACCATCAGCTCATTCTGTCAGTTTATTTTTGTTCCTGAATTTTCTTAGTACTATGATTATCATTTTTCTGGTTTATAACTTCTGTTTCTGTTGCTGAGGTAATCTGTTTTTATTTCGAGAGAGTTTGATTGTTGAGGCATTCTTGTAGCTGCTTTGAAATTCTTGAGAGATGATCCCAGCATCTGATCTGCCCCCGTTTTGGTGCCTGTTGACTGTCTTTTCTCACTCAGGTTGTGATTTCCTTGGCCTTGGTTATGATGGACGACTTGTGTTGTACTCTGAACATTTTATTTTGTTAGGAGATTCTGGATCCTATTTAGATCTTCTGTTTTTATAGGCGGTCACCTGGTTTAGGTTTGGTGTGTGAGACCTGGCTTGCTTTTGCTGACTGGTTTAAGCGACTGTTCAATTCTTGGAGACTTTGTGGTATGACTTTGCTGGTTTACCTGGTTTCCACCTGCTCCTCTCCCTGTGGTGTACCACAGTGTCGGGCACGTAGGCTGTCTGCTGTGTGTTTGGCTGAACTCTGCTGACCATAAGGAACAGAGAGCCCTTCGTGGGCTGGCTGCCTGTGGTCGGGTTCTCTGTCATTTCCCTCCCAGCGCCAGCTGCCCATGTCTGGGAAGGAGATGGGAGTCTTAGCTCTGTGGGGACAAAGGCTTCCCAGGCTAGGCTGCTTTTGTCTGGCAGCATTTCCTTTACCAGCAGCCTAACTACTTTGGTAATTCTTGGTCTCAGAGAAGAATATCAGGTCTTTGGGACCAAGGACTTCCCAGTCTTGGCCGCTGTTGTTCTGGGGTCCCTCCTGCCCTTGCTTTCGGAGCTGCCCCCATACCTCTTGGCAGGGCAGGGAGTCTCAGCCCCGGTGAGAAAGAGAGGGTTGGCCCTGACTGCTCTTACCTGCTCCCCGCCGGCCCCCTCGCAGGTGATGCTGGATTTACCTGATGCTGAGCAGGACAGACGTGTGAACCCGGAGGAGAATGGGCCTCCCTGGGCTGTCTTCTGTAGCCACTCTGAGAGTTAGGCCTCCTTTGTCGTTTGGGGGACATCCTGCTGCAACCACGTCCCCAATCCTGGGGTCCCACATGGTCCACTTTGCTCTTACCGCCGTTCAGAGTTCTTCCATCGTCTCTTCCTTATTTCCTGGTTTATAGTTGTGCTTAATGAAAAGGAGCAGGGACAACTGTATTTATACCAGTTTGCCCAGTGACTGCATCACATTAAAAAAAAAAGGTGATAAAAGTTTAGAGACAGTTGGGTATAAGATTCAGTGACTACTAGGTTGCTTGGTACTTAAAGCTCTCCATGGTTTGGTCAGAAAGTATATCTCTAGTTTTTCTACCCAATCAGTTCAGTTCAGTTGCTCAGTTGTGTCCAACTCTTTGGGACCCCATGAACCGCAGCACGCCAGGCCTCCCTGTCCATCACCAACTCCCGGAGTTTACTCAAACCCATGTCCATTGAGTCAGTGATGCCATTCAACCATCTCATCCTCTGTCATCCCCTTCTCTTCCCACCCTCAATCTTTCCCAGCATCAGGGTCTTTTCAAATGAGTCGGCTCTTTGCATCAGGTGGCCAAAGTATTGGAGTTTCAGCTTTAGCATCAGTCCTTCCAGTGAACACCCAGGACTGATCTCCTTTAGGATGGACTGGTTGGATCTCCTTGCAGTCCAAGGGACTCTCAAGAGTCTTCTCCAACACCACAGCTCAAAAGCATCAATTCTTCGGCACTCAGCTTTCTTTATAATCCTACTCTCACATCCATACATGACCACTGGAAAAACCATAGCCTTGACTAGACGGACCTTTGTCGGCAAAGTAATGTCTCTGCTTTTTAATATGCTGTCTAGGTTGGTCATAACTTTTCCTTCCAAGGAGTAAGCGTCTTTTAATTCCATGGCTGCAATCACCATCTGCAGTGATTTGGGAGCCCAGGAAAATAAAGTCAGCCACTGTTTCCCCATCTACTTGCCATACCCAATACTACTGCCTTTAAAAACTTAGGGGTGTACAATATTGGTGTGAGGGCTTCCCTGGTGGCTCAGTGGTAAAGAGTCTGCCTGCCAATGCAGGAGACATGGGTCAGGAAGATTCCCCTGGAGAAGGAAATGGCAATGCATTCCAGTACTCTTTCCTGGAAGATCCCATGGACAGAGGAGTCTGGTGGGCTATGGTTCAGGGGGTCTCAAAAGGGTTGGACATGACTTAGTGACTAAACAACACAATATTGGTGTATTCACTCTTTTTAGACAATCTGTACTTTTCCCTGTATATTTATTGAAGTTATTTTCTCCTTTTAGTGTATCAGAATTATAACCCTATTCAAGACTTTTCTTTTTACTTCTTTCATGAATTTTTTCCCCCTAAGTTCTCAAATACAATATGGATTACTTTTTCTGACTTTTAACATCTGTTACTCATGTGACACTTTAACATTTTGAACTGAGTGTACTCTGAAAGTTTGTTCTTTGGAGATGAACTTTCCTAGAGAAGCAGTGCTTGCAATGACATTTGGATTCTTAAATTTATTGGTAATGTACTTAATGTGTGGATTGTAACCACCTTGTCATAAGGGTCTAATAGAATACACCCTTAAGTTTTGAGTCTGTCTTGAAATTCCAGAACTATGTATCTCCCTAATCTTTGATCTCTTCCCCTCCAGTGTAGTTGTAACACTGAGTTCCATAGGAGTGATGACTTTTATGGCTTATGTCAGAGACTACTGCCTGGTATACTAGGAGAAATATTTTGGGGAATGGAGTTAGAAAAACAGACCATCTGGTTTCTAGAAGAAGAAAGTTAGCATCAGTGGAATGATGACAATCATCAGCTACAGATAAAGAGACTTCGGAACCCCTAACCACCCCTGTGTTCCACTCCTGCACAGGTACACATACCTCCTGTGCTTTTTTCTTTTCACCCCAAATAAATTTCCATTTAACCTTCATCCTTTCAAGGACCGTAGGGAGGAGCAAGCATTGTAAGCACCTCCTGAACACCTGAAGCAGGAACTTTGTGGTTTTCATAGTTCAGTTGCTTGTAGGAAGTTAAGGAAAAGTTACTCTGAGAAAACTGAGAAACCTTTCTACCTCTTCTGTGAAGCCTTTTTATGCATCTTTATATAGATCATGTGTATTTTAGTGTTCTTGCTCTAGACTATTCATACTTCTGACCCTTTATTCTCCATATGCTTACATTAAAACCTTTGAGAACAGGAACTGGGTAGCTTTGAATTCACATATCTTTGAATTTCTAGTACAACTCAGTATGTGTTTGTGTGTGTGTGCATAAATATAAAATTAGGATGGATTCAGAGCCAGGCTGAGTTGTATCTCAGCTTCCATTGTTTCCCCATCATGCTATTTCACTGTTTTGGCTTTGTTTTAGTAAGTTGCCATAGCCTGGTGTATTCCAGACTGTTCCGTATCTTCTTGTGTATTATATTGTGTCTCAGAGTGAGTCCTGGAAAAATCTTTCCTAGTAGTCTCTTTGACTGTATAGAGTCCATTCATGTGTCTTATGTGAAATAGACCAGACCTTTTGACCGCTCATTTCAGAAGTCCTACTTTCTTCCAGAAGAGTATAATTACATTTTATTGTTATTTTACCATGGTAGTGGCAGGTGTGTTCTACTTTTCACTCTTCTCTGCCTCATCTATTTGCATTCCTTTCAGAAAAGAAAAGGAAAGCAAAAAAAAAAAAGATCTCAAGACAGATTTTTTTTTTTTTTTGCAATTCTGGGACTAAAATGGATAAAGTTAGAAATTATAGTCTGTAATGAATCTATTGAATAAACTTCCACTTTTTTTAATACGAATTTCTGTGATTTAAATGCTTTCTCTGGTATTTATTGTGAAATGTTTCATTGTAAGAAAGATTGACATATAAAAATTCACTCTAATATAAGGAATAAATTTAGAAATTACCTGATGGCTTAGCTATGAATTTTAACCTTGTTTCAGAGAAAAAATTTACCTTTAATTCACTCTGTGAGACATTTTAATCAATTTTGTTGTTTTATGTTTCAGCATATGCTTCTACTTTTGTCTGTATTTACTAATTTACTTCTGAAAGCCAAAGGTTTTCTGAGAAATAAGAAACAAGGTTTGAGTTATCAAATAGAATGGTCACGGTATTCTGCTTTAGAATATGGTGCTAAAATTGGATTAACTCTTAATGGACCTTTTAATCTCTGTTGCTTTACTTAAATTTTATTCTTCTATTTACTTTGAAATGTTGTGTAAAACATGGGCAGTAAGCCTGGTTAGTTAAATTCATTTCTTACAACTGATTTTGTGTATGAATTATTCATATTTTCTTACAGAATTACCATTTTTCCTAGAAGTGTGTGATTTACAGGGATTGATCACATTCACAGATAAGAAATTTGGCCTCAAGATACATCATTCCTAAGAATACGACATTAGAATATTTAATTTTTCAAATTTCAGTTTATTTTGAGGCAACTTCAAGTGTCCTAAGTATTTAAACAATTCAGTGTTAAAAATTATTCTTGGAAGATCTTTTTTAGATATCAGGAGTATTTTCTAGCAATGTTTGTCATTGTAATTAATGTCTCTTTGATAAGACTTAAATTATCTATTTAGAAATACAGAGGTATTAGGTGCATTCCAATGGCTTTTTCGGGGAAAAAGTCATTTTATGCTGATTGTATTAATCTTAAAGAATACGAAGACTATGGGTATTACTGCCAGAGCCCGTTGGAATATTTCCTTCTCCCAAGTGATGAAACACCTCCTCTGCTAGTAATGAGGGTGAATTCCAGATGCATATTGTGTCATAAATCTCCTAGTGAAAGATCTCCTAGTGTCATAAGTCTCCTAGTGGAGACCATGCAAGCACAGGTATGTACTGTATTACAAAAAGATTCAAGATGAGGCCACTAAAAAGACACTAAATATTATATTAATATTGTAACTAAATATTAAGATAAAATCCCCAATGTTAATAATTTGTTAACCATATTGAATATTTGTCTAGCTAATCTAAGTCATATAATTGTTTAGCTTGCCTGTTAACTTAGAATTGCCCATTTCTTTTTTGTCTTTAATAAAATAGGTGTAACTGGTATTACCTTTTGAAATGTAAACAAATTTGTTTTTACATTCAGTGAGTAGTAGCCTTTGTGAACAAATATACATCTGGGGGAGATCTCAAGACAGACAGTAACAGCTGTGTACTCTGTTAAAGATGGGATTTGGCGCGGATGGCAGGGTAGGAGGTTCTGGAGGAGAGGCATCCTTTAGGGTGGTGAGTCTCTGGGAAGGCCAGGACACGTGGATGAACGGTGCTGCCGGCGCCCTGCTTGTGTGAACCTTATTCACACGAACCTTGAAACTCACTGCACGACTTTTCCTCTTAGTTGCCTTCTGTTCAAGGGTGTGAAAACTTGGGAGTTCGTGAAATATTAAAATCCTAACAAGTAGTGCTGCGAAAGCTGGACAGTTATGTGTAGAACAATGAAATTAGACCATTCCATCACATCACATACCAAAATAAAGACCTAAAGGTAGGACATGGCACCACAGAACTCCTAGAAGAGAACAGAGACCAAATACTCTTTGACACAAATTGTAGGAATATTTAGTTCATTCTGTCAAGGCAAAAGAAATAAAAGCAAAACCAAATAAATGGAACCTAATGAAACTTAAAAGCTTTTGCTCAACAAAGGAAATCATTAACAAATCCAAAAGACAGCCTATGGAATGGGAGACATTATTTGTAAATGATTCCACCCACAGAGGATTAATATCTAAAATATAGACCACTCACAAACTCAGTATCAAAAATATAAGTAGGTCAATAAAAAAAATGGGCAGAAAAGCTAAATAGACGTTTTTTCCCAATGAAGACACATGCACATGAAAAGATCCTTGACTTCTCTAGTTATTAGCAAAATGCACATCAAAACAGCAATGAGGTAGCATCTCACCCCAGTTAGAATGGCTGTTGTCAAAAAGTCTACAAATAATAAATGTTGGAGAGGATGTGGAAAACAGGGAACCCTTGTACATTGTTGGTTGGAATGCAAATTGGTGCTGCCATTATGGAAAACAGTATGAAGGACCTTAAAAAACTTAAGAGTTACCATATGATCCAGAAGTTCCACTCCTGAGCATATATCCTGAAAAAACAAAAACTCTAATTAAAAAAAAAAAATACATGCACCCCGATGTTCATAACAGCACTGTTTGCAAGAGCCAGGACATGCAAACAATTCAGGTGCCCATCAACAGGTGATTGGCATAAGAAGTGGTTTATATACACAATAGAATATTAGTCATGAAAAGATGGAAATGTTACCTTTCGCTGCAGTATTGGTGAACACAATAGTATGCTTAGTGAAGACAATTCAGAGAAAGACAAATACCACATGGTATCACTTACATGTGAAACCTAGAGAAAATACACGAATGAACGTGAATACAAACAGAAACCGACCCCCAGACAGACGGTCAGTTTACATCACCACAGCGTGGGGGCCGCGCTAGGGGAGTGGGGCTCACAGGCAAGCTGCTGCCCGTAGGACAGGCACGGGGGTCCTGCCCAGTGTTTCTGCACAGTCTGCGGCGTGCTGTGTGCCTGAGACCGTGCAGCAGGTCAGTCAGCCGCGCTTCACTGAAGTCCAGTGCCAGACCCACTGACTGGTGTCGTTCAGGGAGTGTTTGCTCTCCTGTCCCAGGAATTTCTACGTAAGTATTAGATACTACAAAAATGAAAATAGCTCTAATAATTAAAAGATAAGCAATGATATAAAAAATTATTCTACACTTTTATTTCTTACATTCTAGTCTTGTATCTACTTGCAATGCAGTGATTTACTGATTTTTTTTTTAATGTGCCACTAAAGCACTGATATATCATTAGAGTAATAATTGTGCAATTCATGCTTATTATTAATAGTCCTAAAGCTCTTTATTATCTTAAGCTACATTCATGAAGTTTACCCATGGTTTGTTTTTTTTAATCATTAAGACATAGTTGTAAATTGGGACTTGGCATTATTTGATAACACAATTATGGGGACCACAAGATTTTTGGGAACAGAATACAAATAATCTTGACACATCCTAAAACTTTGACTGAGAAATGTTGCCATGACAACCATCTGTTAAAACTGTACTTAAGGCTACCCATGAAAATAAATGATGAGCTACACTCTCAATGTAGACTTCTAAATTGGCACTTGGACAACTACTTATAATTCAACTAGAAATTAGGTTGAAATTCTGGGAGGTGAGCAAGCTGGAATCAATCTTATTGCCATAGAGGAGGTGTGTCAATTTTATCCCAGGTGTGCTTTAGGGAGAATTCTCATATCTCTTGGCTGAGTTGCCCCAGTGATTTAATTGTCAGAACTGCTTCATTGACCTTCCTGTTCTATAATTCAAATGAAAAAACTTTTTGGAATTGATTATATTAAATATGAGTTAAAGGTCTCAGTGAGACTTTCTGAAAATTTTTACCTCTAAGGTAGTTCCACAACGTGGCACGAATTGGCTCTTTGATAACATAACATTCATTTATCATATACGGTAGATAAATATTTAAGATTTTAAAAATTAATGACACTTAGTCATGTTACAGATAGTATGTTCTTAATTTGACTCTTCTTTTTAATTACTTGATATATATATATTATTTAGAGTGAGAAAATTATTATACTACTGAGTTTTATTTTAACGTAATGTTCTTTACCACACTGAAGAGACCAGTGAAATCAAAACAGAATATGTTGGAACAGTAGGCCAAAAGACAGAAGACTGAAGTTCTTAACTGAAACTTAGTACCTGTGTGATGACAGTCAGAATTTTATCTTCTCAAGGCTTTGGTTTTCAAAGTGAAGTGGAGACGATACATTCAATCTAATGTGACTTCTGTGATTTAGCAAGCCAGTGTGTCTGGGAGCATGTTAAAAATGTGTCCCCAGCTTCTCTTTATAAAAGCTTGGTTTTCAGACAAGGGGTGATAGATACTTGCTTTCCTTTGCTTATACTACGCGTGACTGTGTGCTCAGCCGTGTACGACCCCATGCGACCCCTTGGACTGTAGCCCACCAGGCTCCTCTGTCCATGGGATTCTCCAGGCAAGAACACTGGAGCCAGCTGCCATTTTCTGCTCCAGGGGAAGCTTCCTGACCCAGGCATCCTTTGTCTCTTGCATTGGTGGGTGGGTTTTTTACCACTGGTGCCGCCTGGGACATCCCCTTGCCTGTACTGTGGGCTGACTTTAAATCTGCTCTTGGGCAGTTTTAAAAAATATTCTGATCAGTTGACAAATCCCAAAAATTCTCTCTTTTTTTTTTTTTTCGGCCATGTCACAAGGCTTGTGGGATCTTAGTTCCTGACAGGGGATTGAAGCCGGGACCTCGACAGTGAAATCACCAAGTCGTAACCACTAGATCACCAGGGAATTCCCCAGAAATTCATAGTTTAAAAAATGTATTAAGGTCTTAGAGTTTCCTTCCATTCCCCCCTTTAAAAATAAGTTGTCCAATTTAGACCAAATAATTTGATGTTTCAAAAAATTTTTGTTTCATTTTCACAGGTAACTGATAAATGGAGAAAGTATGTTTCTTTCACCATAGTAGTGAAATGTTAGTACTTATGAATTAAAGCATAAAACCCTAATGTCAAGAACACTTGAATAGTCTAAATCAAGTATTTTATAGCTTTTGCATCAGAGAAATTTAATCATTAGTCTTGAATGTAGATTTGTAGATATATTGATGATAAATCTCTAGCAAGCAGATGAAACAAAACTGTTAGCTCTATTCATTACAACTTTGATGCATAGTTTTATGTCTTTTATTTCTTTTGACTTATACTTTGGTACAGTTTTCGTTTTCATTCGGTACTAGTAAATCTGTGAAACCAGGGAAGACACTGCTACTCGTGTTTCTTGGAGGCAGTCTGTGTCCACTCCTCTGATTCTTCTCCACATTCAAGAAAGTTGCACAAATCTACCTGCCCCTCTATAGAAAGCAGAGCAAAGATAAAGATAAGAATATGGGGTGTAATCTCCATGTGTACTCAGTCACGTCTGGCTCTTTACAGTCCCATAGATTGTAGCCCACCAGGCTCCTCTGTCCATGGGGTTTTTCCAGAAGGAAGACTGGAGTGGGTGCCATGCCTTTCTCCAGGGGATCGTCCCAACCCAGGGATCGAAGCCACATCCCCGCACTGCAGGCGGATTCTTTGCTTTTGAGCTACCAGGGAAGCCCTGTAATCTCTGTAGGACATACTAAGTCTGGGACAGTTGTTGAGGAGCGAGCTGCGGTTCTTTCTGGCAGTCCTTCTGAGTGTGGCTTTTCTTTCCTGGGGAGCAAAGGGGAGAAGAAGTGAGGTCAGTAAAGATGATGGGCAAGTCAAGGATCCAGTCTCCTTCAGCACCTCTCCATTCTCCAAACTCCATGTAACTTAGTGTGTCTGTTCCCTGCCTTACCTTTGAGTTACATTCTGATGGAGTTTCTGCCTGTTGACTCTGTTTTCCCCAATGATAAAGTTACAGAAGACTTCCTTTGTTACCGTGTTCATCAGAGCCCAGGTCAGAGGCACAGTGTTGGGTGAAGCTTTAGTGTCATCGTGTGCCTCCAGTGGCTTGCCTTTCTCAGCCCTTCGCAGCCCCAGCAGGAATATCTCATCTATTCTAAGGGAGGAGTCGGATCGCTCCCCTCATCAGGGTGTGTGTCAAGCGCTGCTGCCTTTTCCCAGTTTGACAGACTGGAGTTTGCCCCTCTGTCTGTGTTCCTACGAAACTGCAGCTAACAAACTGTCGCTGGACTCCCTTTGGGTATTTTGTCCCTCCCTCTTAGAGATGGACTCACAAATCTAAATTCTGAGGCTCCAGGCGCCTTCCTTTTGATCTTCATTTTCAGCTAAAACAGATTAAGAGCGTCCTACTCTTAATGGACTCCTCCTCAGTTGCAGGGATTTGGTCATCCGTTTAGTCCACTCCCAGTTTTGTCTTCTCCCCACCTAACATGCTTTCCTGCCCATCAGTAGAAAGGTTATTTTCGTGACTTCAAACCAAGAGTGACCCTCTGGATAACAGCCATTCTGGCAATAATAAGCGTCCCAGACCCCCTTTCTCCTGTTACACCCCTAAAGATGGCAGTAGCGCCCCTCATCTTTAACCCCAGGTAACACCACAGCCATTATTTAAATTGCAGAGTTAGGGGCCCTTTCCCAGACAGAGGCTCTCCAGGCACTGCTTTTGTCTGATTGATGTATGGTTGATTTACATGCTGTGCTGGTTTCTGGTGTACAGAAAATTAATTCTGTATGTATACAATAAGACTTTTCATTTGTCTGTTTTATATATGATAATTTATATTTGCTGATTCCATACCCCTACTTAATTTATCCCTCCCTACCTCTTTGTCCCTTTGGTAACCATAAGTTTCTTTTCTATGTCTGTGAATCTGTTTCTGTTTTGTAAGTGAGTTCATTTGCATCATTTTTTGAGATTCCACATATAAGTGGGATCATATGATATTTGTCTTCCTCTGTTTGACTTCACTTCATGTGATAACTTCTAGGCTTGTCTGTGTTGCAGCAGATGGCTTTATTTCATTCTTTTTTATGGCTGAGTGATAGTCCATTGAGTGTGTGTGTGTGTGTGTGTATGCACATACCACCTCACCACATCACCTTTATCCATTCACCTGCCCATGGACCTGTAGGTTGTCTCTCTGTCTTGGCTATTGTAAACAGAAGGTGCTTCATTCTAATGATGTGAAGGGGCATCTTATTGTGGTTTGTTTTTGTATGTTACTGACTGATGGTGTTAACATCTTTTGATGTGCTTACTGTCCATTTGTCCATCCTCTTTTGTGAAGTATTCTACCTAATTTCTTAAAATTGGGTTGTTTGTCATCTTGTTTTTGAGATATGCATTCTCTGTGTTACATAGAAATGATCTGTCATTTATATGTGTTTCAAAAAATGTTCTTCCAGATTGTAGTTGGACTTTTCTTTTTTTTTTTAACGAGATTTTGGAGAAGTACTTATTTTTAATTAGATAAATTCTATTTTTTGTTTAATGTGCTTTTTGTATCCTAAGGAATTTTGGTCATGAGGATGTTCTCTTGTGTTTACTTCCAGGACCTTTATAGTTCTGGTTTTATACTTGGGTTGAAATGGAGGCAGAAAACTTTCTTCTATCCTTCTAGTTTCTCTGGTTAGTGTAATATTTAAATTGACACAGGACAGATTGACAGGAGAAGAAAAATCAAATCTAATTTTGTACATATAGGAACACCATAGGCATGAGAAGTTCAGAGTAAGGAATCTAAAAGATACATATGCCATCCTGAGCTAAGGAATGTATAGGAGCCCAAGGCTTCAGAGAGGAGGAGGGTGATTCTCAGAGAAGAAGAGCCGGTGTTTAGTAATGGATGTTTGCCTTGTCATTCCGTAGGCCATGAAAAGTGATTTCTGGTAATGACTGTTACTGTGGGCAGATCACCACATTTCAATTCTTAAGAGGGAGGTAAAATTTTCCCTTGAGTCCGCAGGCTCGCCATTGCCTTTACTTCAGAATAATCCAAATGCCATCTTAAGGAGGCCTGTTAGGAACCCCTGCAGATCTTACATGTAAAATGTTCTTTCAAAGCAATCATTATTGTTCCTTTTGTTGACCTATCAGCGGGTACTGGCTGGGTACAGAGAGTTTCAGAAGGTAAAATACTTCAAAATGGCTGTCCAGGACATTTTAAAGCCATGGTTGGGGTGAGTTTTTACATCAAGATGTTTGACTACTTGTTGCAATTGGTCCTATAGATCACAGTTATATTTCAGTCTACGTGAAAGTGTTGCAGTCAATATGTCAGCAAATTTGGAAAACTCAGTAGTGGCCACAGGACTGGAAAAGGTCAGTTTTCATTCCGATCCCAAAGAAAGGCAATGCCAAAGAATGTTCAAACTACTACACAATTACACTCATTTCACATGCTAGTAAAGTAATGCTCAAAATTCTCCAAGCCAAGCTTCAGCAATATGTGAACCGAGAACTTTCAGATGTTCAAGCTGGTTTTAGAAAAGGCAAAGCAACAAGAGATCAAATTGCCAACATCCGTTGGATCATTGAAAAAGTGAGAGAGTTCCAGAAAAACATGTACTTCTGCTTTATTGACTATGCCAAAGCCTTTGACTGTGTGGATCACAATAAATGTGGAAAATTCTGAAAGAGATGGGAATACCAGACCACCTGACCTGCCTCTTGAGAAACCTGTATGCAGGTCAGGAAGCAACAGTTAGAACTGGACATGGACCAACAGACTGGTTCCAAATAGGAAAAGGAGTACGTCAAGGCTGTATATTGTCACCCTGCTTATTTAACTTATATGCAGAGTACATCATGAGAAATGCTGGGCTAGAAGAAGCACAAGCTGGAATCAAGATTGCTGGGAGAAATATCAATAACCTCAGATATGCAGATGACACCACCCTTATGGCAGAAAGTGAAGAAGACCTAAAGAGCCTCTTGATGAAAGTGAAAGAGGAGAGTGAAAAAGTTGGCTTAAAGCTCAACATTCAGAAAACTAAGATCATGGCATCTCGTCCCATCACTTCATGGGAAATAGATGGGGAAACAGTGGAAACAGTGTCAGACTTTATTTTTCTGGGCTCCAGAATCACTGCAGATGGTGATTGCAGCCATGAAATTAAAAGACTCTTACTCCTTGGAAGGAAAGTTATGACCAACCTAGAAGCATATTGAAAAGCAGAGACATTACTTTGCCAACAAAGGTCTGTCTAGTTAAGGCTATGGTTTTTCCAGTGGTCATGTATGGATGTGAGAGTTGGACTGTGAAGAAAGCTAAGCGCTGAAGAATTGATGCTTTTGAACTATGGTGTTGGAGAAGACCCTTGAGAGTCCCTTGGACTGCAAGGAGATCCCACCAGTCCATCCTAAAGGAGATCAGTCCTGGGTGTTCATTGGAAGGACTGATGTTGAAGCTGAAACTCCAATACTTTGGCCACCTGATGCGAAGAGCCGACTCATTTGAAAAGACCCTGATGCTGGGAAAGATTGAAGGTGGGAGGATGAGATGGCTGGATGGCTTCACCAACTCAATGGACATGAGTTTGGGTATACTCCGTGAGCTGATGATGGACAGGAGGCCTGGCGTGCTGAAGTTCATGGGGTCGCAAAGAGTTGGACATGACTGAGTAACTGAACTGAACTGAACTGAACGGGGGAATACTATGGTCTAATGCAAGCTTTTTAAAAGAAAGACTGAAACATAGCACTCCAGAATTTTTCTTTTTCACCTCTTTTTCCCTTCCCTCCTTTCTCCAGTCTGTCCCCTACCTTTTTTCCTCCTTTTTTAATTTATATGTCTTCCTGCCATTGCAGCATTGTGGGCTCTCATAGCTGAGACTTCTTAGATGATAAAATCTTCCCTAAGTAGTGATTAGTTCTTGAGATCGGATCATGGGGTATTCTTGTATAATGGCCTGTTTGCGTCATTGGTCTTGTGTACCTTGATCATAGCTGAGACTTTTTAGATGATAAAATCTTCCCTAAGTAGTGATTAGTGCTTGAGATCGGATCATGGGGTATTCTTATATAATGGCCTGTTTGCATCGTTGGTCTTGTGTACCTTGATGATACTGTAATGTTTGTTGCTTTATTATGCTGCAGGAAATTACTTGGCAAAGATATGGGACTATATTCACCAAAATAGGCATCCATAACTCATGACCAGCTGTGGAAAAATTAGATCTTAGGAATGTGGTTTGGGTAGAACAATAATTCTGTATGATGAAGTGAGGATTGGAAATTTCACATTGCAAAATGAAATTTCCTCACGTACTGATGACACAGCATTCTGAAATGACAAATAACAGCATAGCCTAAGCTTTATGGTGGGAGGAGAGTATATGTTGTGTTCTACTTACAGGGGTACCATCATTTTGAAGGCTGAGAACTCTGATAAAAGTTTGCTATAATGTAGATCTTAAAGTTCTGTTGTGTAGTAACACTTCTTAAACCTGTTTTATAACCTCTTGAGGTTACAACTTCTTTGTGTGCTGTTGATTGAATGGTATGAATGAAATATCCCTTAGGTCTATTTGCCACGGCCTCAAATGCATCTTACAGAAATTGCATTTCTCACTTAAGGTAAAAATACCATTCTTTCTTTTTGCCATAGGATAAGAAGTGGGTTCTCAATCACGAAGATGTCACATTGGGAGAATTACTGGGCAAGGTATGTAATCCACTGAACTGAATAACCAAAAGTCTTTATAGTGATTGTGAATGCCGTGATTCTTCGTTTTCTTCAAAGCCTTTCTAATATTCTTACACACAGCAAAGTACATTCGCACATGAACATAGAAGAACACAGTGCCGTATCTGTTACAAATACTGTGATGTTCATGGAAAAAGAAGTGTGAAAATCTTTGAAAAGTTTGAGGATTACATTGACTTTTTAAAAAATAGTATATTGTAAATTTTCCTCTGAAAAGATTAAAAACCACAATAATTTTTATTACATTGTAGTAAAACCAAAACTAGTGAACTGAGATTTGGAAAGAAACTGTGAGGTAATAAAAATGTAAACACCTAAAAGTCTTATTCCACTTGTTTCTGGTTACACATGATAGTTCAGAAAAAATGCAGTACTGCTCCTTGGGATCTCAGGATGTATGTAGAATCAGTACGTGACAACATTTAGGGATCTCAGGATGTATGTAGAATCACAATATGTGACAACATGGGACATGTTGTTTCAATCTGAGAATGATGTGGGCAGGACACGTTTCAATACATTCATTGTGTAGCTAGCTCTGTTAGTGGTCAGAGGAGGTAGCTATATATGATAAAAGTCACTTTCTTACAAACCGGCTGGAAATTTCTTTCAACTCATAGGCAATATGAAAGTATATTATACCTAATAATAATGGCACATATTTAATAATTAAATGGGTTATTTGGACATTGATTATTAATTTATAATTGAGTTCCAATAGACAAGCATTAACTTCTTTATTGATGGCTTAATTAAGTTGGGGTTCGTAATACAATGGAAGAAATAATGTAAAATCCAGATAGGGAAAACTGTTACTCATACACTTATGAGTGATCAGTACTAGAATTTAAGGCTCAGCATTTCAAGTAAAGAAATAAAATGATTATCCATTACTTTTCTTGATTCAAACTTGATGAGTTGACAGATTCCCCTATTTTTTAGCTTTGCTATGTGTTAGGAAAGTGAATCCCTGTTGAAACAATCTACTTTGCAGAATTCTTATTATTTTAAAATTATTTTTCCAAATATAAGCATTAAATTGCTATTAGAAAACAGTTTCTATTGATTTTTAATACTTATTTAGTAAGTAAATTCTAAAGAATTTCAAGCTACAGTAGCTAGTATGTTTATTTCCTCTATTATGTAACCATAATTCTTAAGGAAATATTTCACTTTTTTATTACTTTAAGTAACTCAGTATCAGTGATTGGACTAAAAATTATTACAAAGAAAATAAAGTAATTTCCATGAAAATACAATTAAATATAGTTTTAAGATTAAACCAGTTACTGAAAAAGTGTGTTGAGAAGGGCAGATTTTTCAGTACTAAGGAAAAAAAAAGTGTTTTCAGTTAGAGAGAGAGATTTCAGTTATTATGTGATACATGATGCTTCACATATTAGGAATTTTATCCATTAGATCCTTACTTAGTAAGGTTATTTGAAAGAATAATTATTTTCAATGACAAGGCAGTAGCATATACCAGTTTTAATAAATTTAATCATTTTAATAAAACAAACACTTCAACTTTAGAGACATGTATGGCTTAATTTCAGGCTTCCTGGTGACTCAGATGGTAAAGAATCTGCCAGCAGTGCTGGAGACCCGGGTTTGATTCCTGGTTTGGAAAGATCCCCTGAAGGAGGGCAGGGCAACCCATTTCAGTATTACTGCCTGGAGAATCCCCATGGACAGTGGAGCCTGGTGGGCTACAGTTTGTGGGGTTGCAAAGAGTTGGACACAACTGAGTGACTAAGCATATAGCTTAGTTTCAGCAAATATTTCTGAGTTGAAAATTTTCGTTTAATATTTTCATTACCTGTTCTGAGTATTTATCGTATACTGCTTGAAAGTGCATGAGAAAAAAGAGAATTAGCCTATACTTACATACTATGGGATTTTAGTAGTATCATAAGGTTAATATGGTAACTGTAACTTTTACTGAGCCACCGTATTTATACTGTGTTTGATAGCTGGTAATCAAGAATATTAATTCCTCAAATATTTATTGAATGCCTACTGTATGCTAGGCACTCCCCAAGGAACTTGGGATACATCCATGAAAAAAGCAGACAAATGTCCTTGCCCTTATGAAGCTCACATTCTATCTAGCAGGGAAAGACAGACAGACAATAAACTTAATAAATAGGTAAACTTCATAATGTTAAAGATGCTAATCCTGTGAAAACATAAGGAATTAATAGAGTGCTTTTGGTTGGAGTTGGGATTTTTAATAGGGGAATCCAGGTAAGCCTTATCAAAATTGTTACTTTCTGATAAAAAGCGGTGAGAAGGGATTTAGCCACGTGGTCAAATGAGGAAAGGGGTTTTAGGCAGAGGGAGTATGAATGCAGATTACACTGATGAGCGGGAGAGGCAGTTGGTTGTAGCCGAGTAGGCAAGAAGGAACAGACTCAGGCAGCAGGTGGCTGAGGCAGCACAGATCGTGTAGAACCATGCAGGTCAGTGGAATCACTCTGGCTTTAACATGTGTGAAAAGGGTAAGCTGGGGGATGACTGCCTGGAGGAGCGAGATGATCATGCCTTCTACAGAGCTCACTTGGGCTCCTGTGTTGAGAGGAGGCTGAGTTGCAAGGTTAGGAAGCTCTTATCCTTACCTGACTAAAGATGATGGTTGCTGGTCGGATCAGGGAAGTGGCAGTGGGGATGGGGGGATATGGTGGGTTCTGCCTTCATTTTCACGGTTGACCCAGCTGAATATCCTGATGGACCCTACGTGGGGTGTGAGACATGGAGGGCATCGGCTTAGGTGTAGTGGGTTTTGGGGACTGAGATTAGGGTTTTTGCGTGTAAATATTAAGGATTATCTGTTAGACTTCCAAGCGGAGATGTTGAGAAACAGCTGGGTATGAAGCTTAGAAAAGAGGTGTGGATCAAATTACAGACTCAGTAATTGGCACTTGCTTGGTGGTTTCCTTCGATGCATTCAACAGTGGAGTGAGTCTAGGTAGAGGAGAGAGAGCTTGAGCCCTGGTCACTTCAAAATCAAGAGGCTGCAGAGAAGAGAAGCAAGATGATTGAGGCTGAGGAAGAGAAATCTCCAGGAAGGCAGAAAACCGGGAGACAGGATGCCTTAGATTCCAAGAGAAAAAAGTATTTGAAGGAGGAGTGATCAGTGGTGGCATTTGCTGATGAGAGGTCACATGAGACGATGACTGAGAATCACTGAATTTAGCAATGGAGAGATTCCTGGTGACTTGACTGAGCACTTTCTTTGGCATGTTTTATGTGAAAGCCAAGCTGGAATATATGTAAGAGAGAATGGGAGGAGAGGAAACAGGGATAGCAAGGATGCAACTCTGAAGCTTTGCTGTGAAAGGAAGCAGAGACAGTGGCGGTTTCAGAAGAAATGATTTGTGTGCTGTTGGTTAACCTGAGAAAAGCAGCATGCTGGTTTGACACTGGGAATGATGTCGTGAAAAATTCATGATTTTTGAAGGAGATGAGAATTGCTGAAATGATATCATTGAGTAGACGAGAGGGGATGGAATTTAGTTTACAATGGAGGATTGACTTTAATAGGAAGCACAGTTCATCTTGTAACAGCAAGGAAGATTGGCAGGAGGGTCAGTGTGGACCTGAAAGTCAGAAATTGCTTCAATTTTCTCAGTAAATCAGGAAGAAAGATTATTAGCTTAGAGTGAGGTTGTAGTAGGGGAGGTACGGAATCTTTAAGAAGAGAGTTGAAGGGTGAGGAAAAGTTAATTAGAAGAATGAGCGTGTTCATGGTCTCAGGAATTGTATAATAATTATTGAGCAGTATTAAGGACCCCCTAGAGGTATGTGTTCTTAAAGTGAACCTAGTCAACATCGGTGTGGATTTTCTCCATCCACAATGAACTGTATCAGTCCAGGGTAGGCCATGCCACAACTGGTCTGGGCTGTGTATTTGACAAGGGGGTTCTAGAAATTAAGAGGAATAAAGAAGTTGGGAGTGTATGGTAGAAAGTAATTATGAGCCATGGAACTTAAGCTGAATAAGAAGGAAACCGAGGATGTTAAGGGGGTTATGGACAGTAAAACATAATAGGATCTAAATATTTGGAGGTTCCTATCATGAGAAATGCTGGGCTGGAAGAAGCACAAGCTGGAATCAAGATTGCTGGGAGAAGTATCAATAACCTCAGATATGCAGATGACACCACCCTTATGGCAGAAAGTGAAGAAGAACTAAAGAGCCTCTTGATGAAAGTGAAGGAGGAGAGTGAAAAAGTTGGCTTAAAGCTCAACATTCAGAAAACTAAGATCATGGCATCTCGTCCCATCACTTCATGGGAAATAGATGGGGAAACAGTGGAAACAGTGGCTGACTTTATTGTTTTGGGCTCCAGAATCACTGCAGATGGTGATTGCAGCCATGAAATTAAGAGACACTTGCTCCTTGGAAGGAAAGTTATGACCAACCTAGACAGCATATTAAAAAGCAGAGACATTATTTTGCCAACAAAGGCCTGTCTAGTCAAGGCTATGGTTTTTCCAGTGGTCATGTATGATGTGAGAGTTGGACTGTAAAGAAAGCTGAGTGCGGAAGAATTAATGCTTTTCAACTGTGGTGTTGGAGAAGACTCCTGAAGCTGATCAGCTCCAGTACTTTGGCCATCTGATGCGAAGAGCTGACTCTTTTGAAAAGACCCTGATGCTGGGAACTCTTGAGGGTGGGTGGAGAAGGGGATGACAGAGGATGAGATGGTTGGATGGCATCACTGGCTCGATGGACATGAGTTTGAGTAAAATCCGGGAGTTGGTGATGGACAGGGAGGCCTGGCGTGCTGCAGTCCATGGGGTCACAAAGAGTTGGACACGACTGAGAAACTGAACTGGACTGGTCAAAGAATTTTCAGTCTGGATACTAGAGGAAGTAAGCTAGAAAAATAAAAAGCCAGCCAGAAGATGAGATAAATGAAATAGATGTTATCGAGGAGGGGCATTACTGCTGATGGCAAAGTTTAAGATCTGAATCTAGAAAATAGGTTGGAACACAGATCATTGGAGGACAGATGGTCACAAAACAGAGTTTGAGGTGTTGGAAGAATCCTTAATTGTCTATTGAAATTTCCAAGTATTAAGTATTAAGACGGGAGTAACACCTGGCACAGTGATTCAGGAGCTCAAATAGTCAACAAATGAGGGAAAATATTTTCTAATGCAGTAGCTACTAGCCAGGGTATTGGGTATGTAATCAAATGATAAAGTTTCAAAGCTAGGGGTTTTTAGGAAGGCAGTAGAGAAAATGTTTTAAAAGCACTAGCAGACTGCTAGTGGAATCCTTTTTTTTCTGTCTCCAGGCCACTGGGAGAAGGCCTGGTGTGTGTGTGTATGGGAGACTAAAAGGAAATCACAATTTTAGAAGCCAAAAGAAACTCACCCACCATTTGAGTGTTCTCAAGTGGGAGTGAGGTTTCTATTAGAGCAAGAAGGTGAAGAGCATGATCTTGATCTAGATAAAATTTTAATGATGGACCAGAAGTTCCCGAAGGCACAGGGGAGGCTGGGGATAGAAGAGAAATAGTTGGAGATCGCGGGAGTCCACATAGCCTAATCAGAATCAGAGAGGGGGAGACGAGGGCCACCAGGACCTTCTGTGAGGATGGTCGTAAACAGAGATAAGCGACATCATTAAGTCCAGCCTCGTGGACTTGGAGCCAGCAGCAGAGATGAAGCTGTACCTGCTAGGTGGTAGGGATCAGTGGGTGTCCTGTCCTTTTTCCTGACCTCTTTGGATGAAGAAGAGGTGGTCTGTGAAGCAGAGTCTTTCTCGCTGTTTGAGAGTCCTCCCTTGATCAGTGTAATAGAGTGGAAGTCTTCTGAGTGAAGATTGTTAAATGAATGGCCAAAGTTTTCAAATGCTTCCTGTGAGCCAGGACCTATAGGTCCCTGTAGGGCAGAGACCAGCAGGAGTGCACCGAGGGGCCAGTGGGGTGACAGGTGCTCAGGAAGGCGGGAATGATCTGGGGGTCGGGACGCTCTTCACACAGCAGGGGCAGAGGAAGCGCACTCCCAGACCAGTTAGCTTGCTCTTTGCTTGGAGGCAGAGGGGAGGTGTGCAGACGGTAGAGCATGTATTTTGAAATCCCTGTCTGAATTTAGGATACATGTAGCAGTCAAGAGCTATGAGAGGGAGCTAGACAGAGGCTGAGAGAGAAATGGCCGTGGAAGGCTAGATGTTCAAGAAGGCAGGAGTATTTTCTTGCAACGATTAATCTGGCAGTGCTGTGGTAGATGGGTTGAAGGGCTGAGGAACTGATGGTGAGATCAGCTCAGGTAAGAAAAGTGAAGCAGGCCGTGTGAGATGTGAGGAGGAAGACAGAAGTTTCTAGAGGGAGAATCTGAACGCTTGTAGAGAGAATAATGGTCCTGGTAATTTAGTCAGCAAGTGTCTTCTAATGAATTAAATGTTAAGTCTTAGGCAAGATGAAGTTTTAGTGCTTCAGAATCATTCAGGTAAATAAAGGCCCAGCAGTAATCATGTATACTAACACCTTTTACTGGATCTATTTCTGACATAATAAATTATGTGATGATTGTGGGAAGGGAAAAAACCCTTGAATAACACGGAAGGATATTTCTGTTTCTAGCTTATGATGAATGTGTACTGTGTTGAATTTATTGGATGTTTACTTTTCATGTAAGGGTAATCAGTCATTGTTTTCAATTAATATTTAAGTTGAATATTAGATTTAATAGTAATACTATTCATTACTTAAATACTGAAGTATGCTCAATATTAAATAGAATAAATGTTATTTTAAGCAAACAACAATTATCTAATAAATAATGAGTTTATTAAAATCAGTATTTTAGTAATTTTCAATTATTAGGAACATTTAAAATTTATATTCCGTGGACTATTAAGAATTATGTTTATCTTAGAACTCATGCTCATTGATTTTCAGACCCCTCACTGAGTTATTTCTTGCTCAACAGCAGTAGCATTAAAGCTATTTATGATGCTTGCTCATTACAGTTACAGCTATGTAAAAAGTACATATGCATACAGAGAAAGAGAAGGAGAATGCTTAGAGATAGCTGTCATGTTACCTTAAAGATCTTGTCTTATTTTTTTTTTCATACTCATCATAAAAGCAACTTCAAACTAGAAGTAAGGCATTTTATTTTTTTTTCATTTATTTTTATTAGTTGGAGGCTAATTAATTTACAATATTGTAGTGGTTTTTGCCATACATTGACCTGAATCAGCCATGGATTTACATGTGTTCCCCAACCCCCCTCCCACCTCCCTCCCCATCCCATCTCTCTGGGTCTTCCCAGTGCACCAGCCCTGAGCACTTGTCTCATGCATCCAACCTGGACTGGCAATCTGTTTCACACTTGATAATATACATGTTTCGATGCTGTTCTCTCAGATCACCCAGCCTCGCCTTCTCCCATAGAGTCCAAAAGTCTGTTCTGTATTTCTGTGTCTCTTTTTCTGTCTTGCATATAGGGTTATCATTACCATCTTTCTAAATTCCATATATATGAGTTAGTATACTGTATTGGTGTTTATCTTTCTGGCTTACTTCACTCTGTATAATGGGCTCCAGTTTCATCCATCTCATTAGGACTGGTTCAAATGAATTCTTTTTAATGGCTGAGTAATATTCCATGGTGTATATGTACCACAGCTTCCTTATCCATTCATCTGCTGATGGGCATCTAGGTTGCTTCCATGTCCTGCCTATTATAAATAGTGCTGTGATGAACATCGGGGTGCACGTGTCTCTTTCAGATCTGGTTTCCTCAGTGTGTATGCCCAGGAGTGGGATTGCTGGGTCACATGGCAGTTCTATTTCCAGTTTTTCAAGGAATCTCCACACTGTTCTCCATAGCGGCTGTACTAGTTTGCATTCCCACCAACAGTGTAAGAGGGTTCCCTTTTCTCCACACCCTCTCCAGCATTTATTGCTTGTAGACTTTTGGATAGCAGCCATTCTGACTGGTGTGTCACTGTACCTCATTGTGGTTTTGATTTGCATTTCTCTGATAATGAGTGATGTTGAGCATCTCTTCATGTGTTTGAAGTAAGGCATTTTAAATCAGAGTATGCTGAAGCCCCAGAGTAGGGCTTGGCGCTCAGACAGCGGCCAGAGATGACCTCGCAGTGCTGCTCGCATCCTGGCACTTTTCAGAGCCCACAGCGCCGCAGGCCCTGTTGCCAGCCCTTCCTGGGCCTGGGCTCCGGCGCCCTAACCTGGCCCCTGCCTCTCACACCCTCCTTTGAGCCCTGACCGTGAGGGTCAATGCCACCAGTCCCCTCCCAGCACCGTGGCTTTACCTTAGAGCATTGATGGGGACTTCTTAATCTACTGATACTGAAATGTAGAGCTGGAAGGTAAAGGGGATTAGGCGGGGAGAGACTTAGGTGCTTCTGACCGTGTTAGTCTTTCCTTTTACACTATTTCAGTTTTTACCATTTCCTCTCCAGTTCCCTTCAAGCCTCGGTCTCCCGCACGGCTGGAGTGTTGGGTAGTATATTTAAAGTTGGGGAATTGGAAAGAGCAGCCTGCCCAGTCTTTATTTCTGCTTGAAACTGAATAAAGCTAACAGAGTACTCTTAACTCAAAGCTCATCATTACATGCGTGCCTGGAATTTTTCAAAGACTTATGTGACTGTATTATGCACTGAACAATAAATCTGTTTGTATTTTCAGGGAAATTTTGGTGAAGTATTTAAGGGCATATTAAAGGATAAAACTGCTGTTGCTGTTAAAACGTGTAAAGAAGATCTTCCTCAGGAACTGAAAATAAAATTCTTACAAGAAGCCAAGTGAGTTCTCTAAAATAATGTTAACATGTACTTAAAAGTGATTCGTTAAAATGTATGTTTGAAGATACCTTAAATTATGACTTGATGAATTAGAAGTAGGTACTTTCAGAGTCTTCAAAAGTAGGCATTCTGAAAACAAAAAGTTTTTCTTTTGAAGTGAGACTCTAGGTCATTTAGTAGTAACAATCAGAAGAGCCAGATGCTAAGAACAGTAAATATTCTTCAAGTCTTTTAAAAAAAATTGCAGTATTTCTTGCTTCTATCACATATGCATATGCACATATGTATATATGTAGTGTTGTGATTGACCTTATAATAAAAATAGTCTGTATTCTCTGAATAAAATGGTTAATGTAAATATACCTTGAGAATTTAATGACATCTTCCTTACTCTCCTTAGAGATTATGGCTTGACTGTTTGTTCCCAGCTGTCAGAGTTCTTTTCTTAGAATCTCAGATTTCTTCTTCAGCTCAGTGTCTGACTTTGTTCCAAAATTTACATTGTTTCTTTCCTAATTGATCTTCTACAATGATTGTCTTCCCAATTTTCAGTTTTAGCTAAAATTTAATGTTGCAACTTGCCAGCCCTATATTGCAAGTAGTTACAACGATTCAGTTAGTTGTAAAATATACAACTAACACAAAAATATACAACAAAACACAAAACAAATGAAAGGGGCTTTGGACAGAGAATGGACATATGAACGGGAGATGTATGGAAGAGTGGATGGATAGTTGAGAGGGAAAGAAGAAGGGTGTATAGATCATAGATTGGTGGTGTAAAGGGAAGGAGGAAAAGAGGTGTGTGTGGGGGGTGGGTGTGTTACCTCCTTCAGGCATTGTATGTAAAAGCAAAGCTTCGTAAAGTGCCCTGGAAGAACAGAGGACATGCAGTGAGGGAACTAAATCCCGTGGAGTGGAGCATCTTGATGTCATCTCTCCATGTAAACAGTAGATATTTGTAGCAATGTATTACACTAGTTGGGTACATTTATTAAATGTTATCTATGCTGAACTGATGGAATAAAGTTGCAAGCATTTTTCATATATATATTATCAGCAATTGAGAAAAAATATTCTATAATGAACTTAGAAGCATCTTATTACAACTGAAATTCATGGGCTCATCATTTTAGTTATTCACAGATATCTTAAAGTATCTTGCTTTCTAATTTGTGAATGTTTTATTGAAAAATAGAGTTTAATTTCTTCTTCTAATGTGAGACTATGAAATTTGCTGTTAAAAATGACAGTTATATCCATGTAAGCTCTCAAGTATCTTTTAATTAGAAGATAGATCTATATATTTAAATATTTAATGTTATTTGGGTTCATCCTGGCTATTTTGTAGAATTTCTTTATTAAGCAGTTTTCAACCTAAGAAATGACATTTTGGATTAAAGTCAATCATTCTAAAACTCCCTTTCTAATTCATTATAGAAACTGTAAACTCAGTTATTAACAGTATTTTTTTATCTCTAGAATTCTTCCTAGTCTGTCTTCATTTGTTAATAAACATTGTACATTTTCGATTTGTGACATTTTTCTTAGCGCTGTCTCTGCTTTAGTTGTACATGTATAGCACATATATAAACTATTTCATCTTTCTCCAAATGAAGTTATTTTTTTCATTCTCCTAGGAAAGAACCTGTGTTTTTTCAAATATGAGTGAATTTATAACTATGTCAACAGGATAATATGGAATATCACTTGATAACAGAAATCATCAGGGCAGACAGGCCTGTGAGGGCATCTAATCTATTTTTAACTCATGCTTTGAGTCCTGTAGATGAGTCTTTGCTACTTTTATAGCCCTCTGAAATTCTGCCTTTATCCAAAACAAAACTTCCTTGCTTTAACTTTAATCTAATATTACTCATTGTTTAACTTTCTGCCAGGCTTCTCAAAACTTTTGAGTTTATACTATTTGAAATTGACCATGATTGTCAAGTAGGTATTATGAAATCTAAACGTGAAGTGATTACTCTATAGCATTTACCAATATGAATTGTTCTTAAATTTATCTGTTTTAAATGAATTGTATACATAAAGCAAAACTAAACAGAAAGATGCTGCCCTAACAGCTTACAGTTTTTGGTCCACTAATACTCTTCAGCTTTTGTGAGGGCATTGAAAAGCAGATGCTTTGAAAGTAGTTCTACATATTTTGGACTGAGTAAGTTATTCAGATTTAGCATGATTGTTAGTTTTCAGGGTGGATACTAGTTTTTAAATGAATATTTAGTTAAAAGCTGACTCATATAATTAAAAGCTGACTCATTTATATCTATTTTTCCAAGATTTATCAAAACTTATATACATCCCATTTATCATAATTTGTGTTTGTACTTAAGTTTTAAAAATTGTGTGTCCTAATTGTGCACACTACACATGATCATAAATTAATGCTTACTACTTTAAATGGTGACTATTCTTATATTTCTCTCATCCAGAATTCTCAAGCAGTATGATCACCCCAATATTGTGAAACTTATAGGGGTCTGCACACAGAGACAGCCTATCTACATCATTATGGAACTGGTTCCAGGTAATACCATTTTAGCAGTTTCCTCAATGACGTTTTAGTGTCGTTTTGTTGCTTTTATATATAGTCTCTTTGATTTCTCCTTGTGAAGTTTTCTGTGATTTCTTTAACATTTTCCTCATGATGAAGAGCTTGTACATGTACTCGTTGTTTTCATAGCTTCTAATACTTGCTGTTTTTTAGAAAATGTCAACCTTTTTAAAAGGAGATATATTATTACATTGCAGTTCCACGTGGAATTTAGTTATATATAATGTTTCTGTGAGAAAGACTATTTAGAAAAGTTGTCTACTTAGTTCGACTTTATAGTAATGATAGCACTAAGAATTTAGTTCATTTATGTCATTTTACAAGTACATTACCACACCTCCTCTTGTTAAGTTGTACATAATACCATAATGCTTTGGGTCACAAACTTTGAACTTCTTTAATATGTGAACCAAAAAAAAGGTAATCTCTCTTGGAATTTATCCTTATATTTCTCTCTGGTGACTTTTAAAACTGCCAGATATTTTGGTTAACTACTTTTGCCAACAAACAAGGATAACGTCAAACTGATATTGTATATCTTTATTTTTACTATATTGATGCATCTTTCTGTTGTAGAAAATATGATCAGAGGCAAAATATGATCTTTATAATATTTACAAATACAGTATTTAATAACTGATAAGCATTTGCTTTGTTACCTTAATGTTTACCTAAAATGTTTACTCATTTTAAAAGAAGAAACTTAAAGGAATATGAAAAATGTTTCTAACTTTGAATATACATCACATAAACCTGGTATTGTTGATTGCCCACTGAAAACTTTTCACATAATCCTTTCATAATTTCAGGACAGTTGGTCCAGTTATACCACCTGGTTTGATTGCTATTAGAATATTTCTTTATCACCATATAACTGCAAGATTCCTAGATTATAATCATTTTCATTCTCAAGATGGCAATATATATTTGCATGATTTACACTACTTGTGATTAAATCTCAAAGTAGCTTTCATACAGTTGTGAAAAATAGACTATAGTCTAAAATTTTAAAAACAGTTGAATAGCCTATAATTTTACCAAAAATAGTATGTTTAAGTATTATGAATACATACAACATTTACATAATGCAGATGATGCCCCCAGATAATAAAGGATGTCACTAAAAAAGTTAGATTTGAGAGGTGGGGCAGACCTGATGAGGAAAAGTAATTTTGGTGTTACTGTAACTGACTAAAGGACCATGGTAACAAATTCCTGATGGAGGTCCAAACTGAATAAAACAAAAGATAGCTTTGGAAGAGAGCCAGGGAAGTGTTTATCTAGACATTAAATAGTAACCTTAATTGATTTTTTTTAGATGATTGAGAATAATAAACTTCATTAGAAAATTCAAAATGTAATAAAGGCAGAAAATTAAAAATAAAAGCCTCCTACTCAACAATCTAATCTTAATCCAAAGCGAACTATTTAATTTTTTGTCGTTTTCCCCCCAGGAAAATATTTAATATAGAATACCATGATTTTATGCAAATCTTTTAATTATTTAAAATCATACAGCTTTCTTTTTTCTCTAATATAACATGGTTTCATTGTTTCCTATTCATCCATATAGTTCTACCTTTTCTTTATAATGGCTACAGAATATTCCATTATTTAGTTTTATATAATTTAAATGGGCCTTCTATTTATGGACACTTTGGTTGTTTCCAATTTTATTACTTTTTTTTTTTCTTTTTTAAACAGTGTTCAACTTGGGTCTGAGTTTATGTGCATTTTGATTTATGGGAAGTGTATTAGCTTTCTGTTTATGCACAACAAATGATCATAACTTAGCAGCTTTACATAACATCCGTTTATCACCTCACAGTTGTGTAGGTTAGAAGTCCAGGCAGGCTTGACTGAGTTCTCTGCTCAGGGTCTCCCAAAGCCAAAAATCAGGATATCTAAGTGAGCTCTTGTCTGGAGCACTGGGGAAGAATCACTACCAGACTCCTTCTGGGTGGTGGCAGAGTCTCATCTCTTGCAGTTGAGAAATGACCTAAGGTTCTCTTTCTTTTCTTGCTGTGAGCCAAGGGCATCTCCCAGCTCTTTACGGGTTTCTACACTCTTTGATCTTCAGACACAGTGTGTCACATATTTCAGATGCTCTGAATTTCTCTAACTTGCTCTTATGTTTTTTCTTTCGTTCTGTGTTGTTTTTCAAAAAAGGTGAGAGAATACTCTGCTGTTTTGAGAGGTTCTGTGATTAGAACAGGTTCACCTGCCCAAGCTGCCTACCTTTAGGGCAGGTGTGCTACATGGCAAAATATATATAATCATGGGAGTGGTATCTGACCATGCTCACATGTTCCAGGGGTTAGGGTGGGACACCACTGGGACGCCATCTTCACATTCTGCCTACCGCAGTAGACTTTGCTAAACTTTCTTGAAGGTTCATTGCAGTGTGGGATGTGAAACCACACTGAACTTTTCATACTCTGTTACATTAATTCAGTTGGTTGATCTTTTAAGATGAATGCGTGATTTTTGTAGCATCATGCTTTGTCATATCTCATTTGGAAAATATCAAGTAACCGAACAGTGATATAATTGATTATGCAGTATCAAAAGATCACATTCATTACTGCCATCCCTAATCTCACTGGAAAAGTAATAGGAGGTGTCGGTTTCTTGACAGCAAGTATGTGTTTTCCAAAATTTTAGTTTGCATTGGGAAGCTGGAATGTTGTCCCTGGCAACAAAAACTGTCGGTTGCTTTGCCTTGAAGTGTCGGACTTAACTTCACTCAGTCTTGAGAGGATGTCAGATGTCTAATATTTAATAGCCATAATTTTTCAGTCTTTTTGAAAACATATTTATTGACATGTAATTGACATACTATATATATATAAAATGCTGACATATGTGTACACTTGTGAAACCGTCACCACAGCCAAAGTAATGAACACGCCTCTCACCCTCAGATTTCCCTCATGCCTCTTCAGTCCCTTCCTCCTCCCACTCTCGCCTCCTGTCCCAGCCCACCACTGGTCTACTTTCTGTGACTGTGTATGAGGTGGCATTTCTTAGAATTTAATATAAGTGGAACCATGCAGTCTGTACTTCTCTTTTCTTGTTTGGGTCTAGTTTGTTTCATATAGCATATTTGAGATCTGTCCATGGTGTTCAGAAGTTCACCTTTTACTGAGTAGAACTGCATTATATGAATATATTCCATTTGTTATCAACTATTGATAGACTTTTGGATTCTTTCCTGTTTAGGGCTACTGCAAAGTAAGCTGCTGTGAACATTTATGTACAAGTCTTTGTACTGACATGCACTTTCATTTTTCTGCTGAAAATTTACCTAGGAATGGAATAAGTGAATTAGATAGAATGTACATGTTTAAAATTTTAAGAAGTTGCTAAAGTGCTTTCTAAAGTCATTATACTAGTTGTCATACTAGTTGACATTCCTAACTGCACTTTCTCTACATTTTCATCAACACTTTGTATGCTCAATCTTTAGACATTATAATTTTATGTTGAAGTGTCTTAGTGTGGTTTTAATTTTCTTTCCCAACTGACTAATGATATGAGCATCTTGTCATGTGTTAATTTGCCATTCATAATCTTCTTTGAAGTCTCTATTTAAATAATTTGCCCACTTTTAAAAAATTTGAGTTGTTGTAATTGGGGCCTTCCAGGTGGTGATAGTGGTAAAGAACCTGCCTGCCATTGCAGGAGCTGCGGGAGATGCAAGTTCAGTCCCTGGGTGTGGAAGATCCCCTGGAGGAGGAAATGGCAACCCACTCCAGTATTCCTGCCCGGAAAATCCCCATGGACAGAGGAGCCTGGCGGGTTATAGTTTGTGGGGTCACAAAAGAGTGGGACATGACTTAGCGACTACACAATGACAAGAGTCAGACACGACTAGAACACCATTTAGCACACAAGCAGGTTGCAGTTGAGTCTTGATTCTTTATAAATTCTGGATATAAGTCCTTTATCAAATGTATAATTATCAAATATTTTCTCTCAGTTTGACTTGTTTTTTCATTTTCTTAACAGTGTCTTTTAAAAAGCAGATATTTTTAAATTTCAAAGTTTATTATTTTTCCTTACAGGTCATGTTTTTAATGGTAAATCTAAGAACTCTTTGAATCCCAGATTACAAACTTTTTCTCCTATGTTTGCTTATACAATTTTTATAGTTTTAGAATTTAGAACTTATAGTTCGGTCTGTGGTTTATTTCATATGATTGTGAGGAATGGTTTGAAGTTCATATTTTTGGCATATAGATATCCAGTTGTTCCAGCATCAAGACTCTTCTTTCTCTCCTGATTTTCAACCTTCCTTTTAAAATATATTTGTGTGTAATTATATTTCTGGATGCTGGACTTCCCTGGTGGCTCAGACGGTGAAGAATCTGCCTACAGTGCAGGAAGCATGGGCTCAGTCCCTGGGTCAGGAAGATCCCTTGGAGAAGGGAATGGCAGCCCACTCCAGTATTCTTGCCTGGAGATTTCCATGGACAGAGGAGCTGGGCAGGCTACAGTCTATGGGATCCTGAAAAGTCAGACATAGGACCGAGTGACTAACATGCACACATATTTCTGGACTCTAATTTCTGTCAGTCTTTCTGTTTGTTGTAATGCCAATACTACACTGTCTTGACCACTTGTAGTTTCATAGTAAGTCTTGTATCAGGTGATGTTAGTTGTCTAACTTTATTCTTTTTTTAGAATTGTTTTGGCTATTAGAGGTCCTTTGCATTTCACTATCAATTTTTTTGTTAGTTTTTCAGTTTCTATACAAAGGGTTGCTGAAATTTAGTTTAGGATTAAATTGAATCTATAGATCAATTTGGGGTTAATAGGCTTCTTAACAATATTGAGTCTTCTGACCCCTCTACATGATACATCTTTCTAGTAAGATCTTTAATTTCCCCCTGCAAGGTTCTGTAGAGTTTAGTGTATAGGATTTTCCGTCTTTTGTCAGACTTCTCTCTGAGTATTTGGTTTTCTGAGATGCTATTGTAAATGATTTTTAAAAAAATAAATATATCCACTATGGAAGTCATAATATCTATGTGAATAACACTATCAGTCAGTTTGATGTATTGACCTTTATAGGATACTCTACCCAACATCACCAAGATATACATTCTTTTCAACTACATAGAGAATGTTTACCCAGATAGACCATATCCTGGGCCATGAAACAAAACTCAATAAATTTGTAAAAATTTAAGTTCTGGTGACTTCCCAGGTGGTGCTAGTGTTACCCGCCTGCCAATGTAGGAGACATGAGAGATGCAGATTCGATGCCTGGGCTGGGAACGTCCCCCGGAGAAGGGAATGGCAGCCCACTCCAGTACTGCCTGGAGAGAATCCTTCGACAGAGGAGTCTGGCGAGCCACAGTCCCTGGGGGCGCAGAGTCGGACACCACTGAGCAAGTAGCGCGCGCGCGCACACACACACACACACACACACACACGTTCTGTGAACACAACAGAAATAAAGTAAAACTCAAGGACAGAACGATTTCTGAAAAATGTCTAAATATCTGGAAAGTAAGCAATGCATAGCTGAGTGACCAGTGAGTCAGAGGGGAGCTTAGAAAGTACTTTGAACTAAATGAGAAAAAAAATCTCAGTATTTATATGATTTATATGATGCCTATTAAGCAGTGCTTAGGGACGTAAATCTAGCACTAAATACACAGAAAAGAAGGAAGAACTCAAAATTGTGATCTTGACTTCTACGTTAAGTGCAAATTAACTCAAAATGTTTGTATAAAAGAAGGGAAAAATATAATAGGAAAAGGAATCAATAGAATCCCTTGAGATTAATAAAATTAATAAAACCTCTACATAAACTATTCAGAAAAAAGACACAAATTACCAATATCAAGAATGAAAGAGGTGACCTCATTACAGATTCTACATGATTAAAAAGATATCTGTAATATTTTCTTAATGGCTATATAAAGAAATTCAATGGCTTAGATGAAATGGAAAAATTTTCTGAGACAAACTGCCATCTCTTTTTTTTTGGTTTTTTTTTTTTATTATTATTATTATTTTTTTTGTCATACATTGATATGAATCAGCCATAGATTTACACGTATTCCCCATCCCGATCCCCCCTCCCACCTCCCTCTCCACCCGATTCCTCTGGGTCTTCCCAGTGCACCAGGCCTGAGCACTTGTCTCATGCATCCCACCTGGGCTGGTGATCTGTTTCACCATAGATAGTATACATGCTGTTCTTTTGAAATATCCCACCCTCACATTCTCCCACAGAGTTCAAAAGTCTGTTCTGTATTTCTGTGTCTCTTTTTCTGTTTTGCATATAGGGTTGTCGTTACCATCTTTCTAAATTCCATATATATGTGATAGTATGCTGTAATGTTCTTTATCTTTCTGGCTTACTTCACTCTGTATAAGGGGCTCCAGTTTCATCCATCTCATTAGGACTGGTTCAAATGAATTCTTTTTAACGGCTGAGTAATATTCCATGGTGTATATGTACCACAGCTTCCTTATCCATTCATCTGCTGATGGGCATCTAGGTTGCTTCCATGTCCTGGCTATTATAAACAGTGCTGCGATGAACATTGGGGTGCACGTGTCTCTTTCAGATCTGGTTTCCTCAGTGTGTATGCCCAGAAGTGGGATTGCTGGGTCATATGGCAGTTCTATTTCCAGTTTTTTAAGAAATCTCCACACTGTTTTCCATAGCGGCTGTACTAGTTTGCATTCCCACCAACAGTGTAAGAGGGTTCCCTTTTCTCCACACCCTCTCCAGCATTTATTGCTTGTAGACTTTTGGATAGCAGCCATCCTGACTGGCGTGTAATGGTACCTCATTGTGGTTTTGATTTGCATTTCTCTAATAATGAGTGATGTTGAGCATCTTTTCATGTGTTTGTTAGCCATCTGTATGTCTTCTTTGGAGAAATGTCTGTTTAGTTCTTTGGCCCATTTTTTGATTGGGTCATTTATTTTTCTGGAATTGAGCTGCAGGAGTTGCTTGTATATTTTTGAGATTAATCCTTTGTCTGTTTCTTCCTTTGCTATTATTTTCTCCCAATCTGAGGGCTGTCTTTTCACCTTACTTATAGTTTCCTTTGTAGTGCAAAAGCTTTTAAGTTTCATTAGGTCCCATTTGTTTATTTTTGCTTTTATTTCCAGTATTCTGGGAGGTGGGTCATAGAGGATCTTGCTGTGATTTATGTCGGAGAGTGTTTTGCCTACGTTCTCCTCTAGGAGTTTTATAGTTTCTGGTCTTACATTTAGATCTTTAATCCATTTTGAGTTTATTTTTGTGTATGGTGTTAGAAAGTGTTCTAGTTTCATTCTTTTACAAGTGGTTGACCAGTTATCCCAGCACCACTTGTTAAAGAGGTTGTCTTTTTTCCATTGTATATCCTTGCCTCCTTTGTCAAAGATAAGGTGTCCATAGGTCCGTGGATTTATCTCTGGGCTTTCTATTCTGTTCCATTGATCTATATTTCTGTCTTTGTGCCAGTACCATACTGTCTTGATGACTGTGGCTTTGTAGTAGAGTCTGAAGTCAGGCAGGTTGATTCCTCCAGTTCCATTCTTCTTTCTCAAGATTACTTTGGCCAAATCTTATTCAACCTTCATAACCCCGTATCTTTTATAGAATTGGTCACTAAGAAACCATCCTTCTAAGAAAACTCCAGGCCTGTATCACTTCACTGGTGAATTATACCAAAGTTTTAAGAAGAAGCATCAGCTCTACACAAATTCTTAGAAATGAAAAAGAGAGACTACTTCGTAACTCACTGAGGTCATTGCTACTGATTCTATAACTAGACAAAAATATTACAGGAAAAGAAAACCGCAGACTATATGTCATTATTACATATTTAAATTCTGAGCACAATTTTAATGAAGCAAATTAAGCCATAGACAAATACATCATGATCAAGTGGAGTTTATCGTAGGACTAGCAGCTGATTTAACCTTCAAATAGCGATCAGTATAATTCAGATTAATATCATTTAAAATTATATGGTCATTTCAGTAAATGAAGAAAAATTACTTGAGAAAAATCCATCGTTCATTCCTGATAAGAATTGTTTGAAAATGAGGAATAAAAGAAAACGTCTGCACCATGAGTGACTTCTGAGAAAGACCTACAGATAACATTGTCGTTAATGGCAAATGTCTGAATGCTTTGTTTGTTTATATCAGAAATAAGACAAATTTACCTACATTTACCACTTAAAACAGTATATTCTCAGTGTTCTAGCTTCCAGGACAATACAGCAAAAAATAAAGCAAGAAAAAGTAAAAATCATCTTTTAATATGTTTATGGTATTTTTCACCTCTGCCATAATATTCCTCTGTCAGTGTTTGAAATTAAAATGCTACCCACTATACCAATATAAAAGACATTATAGTATTCTATGGTAAAACCACTACAGCACTGAAAAATAAATGATTTTTTTGTTTTAAACATTTTAAAAGTAATATAAATCATCTTCAGTGGTTTTTCTCTTTAGACACTGCTTTGAAATATCTTGTATTGAGCCAGTTATAATCTAACATTCTAATGTCATGAAACCCGGACCAGAGTAGCAGGTTCAAAACAATAAGCTCATAATTTTGACATTTTCAAGCTTCAAGTTAAACCTTAGTAAGAAACTTTACATTGTCTCAATAGATTGTTGCTTAAGTCTTATGCATCTTTTCTTTCTCATCAGTGAACACATTTACATACAAAATATAAAGGCAAATACCATAAAATTCCTTGTAAAAAATATTTCCACTATAAGATGTAAAGCTGATAAATACATAGTTATAAAAAGCTTAGGAATGATTTACCCCAGGTATGCAAGCCAGTTTCAACATTTGGAATTCGTTAAAGTAACCCATCACAGTAGGCTAGAAGAAAAATCAAGTGACCATATAGATAGATGTGGACAAAGCTTTTAACAAAATTTAACCCTCATTTATGATAAAGATCTTAAAAAGTCAGTGAACTTAAGGATCTTGCTCAGTTTGTTTTCTTTTTTTAAAAAATCTGTAAAAACCCTACAGCTAATATTATGCTTAATGGCAAGAGACTTGAAGCTCTTCTACTGAGATCAGAAAGCCAGGCATGGATGCCTCTCTGACCGTTCCTTTCCAACATCTCACTCAAACTCCTGGCTAATATAAGACAAAAGTGCTCAACTCTGTATCAACCTAGAGGGGTGAGATGGGAGGGGAGATGGGAGGGAGGTTCAAAAGGGAGGGGATATGTGTGCACCTATGGCTGGTTCATGTTGAGGTTTGACAGAAAACAGCAAACTTCTGTAAAACAATTATCCTTCAATAAAAAGGAAACAAAACTTGTACTGATGGGAAAGGAAGAAATAAAATTTTGTTTGCAGAAGACAGTTTGGTGGTTTCTTATAAAAGTAAACATACTTTTACCATGCAGTCCATCAATCACCTTCTTTAGAATTTACCCAAAGGAGTTTAAAACTTATATCCACACAAAAACCTGCACAAAGATGTTTATAGTAGTTTCATTCATAATGTCAAAACTTGGAAGCAGCCAAGATGCTCTGCACTAAGTGAGTGGGTAACCTATGGTACATCCAAACAATGGAATATAAATCAGAGCATGAAAGAAATAAAATAGCAAGCCATGAAAATTCCTAGAGGGAACTTATACATTACTACATAATGGAAGCCAATCTGAAAAGGCTGTATACTTTATGATTCCAACTCCAGGCATTTTGGAAAAGGGAAAACTATGGAGAGTGTTTAAACAAATTTCAGCTGAGGATTGCAGAAGAGAGAGGTATGAACAGGCATAGCAATGAGGATTTTTGTAGGCTGTTTAAGCTACCACATATGACATAACAGTAGATACATGTCATTTTATATTTCTCCAAACATAGAGAATGTACATTACCAAGAAAGAACCCTGATCTAAACTATGGACTTTGGGTAATAATGATGTCAGTATAGGTTCATCAGTTATAACAAATATAACAAATTCTAGCAAGGGATTTGATAATACAGGAGACGGTCTCTTGTTCAGTTCAGTCACTCAGTCAGTCCGACTCTTTGTGACCCCATGGACTGCAGCACGCCAGGCCTCCCTGTCCATCACCAACTCCCGAAGCTTACTCAGACTAATGTCCATTGAGTAGGTGATGCCATCCAACCATCTCATCCTCTGTCGTCCCCTTCTCTTCCCGCCTTCAATCTTTCCCATCGTCAGGGTCTTTTCAAGTGAGTTAGTTCCTCACATCAGGTGGCCAAAGTATTGGAGTTTCAGCTCAACTGAGCAACTGAACTGACTGACTGAACTGCTGAGCTGATAATGTATGCTGCAGTATAGATGAACGTCAAAAACTTTATGCTAGTTAGAGCAAGTCCAGTACAAAAGACTACATGTTGTATAATTCTGTTTCTATGAAATGCCCAGAAAAGGCATAGATAAAGAAGGAAGATTTGTGAATTCCTGCGCCTGGGGGTCTAGGTGGGTATTGGTTGTATACAGGCAAAAGAGATCTTTGTGGAGGGATGAAAATGTTAAAGTCTGGATTGCATTGACAATTGTACACCTCTGTAAATTTGTCAAAGCTCATTAAACTGTACATTAAGATGTGCAGCTCTTAAAAAGAAAAGGCTCAAAAGCCAGGCATTTTGGTCAGAAACTTGTAGATTGTATTGTCTTGTTCAGTCTACTGAACTCTTCACTTTCTTCCCTTAGTTTCCCTTTCTGTGAAGTAAGAACAACAGAGTTGCTGTAAGAGCTAATAAACTGTTTGCTGTGTGTGTGTGTGTGTGTGTGTGTGTGTGTGTGTGTGTACCAAACACACATGGACACTGTATACACACACACACACACACACACACAGTCCCGACCCGGGGACTGAACCTGTACACACACACACACACACACACACACACACACGAATGAGGTGCATCAACCAGAGTCAGACGTGACTGAGCACTGTCAGACACACACACACACACACACACACACACACACACACAGTCCCGACCCGGGGACTGAGCACTGTCAGACACACACACACACACACACACACACACACAGAGTCCCGACCCGGGGAATGAGCACTGTCAGACACACACACACACACACACACACACACAGTCCCGACCCGGGGACTGAGCACTGTCAGACACACACACACACACACACACACACAGAGTCCCGACCCGGGGAATGAGCACTGTCAGACACACACACACACACACACACACACACACACACACACACACACACACACACATACACACACACAGTCCCGACCCGGGGACTGAACCTGTGCCTCCTCACTGCATCTGCTGCACTGGTAGCTGGATTCTCGACCACTGTGCAGCCTGGGAAGCCCTTAGGTACACATATATACACACATACACGTATACATAATTTACATTTATATATATAATCTGAGACATTGGCTCCATGGTTCAGGCTCCCGGGTGGCTCCATCGGTGAAGAATCGGCCTGCAGTGCCGAGACCTGGGTGTGATCCCTGGGTTGGGAAGCTCCCCTGGAGGAGGGCGTGGCCACGCACTCCAGTGCTCTTGTCTGGAGACTCCCATGGACAGAGGAGCCTGGCGGGGTACAGTCCACAGTGTCGCAAAGAGGCGGACACGACTGAGCGACGAACAGTGCTACTGTGTAGTCTTAGAGCGGCTGTTAGTCGCTCAGTCGTGTCCGCCTCTGCAGTTCCGTGGACTGTACCCCGCCAGGCTCCTCTGTCCATGGGATTCTCCAGGCAGGAGCACTGGAGTGGGCTGCTTAGCCATTATAACCACTCTCTGTATTCTCATCATCATGTTATAGTTTTTATTGTTATTATTTTATAATTGGCCAATAGAAGAAAGTGACCAATTAAAATGACTCATATAATCCAGCAGAACTTTAACCTGTCCTTGGAACTTGCCCCTGCCCTGCCCTCTAACCCTAACCCTAGATTTCTTCACCCAAGTGTGATGTGACAGCAAATTGGGAAACATAACGTTTGTGTTTAATTCTCCGCTTTCCACCACCGTAAGTGACTTTCCACCACAATGTAAGTGTGTATGTTCTTAGTATTTACTATCATGGGTCTTTCTTTCCTTATATCTAAAACTAAAGTTGCTGGGTTAAAAAAATATAAAAATAAAGTTGCTGGGTTAAATGGCTTCTGAATTTTAGCTCTGATCTAAAGTATTTTAATTAAAATTTTTTTTCTTTGAAACTTCTCATAACAAACAATTAGATTATTCAAAATAGTGTCTTTCTGTCCTTTCCTTATTTTACAAAAGGCATGATGGGGAAATACCCAACTAGTTTTCATTCTTATTAAACTAGCATAACAGTACACAGTATTTTATATTTACATAATACTTATACTTGTCAAAGCACTTTAATTAACATCATGTTTTCTCTACCAGGCAGTATTGTTATCTCCATTTACAAATAAACTAAATGAGGTTCAGAGGGCTTAGAGTGACTTGTCAACATCAGTAAATAGCAAGTGGGAAAATAGTGCTCTATTTTCACTCATGTCATTCAACTTACAAGTGGGTCAAAGTATATAATCCTTTTATGAATTGAAAATGTAAATGAAAATTTAAGGAAAATGTCTATGCAAGATACTCTGTGGGCAAATACATGAATCCCTATTCCATAATTTCTCAACCTTGTGCACAGATAAGTAAATAGCTTATTACAGTAAACAGGAAGATTTTTGTTTGAGTTACTTTTTTCTCTACTGGGAATCAAGCTGTGGAGAGAAGATTTAGAGGACTGGTGGGTTAAAAGCAAGATTTAATAACTGCTTGGTGTCTTCGATGCAAGCCATTTCAGAAATGTATTATGCAGAGATTTAATATGCTCCTGTTCTCGTCAGATAACTGAGCCCTTTGGAAACACAAATCTGAAATACATTTCAGCCAAACTAATGTTTGAGGAGATTATAAGCATTTGAAAATTCAGGTTTGGAGTGAATACTCCAAGATTATCCTGTCTTCATTTGAATCATCTCTTGAATTACAAACACTGTATTTCTTGCTTGCTTATAGGTTGCTGGATAAACAAAATCAAACAAAAGACAATTCTAAATGGTGCTGGGCAATTCTGAAAACAAAACAAATTCTAATATGCTAAAAGATGATCCTACTTTACTTTGCAAACAAGTTGTTTTTTACTTAGTGACCCAAGTGAAGAAAAAGAAGAGAAGACTTGTTTTTTTAATGACAAGTCACAACTTAAAGGAATGTTTGTGGTCTAGGCAGCTGTCATTTCTTTTCACACCCGTAGTTATATTAGGACTGCCGTAAGATACCTTGATGAATAAGAAACCAAGCCTCTAACCTCTAATTACAACGTTAGGTATATATCCTGGGTGGAGGTAATTAATTTTAGCAAGACTTAACCATCAGTCTCTAGTATTGTACTAGATCTTTCTAACTGCTCCTTCTTTCAGACCTGTATATTCTTGCTGAGTTGAGAAGTTCCTGGAACTAACTGAATGCTATATTTTCTAGTCCATTCCTCAGGTCATACAGATCCATGCCCTTTGGCAGTCCTCAAACTTACCTGTATTTTAAAATGATTTATGGCTTTGGAGTTTTTAGAATTACTGAGGGATTTTTACCAAGTTTTATACATCATCAAAACATCTCACCTCTATAACAAGTTTGAAAAAAAATTGATCTCATATAGTTTATATTGTCTAGAGATTCTAGCTTAGAAATTTGGACATTATTATTTACTTTGTTCTCATAAAAGTCTTTAAGCCTTTTAGTGGAAATCTTTCCATAGTCATAATTTTTTCTACTAATTACTCATTTCATTTGTAATTTCTAGGGTAAGTTTGCTAATTTTAGCCAGAAGGTTAACTTCTCTTTTTTTTTTAAGTATTATTTTCCGGTTCTTTTTTTTTTTTTTTTTTGACTGAACAACACATATTTATTAGTTGGCAATAACCTTTTAATTACAAAGGACGTCTAAGCTTATTTTATGTGTGACAAATAATTTCTGTTATTCTTTTTTTGTATGATTGTTGTTTTTTTGTTGTTGTTGTTTTTAATTATTTATTATTTTACTGTACAATATTGTATTGGTTTTGCCACACATTGACTTGAATCCACCATGGGTGTACATGTGTCCCCATCCTGAACCCCCCTCCCACCTCCCTCCGCATCCCATCCCTCTGGGTCATCCCAGTGCACCAGCCCCAGGCATCCTGTCTCATGCATCGAACCTGGACTGGTGATCTGCTTCACATATGATAATTTACATGTTTCAATGTCATTCTCCCATATCATCCCACCCTCACCCTCTCCCACAGCATCCAAAAGACTGTTCAGCACATCTGTGTCTCTTTTGCTGTCTCGCATATAGGGTCATCGTTGCCATCTTTCTAAATTCCATATATATATGCATTAGTGTACTGTATTGCTCTTTTCTTTCTGGCTTACTTCACTCTGTATAATAGGCTTCAGTTTCATCCACCTCATTAGAACTGATTTCAAATGTATTCTTTTAAAAATAATTATTTTTCCTTCCAATTTTTATTGAACTTTTTAAAATATTTTTATGTGATTCTAACAGAATCAGTTTGATACATGACATCACAACTACAGAAGGTTATTATGGTAGTCACTGGAAACAACAGTTCCTTTGATAACAAGTCCCGATAGTTTGGCTGTGGATCTTTGTCTGACATTTGTTTCTTTCCCTCATTATAAATATAGAAAGGGTACGTTCTGCCAACAAAAAATTAAGGAACATGGCTCCTGGCACACAGTAAGTTCAGTCCCGTTCAGTCCCTCAGTCGTGTCCGACTCTTTGCGACCCCATGGACTGCAGCACACCAGGCCTCCCTGTCCATCACCAACTCCCAGAGTTTACTCAAACCCATGTCCATTGATTCAGTGATGCCATTCAACCATCTCATCCTCTGTCGTCCCCTTCTCTTCCCACCCTCAATCTTTCCCAGCATCAGGGTCTTTTCAAATGAGTCGGCTCTTTGCATCATGTGGCCAAAGTATTGGAGTTTCAGCTTTAGCATCAGTCCTTCCAGTGAACACCCAGGACTGATCTCCTTTAGGATGGACTGGTTGGATCTCCTTGCAGTCCAAGGGACTCTCAAGAGTCTTCTCCAACACCACAGCTCAAAAGCATCAATTCTTCGGCACTCAGCTTTCTTTATAATCCTACTCTCACATCCATACATGACCACTGGAAAAACCATAGCCTTGACTAGATGGACCTTTGTTGGCAAAGTAATGTCTCTGCTTTTTAATATGCTGTCTAGGTTGGTCATAACTTTTCCTTCCAAGGAGTAAGCGTCTTTTAATTTCATGGCTGCAATCACCATCTGCAGTGATTTGGGAGCCCAGGAAAATAAAGTCAGCCACTGTTTCCACTCAGTAAAAGAGCCCTCAAAATCTGAACTGGCACTTAACCTTACATAGATTTAACCTATCCCCCATCATACAGTCCATTGCCAGTTACATGACAATATCACTTCATAGCAGTAAATTTGAGTTCAAGGAAAAGGGCAAGCAGTAATATCAGATTAATATTTTGTGCTAAAAATGATGAGATATGTCAACTCAGTGGCTGTCTTTTATGTTGCCAATAAATGACTAACATTATGGGTTTTGTTACTTTGTTGTTTGGAGAAGTTGATAGAAAACCATTTTAAAACAGATTTTGTATGATTCTAAATGAGTTATTATAATTAGCATGTTGTAAATCTCCATTTGGAAGAATGGTTAACTTTTCTATGTTAACCAATATTATAACGTGTAAACTGAGATATTGGTCTTTATTTTATAATTCAAGTCTATTGCATTAATGAAAAGCAAAATAAATGCACTTAACTGACATTTTCTATCACAGATAATATTTTTGGTATGATGTAAAATATTTCTAAAACAACATTTTAAAAAGATAGCATCTTTAAATTGATATTTCTTTCTCAGCCAAATGATATATTGGGTTGCCCTAATGTTTCATTTGCTGCCTAATATCCCAAGGCAAATGCAGATGGACTAGTTTAAACTGGCCATTTCTTGCAAATCAAAACCACAATGAGGTACCATTACACGCCAGTCAGGATGGCTGCTATCCAAAAGTCTACAAGCAATAAATGCTGGAGAGGGTGTGGAGAAAAGGGAACCCTCTTACACTGTTGGTGGGAATGCAAACTAGTACAGCCGCTATGGAAAACAGTGTGGAGATTTCTTAAAAAACTGGACATAGAACTGCCATATGACCCAGCAATCCCACTTCTGGGCATACACACTGAGGAAACCAGATCTGAAAGAGACACGTGCACCCCAATGTTCATCGCAGCACTGTTTATAATAGCCAGGACATGGAAGCAACCTAGATGCCCATCAGCAGATGAATGGATAAGGAAGCTGTGGTACATATACACCATGGAATATTACTCAGCCATTAAAAAGAATTCATTTGAACCAGTCCTAATGAGATGGATGAAGCTGGAGCCCCTTATACAGAGTGAAGTAAGCCAGAAAGATAAAGAACATTACAGCATACTGACACATGTATATGGAATTTAGAAAGGTGATAACGATAACCCTATATGCAGAACAGAAAAAGAGACACAGAAATACAGAACAGACTTTTGAACTTTGTGGGAGAATGTGAGGGTGGGATATTTCAAAAGAACAGCATGTATACTATCTATGGTGAAACAGATCACCAGCCCAGGTGGGATGCACGAGACAAGTGCTCCGGCCTGGTGCACTGGGAAGACCCAGAGGAATCGGGTGGAGAGGGAGGTGGGAGGGGGGATCGGGATTGGGAATACATGTAAATCTATGGCTGATTCATATCAATGTATGACAAAACCCACTGGAAAAAATAATAATAATAAAAAAAAAAAAAAAAAAAGAAGCATGGTACCATTAAAAAAAAAATAAATAAAAAAATAAAGACGAAAAAAAAAAAAAAAATAAACTGGCCATTTCTCCAGACACTAAAGACACTAATATATTTTGCAGTTAGTTACTTTATTTAATTTATACACGACTTAAATTGATAACCTGGTGGTACTCCACACATGTGATATTAGCATTTTTCTGTTTTTTTTTTTAGGGGGGGTGTGTAGACTAAACCCTTCTGACAGTGCATATTCTTTCTCAGAGGTTGAGCTAAACACTAGAGACATTAACCCAAAGGAAAGCTATGAGAAATGAAATCTGAAATATAACAATTGTTACTGCATCCCCTCTTGAGTGGTTGTAAAGTAGTGCGTAGGGATTGTCTTTTCTATAATGAGCAAAGTTTGGTGCATTTTAACAAATAATAAGTTTCCATGGTGCGTGTGAGCCACTGATGTATTGTCTATATCTGAGCAATATTACTCATGTTTTTTTATGTTCGGAGTATCTGAAGACACTTATTCCTGTAAAGTATCTCCTGCAAGGAGGCAGAAAGCTTAGTGAGCAGGACAAAGCATGTTCTGAACCATATTTTCACTTTTAGGGCCTGTTTTGAAAATGTCTTTATGATACTTGAAGTTCTGTAATGAATTAAAGGAAAATAAGAGTTATGAATATATATGCATCCTTCCGCATGTATAAAATACTGATGAGTTTTAGTTTTGTTATTGTTTTTAAGTTTTTGTTACTGTACATGGAAAAGTCTTAAAAAACTTGCTAAGAAAGTTGAAAGTAATATTATACATGATAAAATTTTCTTTATTGCTGAAAGCTTACGTATTTGTTGCAAATCTCAGAAGTATGAAAAGGGCTAGTTAAACTGTGGTTAATTTAGCTGAAATAAAAATTTTTACATTTAATGTTTTGGGTTTTGATAAATAAATAGGTTTTCCTCAGTTTTCTACCCAGCTATATGACTCTGACAGTGCCTATGAGCTTGGAATTTTCATATTATCAGAAGTATATGGAGAATAGATATTAAAACAATGGGGAACACAGAATATTTCCAAGATTAAAAGACAACTGAAAATCAGTTTAATCAAAGTTCTTAAAAAATACTTATTTTACTTATGATAGAAGTTGAAAAGTTAATATGTTGGAACTTTTCTGTTAGTATTGCAGTGCCATAAATGTTCAAGCTATTTTATGTAAAAGCTAAACTCTAGTCAGCATTAGCCAAAGATATTGTAATGTCCATGTCTTTTTTTAATGTATAAAGTTTACCCCTTTCTAGTTGTAAGTTATTTATATTCCTATTTAGTTGTAAATTACATATGTATTCACAAATTATGCACAAACTCTAGACTCTTCCTAAATTTGTGGATGAAATGAAAACTTGATCCATTAATACTTGAGAAGGTATGCCACACTACTCAGATATACCAGTATTTTTTAAGTAGAATATTACTTAAACAGCATTTAAAGCTAGATATTCTGTTAGATTATTCAGCCATTTGCTCAGTTACTGAGTGCCTCCCATGTATGCCACATACGAAAAGACCCCACAAAGAAACAGAACTTCCAGCTGTCCTGCACCCTGTGTTCTGGAGGGGGAGGAACTGTGTTATATATGTAAAGCGTGTATAGTGTGTTAAATGGAGTGAAAACAGAAAGCACGAAGGGAAGAGGGTAAAACTGTTGATACGGGCAGAGGTTGGAGTGTTTGGCCAGGGAAGGCCTCAACAGGAGCAGAATAAACTGGGTGGAGTGCCTGGTGGAAGTGAGGGAACATGCTGTGTAGACGCCTGGAAGATGAGCTTCCAGGCTTCATGGAGATGCAGAAGGAGCAGGGTGGATGAAGTCAAGGAGAGGGGGTGTAATAGGGGGTGAGGTTAGGGAAGGGGCGGAGTTCGAGCCCTGCAGGGCCTGGTAGGTGAGAAGAATGAGTTATTTCATCTTAAGGAGCCCTCTTGCAGTGATTGCCCTCACCTAGACATGCTCTGTGTTCTTGCTGTCCTGCCCAGCTTCCAAGGTAAATGACGTAAAGAGCTTCACCCTTACGGCCAGCCCCTTGGGAGACACTGAGCATCTTGGGCTCTCGAGACCTAGGGGTCTGGGCTTTGCCGTCCCCAGTGGGCAGGGCTGTGCGTCTTTTGCCTTGTCCTCTCACTTCCTTCATACATCTGAGTAAAATTTTGAGGATTTAAATCAATCTTCTACTTGCTAAATGCTAATTTTATGACCACCACATTAATTACTTATGAAAACCTATTATGCGGTTTTTTAAATTTCTTCACTAGTCTTCTGGTCATATTTAATATCCCTCTTTTCATTTAGATACTCTTTTTTCTGTTTTTAGATTTTCAGTTGCTGTATAACATAACACTTTCTCACAGATTCAGCTTGAGGGATTACACGTTATATTAAGTATAGCATAGCTTCTTGTCATTTAAAATGTGAAAGTGATATTAGGAGCTGTCATTATAATCAGGTTTTGTGTGTATGGGACTTTTCGGCTCTTTACTTGGCTTCATTTGTCCTTTTCTGTAAAACTGAAGTTGATTGTCATTGGTGCCTGTTTATGTGCGTGAACCTCAGTTCCAGAAAGAATGCTCTTCAGTACCTGACACAGCTGTGCCTCAGACTGAGCACTTAATAAATACATGTGGGAAATGTAACCTTTGCCAAAACATTATAAAATTTAAAAAAATTTGCCTAAATTCTGTGTCAAACTTGAGAAAACAGTATCACATTTGACATTATCTTCATTCAAAATGAAAGGCTTTATATAGCAAGCTGGGGGAGATTTAGGAAGTGACTTTATAGTGTCTTTAATAATTTTGTTTCTTACAGGAGTACATGTATTCCATATTTTCTGTTTAAGATTCGTTTTTGTCTTTTTTTTTTCCTTCTCTTCCATGTTAGTCTATGGATTAGTATTCAAAGCATTTTTGAAGATCTTGATAAGACTTTCAAATTAATTTATCTTCTAAGATATTACTTGCTACCAGCAAGTGGTATTCAATATTTCCCATCTTTGCTACTAAAATAAAGAAAAAAATCCTTTCTATGTTTAACATCTGTCATTTGTTGAATAAAATAAAAGTCTTGGATACCTACCTTTGCCTTCTTTAAAAATATTTTTAAAAAGTGCTTTTTAAAAATAAAGGATAGGTAATCATATATTAAAAATTTGTAAGTGTTGAAGAATTGATATTACTTCTAAGAGTCATATTTATATTATTCAGTTCTTTTTAGAGTGGAATTTATAAGCTAATGAGGCTATAATTTGAAGGAGTTTTATTATTATGTCAAAAATATTCTAAGCCAGTCAATTTTGATAAAAAAATAAATACAGAAATAACTTTTTTTTGAAACACATATCACCCTGTTCTTAAGTAACTTCAAAACTTAGAAATACACCCCTTTTTTAAAGAGGTATATTTCTTTGCATTCTTTTTAAACTTACTGTTCTGAGATTTAGGTTAATTACTTTATTTGATTAATTCTTAGCATCAGTTGCATTCCATATACCATATACATTGATGGAAAATATAACTATGCTCTCTTCCATCATGAAATTCAGTGTAGTGGGAGAGACATATGTTTAAACAGGAATCTCAAATAAATTTATTATTGCAAACCTTACTACTAAGAGTGTTGCCCAGAGACATAGTCACAGGTAGCACCTAATTTATTTTAGAGTCTTAGGAAACATCTCCAGAAGGTGACTTTTGTATTTAGATGCAAGATTAAAAATAATCTCCCTTTGCTAAGGGCTGGGGAAAAGCATAGAGAACAGCCAGTGCAGAGTTGTGGGTAGGCGTGGCTTTTGTGTTTGGAAGGGGAAGCAGCGTGCTGTGACCTGGGCATGTAGCCTGGGAGAGATGCTTAAGATGAGGTTGGAAAGACTGGAGAGACAAAATAACGAAGGGTCTCATGGTCAGGGCCATCAGTTTTTATTTCCAACATAATTATGATTCAGGCATTTGACTTTTTGAAAAAGTTTTACTTTCAAAGAGTACATAGGAAACGCAATAAAAAACCATTTTTCTGTCCCTGACTCCCCTTTCCCTTTGGAATTCTTACATGTGGAACCTAGAAAAATGACGCAGTTGAATGAGACAGACGTAGAGAACGAACGCATAGAGAGCAGAGGGGAAGGAGGGAGGGGCTGAACCGGGAGATTGGTGTTGACTCACAGACACTGCTGTGCATGAAATAGATGAGTAACGGGAGCCGGCTGCACGGCACACGGGGCTCGGCTCAGGGCCCCGTGATGAGCTGAATGGGAAGGAAGTCCACGCAGGAGGAGATGTGTGTGTGTATCACTGATGCGCTGGCTGCACACCAGAAACGAACGCAGCAGGGTAAAGCGACTAGAGTAAACGTTAATTTTCAAAAAGAACATGGCCCCGTTCTTAACACATTCTGACTGTTTAATAAATATTCAGTTCACTTCAGTCGCTCAGTCATGTCTGACTCTGCGACCCCATGGACTGCAGCACACCAGGCCTCCCTGTCCATCACCAACTCCCGGACTTTACTCAAACTCATGTCCATTGACTTGCTGACGCCATCCAACAGTCTATCCTCTGTCGTCCCCTTCTCTTCCCACCTTCAGTCTCTCCCATCATCAGGGTCTTTTCAGGTGAGTCAGTTCTTCACATCAGGTGCCCAGAGTATTAGAGTTTCAGCTTCAACATCAGTTCTTCCAATTCAGGACTGACTTCCTTTAGGATTGACTGGTTTGATCTCCTTGCAGTCCAAAGAGTCCAAGCTAATAATAAACATTCAGTCAGTTCAGTCGCTCAGTCGTGTCCCGACTCTGCGACCCCATGAATCGCAGCACACCAGGCCTCCCTGTCTAAAACCAACTCCTGGAGTTTACTCAAACTCATGTCCATCGAGTCGGTGATGCCATCCAACCATCTCATCCTCTGTTGTCCCCTTCTCCTCCTACCCCCAATCCCTCCCAGCATCAGGGTCTTTTCCAATGAGTCAACTCTTCGCATGAGGTGGCCAAAGTATTGGAGTTTCAGCTTCATCATCAGTCCTGCCAGTGTACACCCAGGACTGACTTCCGTTAGGATGGACTGCTTGGATCTCTTTGCAGTCCAGTGGACTCTCAAGAGTCTTCTCCAACACCACAGTTCAAAAGCATCATTTTTTCGGCACTCAGCTTTCTTCACAGTCCAACTCTCACATCCATACATGATCACTGGAAAAACTATAGCCTTGACCAGACGGACCTTTGTTGGCAAAGCAATATCTCTGCTTTTTAATACGCTATCTAGGTTGGTCATAACTTTCCTTCCAAGGAGTAAGCATCTTTTAATTTCATGGCTGCAGTCACCATCTGCACTGATTTTAGAGCCCAAAAAATAGTCTGACACTGTTTCCACTGTTTCCCCATCTATTTCCCATGGAGTGATGGGACCAGAGGCCATGATCTTAGTTTTCTGAATGTTGAGCTTTAAGCCAACTTTTTCACTGTCCTCTTTCACTTTCATCAAGAGGCTCTTTAGTTCCTCTTCACTTTCTGCCATAAGGGTGGTGTCATCTGCATATCTGAGGTTTTTGATATTTCTCCCAGCAATCTTGACTCCAGCTTGTGCTTCTTCCAGCCCAGCATTTCTCATGATGTACTCTGCATATAAGTTAAATAAGCAGGGTGACAATATACAGCCTTGACGTACTCCTTTTCCTATTTGGAACCAGTCTGTTGTTCGTTGCTTCCTGACCTGCATACAGGTTTCTCAAGAGTCAGGTCAAGTGGTCTGGTATTACCATCTCTTTCAGAGTTTTCCACAGTTTATTGCGATCCACACAGTCAAAGGCTTTGGCATAGTCAATAAAGCAGAAATAGATGTTCTGGAACTCTCTTGCTTTTTCAGTGATCCAATGGATGTTGGCAATTTGATCTCTGGTTTCTCTGCCTTTTCTAAAACCAGCGTGAACATCTGGAAGTTCACGGTTCACATATTGCTGAAGCCTGGCTTGGAGAATTTTGAGCGTTATTTTACTGAGATGAGTGTAATTGTGTGGTAGTTTGAGCATCCTTTGGCATTGCCTTTCTTTGGGATTGGAATGAAAACTGACCTTTTCCAGTCCTGTGGCCACTGCTAAGTTTTCCAGATTTGCTGGCATATTGAGTGCAGCACTTTCACAGCATCATCTTTCAGGATTTGAAATAGCTCAGCTGGAATTCCATCACCTCCACTAGCTTTGTTCATAGTGATGCCTCCTAAGGCCCACTTGACTTTACATTCCAGGATGTCTGGCTCTAGGTGAGTGATCACACCATCATGATTATCTGGGACGTGAAGATCTTTTTTGTACAGTTCTTCTGTGTATTCTTGCCACCTCTTCTTAATCTCTTCTGCTTCTGTTAGGTCCATACCATTTCTGTCCTTTATCGAACCCATCTTTGCATGAAATGTACCCTTGGCATGTCTAATTTTCTTGAAGAGATCTTCAGTCTTTCTCATTCTGTTGTTTTCCTCTGTTTCTTTGCATTGATCACTGAGGAAGGTTTTCTTATCTCTCCTTGCTATTCTTTGGAACTCTGCATTCAAATGAGAATATCTTTCCTTTTCTCCTTTGTCTTTCACTTCTCTTCTTTTCACAGCTATTTTTAAGGCCTCCTCAGACAACCATTTTGCCTTTTTGCATTTCTTTTCCATGGGGATGGTCTTGATCCCTGTCTCCTGTACAGTGTCACGAACCTCCGTCCATAGTTCATCAGGCACTCTGTCTATCAGATCTAGTCCCTTAAATCTATTTCTCACTTCCACTGTATATTCGTAAGGGATTTTATTTAGGTCATATCTGAATGGTCTAGTGGTTTTTCCCTACTTTCTTCAATTTAAGTCTGAATTTGGCAATAAGGAATTCATGATCTCAGCCACAGTCAGCTCCCGGTCTTGTTTTTATGGACTATGTAGAGCTTCTCCATCTTCGGCTGCAAAGAATATAATCAGTCTGATTTCGGTATTGACAATCTGGTGATGTCCATGTGTAGAGTCTTCTCTTGTGTTGTTGGAAGAGGGTGTTTGCTATGACCAGTGCGTTCTCTTGACAAAAACTCTATTAGCCTTTGCCCTGCTTCATTCCGTACTCCAAGGCCAAACTTGCCTGTTACCCCAGGTATCTCTTGACTTCCTACTTTTGCATTTCAGTCCCCTGTAATGAAAAGGACATCTTTTTTTGGTGTTAGTTCTAAAATGTCTTGTAGATCTTCATAGAACCGTTCAGCTTCTTCAGTGTTACTGGTTGGGGCATAGACTTGGATTACCATGATATTAAATGGTTTGCCTTGGAAACAAACAGAGATCATTCTGTCGCTTTTGAGATTGCATCCAAGTACTGCATTTTGGACTCTCTTTTTGACCATGATGGCTACTCCATTTCTTCTAAGGGATTCCTGCCCACAGTAGTAGATATAATGGTCATCTGAGTTAAATTCACCCATTCCAGTCCACCCTAGTTTGCTGATTCCTAGAATGTCGATGTTCACTCTTGTCATCTTCTGTTTGACCACCTCCAATTTGCCTTGATTCATGGACTTAACATTCCAGGTTCCTATGCGGTATTGCTCTTGATAGCATCGAACCTTGCTTCTATCACCAGTCACATCCACAACTGGGTGTTGTTTTTGCTTTGGCTCCATCCCTTCATTCTTTCTGGAGGTGTTTCTCCACTGAGCTCCAGTAGCATATTGGGCACCTACTGAGCTGGGGAGTTCCTCTTTCAGTATCCTATCATTTTGCCTTTTCATACTGTTCATGGCGTTCTCAAGGCAAGAATACTGAAGTGGTTTGCCATTCCCTTCTCCAGTGAACCACATTCTGTCAGACCTCTTCACCATGACCTGTCTGTCTTGGGTGGCCCCACACAGCATGGCTTAGTTTCATTGAGTTAGACAAAGCTGTGGTCCATGTGATCAGATTGGCTAGTTTTCTGTGATTATAGTTTCAATAATAAATATTAGCTGCTATTAAAGTAATCTGAGCTGAGGAGCAACATGAAGTATAGATTGGATTTTCAGTTCAGTGAGCTATCAGATTACTATCAGGCCCCACTCCTCAGAATAAACAATATCCAGCCTTAGAAAACCGTCAATAGTTTTAAAGCATGAGTAGTTGTCTATTTTGGCCTAGATTGTTTAATCAAAATGTTAATTAATTAAAAATTAATCTGAGGCATATGTTTCTTTGTCTTTCTACTAGAGCGTTCCCTGGTGACTTAGCAGCAAAGACTCTGCCTGCAATGCAGGAGACATGAATTTGATCCTTTGGTTAGGAAGATCCCCTGGAGAAGGGGATGGCAGCCCACTCCAGTGCTCTTGCCTGGGAAGTCCTATGGACATAGGAGCCTGGTGGGCTGCAGTCCATGGGGTCACAGAGTAGAACATGACCGAGTGATGAAACCACCCCCTGGTTGTGATGTGAATGCTCTGGAAACAGGAACAGGAGGAGGAAACGACTGAATTCTAATTTAATAGGAAGAGTGCTCTCAATGTGGAGGTCAGTAGATTCTTTCTTGATTTTTAACACACAAAACCTTTAGATTTTTGGAAAATACGCAAACAATTTCAGATAGCAGTAGACCAAACATTTTGTCTAAAGTCACCCATAAATAAAAAAGAGAATATGAATTCTGAGATAAAATGTGAAGCATTTGTAATAGGAGAGAGTTTTAAATGCAGTTCAAGCAGAGTCACAGTTCACAGACTCAGAAATTCATAACGAGAGATAGACTAATCAAGGTTGGAAGACTAGTGGATACTCAGGAGGTGGTTTGGAGGACAAGTAACCTTTGGAGAGCTCAAAACCTGTCACAGGTGGATAGCAGTGAGCAGAATAACAATTTCTCAAATGTACTCGATGTATAGAAAACCAGAGTATATAAGACAAGGTTAGATGATAAAATAATTTGGCTGAACTGTCTCCACCCCCTGAGTGTACTGAAGATAGATTTATGAAGAGTGTAATTTTAATAGTTGAGGTGGGAAATGATTAAGCTATGAAGAGTAGTTTTTAAGTCCAAGTTAGGATAGGTTCTGGCAGTATCCCAGGGAAAATGACAAGGTTTTTGCCAAAAGGAAAGATGATATTGATGTCAAGGATCTTTCAAAATGTTCTTGGATTTCCAAAGCAGTGTTGAGGTATGCGTGATATCCATCTCATAAAGATGAACCATATGGGTTTTTCTATTTGAATAATAATCTAGGTTGCTAAGGAAATAAAAAATTTTTCCTGTGATGAATTAAATATTTGACCTATTTTACTTCATTTTTTAGGCAGCTAAAATTTTCATTGTTGAATTAATTTTGAAGTTATTTTATATAATCCATAAGCAGGTATAAACTATTGAATAAGTCCAAGAACAGGCTTCCAAAACTTTTTACAGTAAAGTTGATCATAAATATTAATAAACCTTGGGGTTTGTGAGCTCGCCTGTTGAGTGTCATTTGGGCTCATTGACAAACTATTTTTCATATATATTACATTGCAGATTAAATGAAATGCCGTGTGTGCATGCTCAGTCATGTCCGACTCTGTGCAACCCCATGGACTGTAGCCTGCCAGGCTCCTCTATCCATGGAATTTTCCAGGCATTAATACTGGAGTGGGTAGCTTTTTCCTTCTCCAGGGGATCTTCCTGACTCAGGGATCGAACTCAGGTCTCCTGCATTAAAGGCAGATTCTTTCCCTTCTGAGCCACCAGGGGTTCAGTGTTTGTAAATCTTTATTTACTGTGCTAAGTATTTGTTAATATTAACACAGAACTTTATTTAAAAAATATGATTCTCAAAGTATAAACAAAGACAAAATTAATGAATTGATAATAACTTGTTCTTAGTATTCCCGTATATAATGATGCATTTTATATATCAAAATGAATTTTTATCTGTAATAGGTATTGTTAATTTAATGAAAATCAGATTTTAGGCATCAGAATTCCACATATATAATTTAGTTTTCTTATATTTCCTGTATCTTCTCTGTGTGCTCCGCTCCCTAAGTCTTCCCGTCTGCCTGTCATCTCTCAGCACTCATCATTTCTTTGCCTGGTCTTGCTCTCCCCCTGCCTTTTCTCCCGACTCAGGAATCGAACTGGGGTCTCCTGCATTGCAGGCGGATTCTTTACCAGCTGAGCTACCAAGGAAGCATCATTGAGAAATAACTGACATATAACCACTGAATAAGTTTAAAGCCTATAGCATTATGGTTTGATTTACCTATATTGTGAAATAATTACCACAGTAGGTTCAGCTAACATCTGTCCTCTCCTATAGAGATCATTTTAAAAAGAAAGAAAATTGCTTTCCTTGTGATGAGAAGTCTTAGGATTAACTCCTTTAGTAACTTTGCTGTAGATCATGCAGCAATGTTGGCAGTAGTCATCATGTTGTGGATTATATCGTTGGTACTAATTTGTCTTATAAGCTGAAGGTTGTGTCTTTTGACCTCCTTTAAATTCTTCTCCTCTGTGTGAGGAGCCTGTGGTGACCTGAAGTCTGACCTCTTTTTCTATGAGCTGTTTGTTTTCTTTTTAGACTCCACATGTAAGCGAGAACATACACTCTTTGTCGTGCTTTGTCTGGCTTATTTCAGTTGGCATAGCACCTTCATGCCCCATCCACTTTGTTGGGAATGGTAGGCTTTCTTTGTTTTTAGGCGGCTGAGCAGTTTTTCATTGTGTGTGCACGTGTGTGTGTGTTTATGCCTTGTGTATATATTGTGTGTATAAACACACACACTGAAACTTCATACTCTGTTCATCCAGCTGTTGATGGACACTTGGGTCGTTTCCGTGTCTCAGCTCTTGTAAACAAGGCTGACATGAACGTGGAGGTAGAAGTATCTTCTCAAGTTAGTGCTCGTGTTCCCTTTGTATATATTTTCAGAAGGGAAATTGCTAGATGATAAAGTAGTTCTATTTATGATTTTTATAGTATCCTCTATGCTGTTTTCCATAGTGGTTATTCCCATTCACAGTCCCACTCACAGGGCACTAGGGGTTCCCTTTCTCCACATCCGTGCCAGCCTTTGTTATCTCTTGTTTTTCTGATGATGGACATTCTAACAGGTGTAAGATACTGCCTTATTGTGGTTGTGATTTGCAGGTCCCTAATGACGTGTGATATTGAGTGTCTTTTCATGTCCCTGTTGACCTTTTATACATCTTCTTTGGAGAGATGTCTATTCAGATGCTTTGCAAATTTCTTAGTTGGGTTATTTGGGTTTTCTTTCGGTTGAGTTATATGAGTTCTTTATATTTTTGGGTTATTAAGCTCTTTATCAGATACATGGTTTGCAAGTCTTTTTTCACATCCTATAGGTTTTATTTTCACTTTGTTAATGGTTTCTGTTGCTCTGCAGGAGCTTGTTCATGTGATGTAGGCCCACTTGTTTATTTTTTGTCGTCTTCATTGTGCTTTAGGTATTATATCCAAAAAATCATTACCAAGACCCACAGCAAGAACCTTATTCCTGTGTTTTCATCTAAGGAGTGCCATGGTTTAGATCTTCCAGTTAAGTCTTTATCCATTTTTTTTTCTACTTCTATTAAAAAAAAAAAATGCCATTGGGACCTCTGTAGGAATTGCACGAAATCTACGGATGGCTTTGGGTGGTATGGATGTTAGAACAGTATTCTCCCAGTCCATGAACAGGGGATGTTTTTCCATTTACTTGTCTTCTGTCTCTTCAGTGTCTCACAGTTTTCAGTGTAGAGATCTTTCACCTCCTCAGTTAAGGTTATTCCTAAGTATTTCATTGTTTTTGATGCTATTGTAAGTGAGGTCATTTTATTTATTTTTCAGATGTCATTTGTGTATAAAATGCTACTGATTTTTCTATGTTAATTTTGTATACTGCAACTTTACTGAGTTCATTGATTATATCTAACCATGTTTTGATTGAGTCTGAGGTTTTCTATATATAAAATTATGTCATCTGCAAATAGAAATAACTTTGCTTTTTCCTTTCAAGTTCTTTTACTTATTTTTCTTGCCTGATTTTTCTGGAAAGGACTTTGAGTACTATGTTAGTAGGAATGGTAAGAGTGAGTACCCTTGTTTTGTTTTTAATCTTATAGAAAAAGCTTTCAGCCATTCATAATTAACTACAACATACCCTTGTACATATATGAGCAACATGCATAAGCCCAACATATATGTGGTCTTATCCTATATGACCTTTATTGTGTTAAAGTATGTTCCTGCTACATTTTGTTAAGTTTTTATTAAGAAAGGATTTTGAATTTTGTCAGACTTTTCTGTGTCTATTGAGATGATCATATGATTTTTTATTATGTTAATGTGATGTAGCACATTGATTTTTGCATATGTTGGACCATCCTTGCATCTCAGGTATAAATTCCTCTTGATCATAGTTAATGATCCTTTACCTCTCTTAAATATGTCTGCCTTTCATTCACCTTCCTTAATATTAGCTACCTGGTCTGATTTTTATACTCTGTCTTTAGTATCAGTTTAATACACTGTGAAAAGCAAGAATGTAATCACATAGTACCAGATTGAAACAATAGTTTTAAAGAAATTGAGACATTTGGGGGCAAACATGTTTCTGAATCAGCCTATGAGAGAGTCAGGTGTCAGGGTTATCTAGGAGAAATTGTATTTAAAGTACACAATTAATTGTAATGAAGTTTGTTTAGATTTTCACACCATTTTGATTTCCCCTTACTATATAAATTAACTTCTAAATCCTGTCTAGTCTGGCCATTTAACCAGAAATCCTTAAAAAAAAATCATAAGATAAGATAAAATAAACTCTTGTATCAACAATTACTGCATTCAGAATAATTTTTTAAAATTATGAAACTCTCCTGTTAACGGAAATTGCCTGCAAAAAAGCAGACTATGAAATTTAATTTTTCAATAATATTCTTCCCTATTTACCACTCATATAAAAAGATAATATCAGTTTGTTATGGATCATTTACATTACAAGGCCTTTTGGAAATTCTCTATCCTTAAGCCTAATAGAAGCAGACCACTTACTCTAGATTATCCGCTAGGGCAATACTCCTGGTCTCCTGGCCTTTTCTGGACAGTTCAAGAACCCACTCTTTACTACTTGAACTCTTTCCCCTTCCATCCAGCTTTACTATCTCATTAATCTACTTATTTGACTTTCCTTTCTCCATGGCCAATAAGCACTCTGCATATCTTTTGGCTCACTAACAACAGTCAAACAGAAATAAAGGAATAATGACAAAAGAATATATATCACACAGCAAATGTTATTTCTTTAACTTTTTAAAATTTCATAAGAGGACTTTATTTTATATAAGACCTTATACATATTGTTGGGTAGCTTCTCAAAATTATAAATTTGATTTGTTTTACACTATATAGCACTATATAGTATTACTATAGTTTTCACTTTAAAGAGAAAATTGTGACTCAGAAAGATTATTTAGTGTAAATCAAGAGTTTCTGAAGTAAACTAGCGATCACCAGTAACCCCAAAAGGGTTGTAAAAGTTCAAAGATTATCTGGGTGTCTTCAGAGTGTTCCACCAGCTATGAGAAGTACATTTCTAGTATAAACATAGTAAAGAAGCAAAATAAAAAACATGTACTACTAGCAACATCCCACTTTACTTCATACTGTCTTAGTGATTAAGGATTCAAGGGTATGTCTATGGAATCTATAACATGTTGAAGCCATGGTGATCTTAAAAATAATGTCTATGGAGAAGCCAGTGGTTTATTAGTCCATTACTAACCAGAACTCTTTTTCATTCCTTATTGTCAAGAGTGTGATTAAACTCGGCATGACTGACTTAATTATGTATTATTTATATAGAACCATCTCTGGGTAGTTTCTTTACATCCCTCTTAAAATGAGAACTCACTGTTTGACTTCCTGTTTCTTCTTTTTTCTCAGTCAGCTTGGATAGCTGTGAAGAATCAGGCCAGGTTACACAAATGTCCTTTTCTCTTGGGCTTCCCTCAGGAAAGACAAGCGTGTTGACTGACTCCTCTCCTTTCCCATCATCTAAGCAATGAGATTAAGAAGATGATAAACTGCTCGAGAGTAGGCAACTGTTTAAATACTAGGTTTATGCTCCATAAATATTTACGAAATCACTTACATGATGGACATAGGTACTCACTAGAAATATAAAATATCATCAGCTCTTTGCCCTATAGGAGCTGGCCTGTAGGAGTTTGCATCTAGAAAATTTTGCCACCAACAGATTTTCATAGAATACCCAGATTATTTATCACATTTGAGTGCTGTTAAAGTTGGTTCCTATATAAATTATTAAAGTCCGTGAGAGAAGATAGCTATAAACCAGATTTTAAAATACAGCTAGCAGGTAAATATTTTTGACAAAATTATTATTTCTTCTCTGGGAAGAAAGGAAGAGAACATAGTGAAACTACATTCACTTTAATTCTTGTTCCCCTATATTTATAGACTGTGTAATTTCTTAAATCTTTTCACAGCGAACATCCACCAAGGTGAATGCTAGTGAATGGTGGGTGACTTTTAAAGATAAATGTATATAAAATATCTTTTTCTGTTTTTTCCAGAGGTAGTGGAAAAAGACAAAATGCATATTGACATATTGACCAGAACCTGTTTTAAGTTAGTTAAATAGTGTAGGCCTATTCAGAATCAATTGAATAAGACATTGTGGTTATGGAAGCAATCTAATCACAGCTGCTACATCAGGGGAGAAGAGAAGAGAAGAGAGAAGAAACAGTCCATAACAGTGAAGGAAAACTTCTCTTACAGGCTTTGTGTGTGCATGTATATGTCTGTGTGTGTGTGTGTGTGTAAATATGTGTATTTATATATGTATATAAAACACTTTCTTCTGTGTATTGTGGGAGAATGGAGAGAGATTGGGAAGTTGTTGAATGCTATTTTGACATATGGTGACTCCACGCTGGTGTTCTAAAGTATGGAATGCAAAGTATTCTTTCATCATAAACCTTGAATGTCTTATCATGTAGTATTATACCATGTTTACATAGTGAATGAATTGCAAAACTCAGTAATTTCAGTTTTTTCTCACTTTTTCCTTGCGTTAATAAGATATGGCCTCATTTTGTACAGCTGGAAGTCAGATAAACCGTGTTCTGGTTATAGAAGGAAGACTTGTCCTTGTAGATACCAGAACCCCTGGGCAAAATTGTGGCTTGAGGACATTGTAGCCAGGCAAGAAAACGATACCCTGAAAAGGTCATAGTTACGCCAGAGAATCTCTTCAAGACAGAAAGTGTCCTGTCAGATTAGATCCTGCAGATTTTTGGGGTGTCCTGTCCCCTATGTGAATTGCCCCGTACTGTGCTGTCAGATACTATAGCTCAGTTCACTTCAGTCGCTCAGTCGTGTCTGACTCTTTGCGACCCCATGAACTGCAGCACACCAGGCCTCCCTGTCCATCACCAACTCCCGGAGTTTACTCAAACTTATGTCCACTGAGTCAGTGATGCCATCCAACCATCTCATCCTCTGTCGTCCCCTTCTCCCACCTTCAATCTTTTCCAGCATCAGGGTCTTTTTTCCAGTGAGTCAGTTCTTCACATCAGGTGGCCAAAGTATTGGAGTTTCAGCTTCAGCATCAGTCCTTCCAGTGACTATTCAGGACTGATTTCCTTTAGGATGGACTGGGTGGATCTCCTTGCAGTCCAAGGGACTCTCAAGAGTCTTTTCCAACACCACAGTTCAAAAGCATCAATTCTTCTGTGCTCAGCTTTCTTTATAGTCCAACTCTCACATCCATATATGACCACTGGAAAAACCATAGCCTTGACTAGATGTACCTTTTTCGGCAAAGAGATGTCTCTTCTTTTCAATACGCTATCTAGGTTCCTCACAGCTTTTCTTCTAAGGAAAGCATCTTTTACTTTGACGGCTGTGGTCAAATCCGCAGTGATTTTGGAGCCCAAGAAGATAAAATCTGTCATGATTTTCATTTTTCCCCATCTGTTGGCCATGAAGTGATGGGACTGGATGCCATGATCTTAGTCTTTTGAATGTTCAATTTTAACCCAGCCTTTTCACTCTCCTCTTTCACCTTCATCAAGAGACTCTTTAGATCCTCTTCGTTTTCTGCCATTAGAGAGGTATCATCAGCATGACTGAGGTTGTTGATACTTCTCCCATAACCTTGATTCCATCTCGTGATTCATCCAGCCCAGCATTTCCATGATATACTCTGTGTAGAAGTTAAATAAGCAGGGTGACAGTACACAGCTTTGACGTACTCCTTTTGCTATTTGGAACCAGTCTGTTGTTCCGTGTCCACGTCTAACTGTTGCTTCCTGACCTGCACACAGGTTTCTCAGGAGGGAGGTTAGGTGGTCTGGTATTCTCATCTCTTTAAGAATTTTCCACAGTTTGTTGTGATCTACACAGTCAAAGGCTTTGGCGTAGTCATTGAAGCAGTAGTTGTTTTTTTTGGAATTCTCTTGCTTTTTCCATGATCCAGCGGATGATGGCAATTTGATCTCTGTTCTAAATCCAGCTTGAACATCTGAAAGTTCTCAGTTCACATACTGTTGAAGCCTAGCTTAGAGAGTTTTGAGCATTACTTTTCTATGTGTGAGATGAGTGCAATTGTGCAGTAGTTTGAACATTTTCAGGCATTGTCTTTCTTTTTTTTAATTAATTTATTTATTTTAATTGGAGCCTAATTGCTTTACAATATTGTGGTGATTTTTGCCGTACATTGACATGAATTAGCCTTGGCATTGCCTTTCTTTGGGATTGGAATGAAAACTAACCTTTTCCAGTCCTGTGGCCACTGCTGAGTTTTTCAAATTTCAAATAAGTGCTGGCATATTGAGTGTAGCACTTTTACAGCATCATCTTTTAGGATTTGAAATAGCTCAGCTGGAATTCCATCACCTCCACTAGCTTTGTTCCTAGTGATGCTTCCTAAGGCCCCCTTGACTTCACATTCCAGGATGTCTGGTTCTAGGTGAGTGATCACACCATCATGGTTATCTTGGTCATGAGGATCTTTTTTATACAGTTCTTCTGTGTATTCTTGCCACCTCTTCTTAATCTCTTCTGCTTCTGTTAGGTCCATACCATTTCTGTCCTTTATTGTGCCCATCTTTGCATGAAAAGTCCCCTTGGTATCTCTAATTTTCTTAAAGAGATCTCTAGTCTTTCCATTCTATTGTGTTCCTCTATTTCTTTGCATTGATCACTGAGGAAGGCTTTCTTATTTCTCCTTGCTGTTCTTTAGAACTCTGCATTCAGATGGATGTATCTTTCCCTTTCTCCTTTGCTTTTTGCTTCTATTCTTTTCTCAGCTATTTAAGGCCTTCTCAAACAACCATTTTGCTTTTTTGAATTTGTTCTTCTTGGGATGGTTTTGATTGTGGCCTCCTGTACTATAGCTCAGCCACTGGCAACTGGCCAGACCCCTCTGTCCTCTGACCCCACTCCTGGACTCAGCGCCAGCCCGTGCTCTTGAAGCCGTTTCTGGCAATGTGGGGATTAACTTAAAGGAGCTCGTTTCCTTTTGTCAGTGTACCTACATTGTTTGGATTGTGATCTCACTATGGTCACATTTATGGTTATGCATTTGGCAGTTTAATAAACCTGTCTTTTTTTTTGATAAATAGCCATTGTTTTTTGTTCTCAAATACATTGATAGAGTATAAACCAAAGTGAAAAAGAAACCTCAGTTGTACATGGCATTTTCCCTTTGCCATGTTGCTCACTGAGCTTTTATTCATGTCATAAAATGAAAATCATATCCAATAAGAAATGACCAACAGTAATTGGAGGAAAATGCTCATGTATCTAAATCTTTTGTTGGTTTCTCTGTGACATTTAACCTATCACTTTAATGAACATAGTTTTAATTGCCTGTTTGCACACCATGTTGTACTAAGTGAGTTACCTACTGGGCTGTGCCTTCTGGGAGTTGATGATAAAAGACCTGGAAAACTGCATGTGAGTGGTTGCAAAAAGGTCACATAGATAATAACTTAACAAAAGATCTGTTTAAAATTAATGAAATATATGCTGTTTGTAAAAGTGAAGGTATATGGATTACGAAGGAATAGAGGCTGCGTTATTCATTTTAAATTGGTGACACTGGTAAAGGTCAACTTTTGTTGAATAAGGAAGATACTTAAGGATTTTATATCTGAATCATGTGAGCGAATTAGCTGCGAAAGAATAAGGCAGGATGATTCCATTTTCTTGCCTGAATTTGATATCAGAAAAACAAAAGTTCTCACTAATTCCAAAGTGAAGAACAAAGTGTTTGGATTAAAGCACTAACGGTAGAGGTTAAATGATAGAGGCGAGGAAGTAGATTATACCTTGGATGTGCAGAATGAAGTATGCAAGCAAGGCAACAGTTTCGCTCGGATTGCTTGGATCAGATCTCGGAGAAGCGGTGACACTGATGCCTGGGATGCGGAGTGTCAGGAGTCGGGAGCGTCTGGAGCGCTCCAGCCTCATCGGCAGGCCACGCACACAGATGCCAGCGCCCCAGCCCCGGCCCAGAGGGGAGAGTGGACGGCTGCTGTGCCAGGACGATAGCGCTGCAGACAGCGAGTCCAGAGCAGAGCGTCTGAAGACGGGGAACCCGGAGATGGTGCCTGAGTGCCCCTGCTTTCTATTGCGCTGCACTTCAGGGTCTGGATTGGAATTCTGAGGTCCATCTAATCCAAAGCCCTTTATGTAATAGATGGAACCCAAAGAAATCAAGCAGTTTACCTAAATTCCTACAACTAATTACAAAGTTGGAATGAGAAGACAGTCTGCCAACTTATGTAGTAAAACTCTATTAAAGTTAATCTTAAAGATGTATAGCAACTGTTTTCCTTTTCCTTGAGATGACTAGAATTTTACTGCATGCATGGTTCTTATCTCCTTCCTGAAAGTACTTATCCTAAGAGAAACATTTAAGTCAAATGACTTTAATATATCTTTTTTTTACCCATTTAGATTTGAGAACATTCACTGTAATTGAGAACCCATTTCATGATGATCTGAATTAGGAGGAATATCGGTTTATGGCCAAACATCCTTGTGCTTCTAGAGAATGATAATTATTTCTAGCACAGAGTTACATTCTACTAGAAAAACTCCAAAGAAGGAATTAATGTTTATTTTATATCCAAAATCAAGCTTAAAGGAAAAAAATGATCAATATTTTTGACATTAGAGTGAACCCAATTTAGTTTTTTCCCCTCAGCAGTTACCCAGGAGAAAGCTTCAATTATTTATCATCAGTTGTGACAGTTTAGTGCAAAATATTCAGCAGCATGAAAATATAAACAAATTCATGTAGAAATGAGAGTCTTGGTTTTGTGGATGTTGACTTCCCGTGAGCCCTTAGTTTCAACTTCTGTCTTTCCCTTCTGACATAAGTACAGGTGGTTCTTCTGTGTTTTCCCCTCCTTGGAACCCCACTCCATCTTTCACAGTGTTTCTGACTTTCTGAATCTTTCTCTGGTCCCACAAGTCGGATCTTACTGTGCGTTTCTGAACCATCACTTCATACTACTTGTGTATCTATTTAACTGCTATTTCACCATGTCTTTTATTTTCCCTTTTGGCCTGCTCTGGATCTTAGTTGCCACACTCAGGATCTTAAATCTTCCTTGCCCGCAGGATCTGGTTGTGGAATGATAACTCTTGGTTGGTAATCGTGGCATGTGGGATCTAGCTCCCAGACCAGGGGTCAAACGCAGGACCCCTGTATTGAGCACACAGAGTCTTAGCCACTGGACCACCAGAGAAGTCCCAACTGTGTCTTTTGATATAGTTTTTTCCCCTAATTTTTTTATCTTCCTTATTAGATTGAGAACTGCTGGAAGGAGGAGTCTCCATTAATCTTTAGTAGGCCTTAAAGTTCTTCGAACACTGCTCTCCCCTGTATCCTTTCCTGCTGTGTCTCGAGACCTTCTCTGGGGTGGCTCTACAAGCCCTGTCTGTGTCCCGAGAGGCGGGACCCTGTGCGGCCCGCCAGGAAGCCCCCACTGCCCCTTCACCTGTGGAAGACGGACAGCAAGGAGATCCAGCCAGTCCATCCTAAAGGAGCTCAACCGTGAATATGCATTAGAAGGACTGATGCTGAAGCTCCAATACCTTGGCCACCTAATGCGAAAAGCCAACTCACTGGAAAAGACCCTGATGCTGGGAAAGATTGAAGGCAGGAAGAGAAGGGGTTGACAGAGGAGGATGGTTGGATGGCATCACCATCTCAATAGACATGAGTTTGAGCAAACTCTGGGAAATAGTGGAGGACCAAGGAGCCTGGTGTGCTGCAGTCCACAGGGTTGCAAAGAGTTGGAGATGACTGAGCCACTGAACAGCATTAGAATGTCAGCAGTCTTATTCTGGGTGTTCACCTAAGATAGATCAAGTGAAGCCAGCTTAATCTGCTAGAAAGTCATCCGTCCTAGGAAAGTTTGATACCTCTAAAATCTCTTGTCCAGTATCAGTAATCATCTTTTTTTATCATTGACTACTTATCATTGTAGAAATATGTCACACTCATCACAGGTACTCACTTTGTATTTTTTTTAAATCCTAAGTGGTGAGCAACATAGCTTTTCTGTTCTAAGCAAAAAGGGAGATAAATTTTCCTGATACAGGTATTTGAAGGTGGAAAAGACAGTGTCAGCTCACACAAAAGCATTTCTCTTAGGATTTTTGAATAAGTAATTTAGACATGATATCCTAGCACACAAATAGCACCCTTACTTGAAACCTGAAGTTAAATGAGAAATAAAGTTCTTATTTCTTCTTTTTTTTTTTAAAAAAAAAGCTCTTTACATATTTGAAAGCAGCTTTTTGATATCACCTCGGGTCACAAACAGTCAGACACAACTGAGTGACTTTCACGTCACTTTTTTGATATCACCTCAAAATGTTTTTGTCAGATTATTAGAACGAGTTCAGTTCACTTTTTTGTGCTACATGTAGCATGTTCTTTCTGTCTTCATCCATATTTTTGCCAAAAATTTTGAAAAAAGAGGATTAAGCATAGAATTCCAAGTCATACTTGATAACTTCCTAAAAAATTTCCATCACATCTTAAATCTAGATTCCATGGGTATCATTGTTCAGCCTGCAAATCCATTTAGCTATAATTCTGTCTAGTTCACTTCATTTCAGCCTAGTGATTATAATGATGAGTTAAATGGCTTGCTGAAATATTGTTGCATTATACTTATGACCTTCCTCTGATCTACTTTTTTATAGTATTAGAAATCTAGTAAGCTTATTATTTAAGTATGTTAATAGATACTCTTGCATTGATCTCTTGCATTCCTATTCACCTTAGTGGGTATGCCAAGAATACAAGGCCCTGACTGATCTTTACCTGGGCCATTTCTCAGGGGTGTGTTTTCAGCGAACAGCTTCTAGGGATAAGGTAGCGTCTCCCTCTCATACAAAGAGCAGTTCTGCTTTGTTGTTGTTAACTGTTCAATCACCAAGTCATGTCTGACTGTGAACCCATGAGCTACAGCACGTCACGCTCCTCTGTCCTTCATTATCTCCTCGAGTTTGCTTAAATTCATATCTGTTGAATCGGTGATGCTATCTAACCATCTCATCCTCCATTGTCCCCTTCTCCTCCCGCCTTTGATATTTTATCATCTGCGTGCATGCTAAGTCATTTCAGTCGTGTCCGACTCTGTGACCTCTTGGACTGTAGCTTGCCCATCTCGTGTGTCCTTGGGATTCTCTAGGCAAGACTGAGTGAGTTGCCATTTCATACTTCAGGGGTTTCTCCTGACCCAAGGATCAAACCTGCATCTCTTACGTCACCTGCATTGGCAGGCAGGTTCTTTACCACTTGTGCCACCTGTGAACCCCCAAATGCCATTTGTTGTTGTTCAGTCACTAAGTCGTGTCTGACTCTTTGTGACCCCATGGACTGCAGCACGCCAGGCTTCCCTGTCCTTCTCTGTCTCTGAGTTTTGCTCAGGCTCATGTCCATTGAGTCAGTGATGCCATCCAACCATCTCATCCTATGCTTTTCATCCTGCCCTTAGTCTTTCTCATCCTCAGGGTCTTTGCCAATGAGTCAACTGTTTGTATCTGGTGGTCAGAGTATTGGAGCTTCAGCATCAGCATCAGTCCTTTCAGTGAATAATCAGAGTTGATTTCCTTTGGAATTGACTGGTTTGATCTCCTTGCAGTCCAAAGGACTCTCAAGAGTCCTCTCACACCACAGTTCGAGAGCATCAATTCTTCGGCGCTCAGCTTTCCTTATAGCCCAACTTTCACATCCATACATGATCACTGGGAAATTCACAGCTTTGCCTAGATGGACCTTTGTCGGCAAAGGGATGTCTCTGTTTTTTAATATGCTGTCTAGGTTTGCATAGCTTTTCTTCCAGAGAACAAGCATTTTTAAATTCCATGGCTGCAGTCACCATCCACAGTGACTTTTTGGAGCCCAAGAAAAGAAGATATGTCACTGTTTCCATTGTTTCCCCATCTATTTGCCTTGAAGTGATGGGACGAGATGCCATGATCTTCATTTTTTGAATGTTGAGTTTTAAGCCAGCTTTTGCACTCTCCTCTTTCACCCTCATCAAGAGTCTTTTAGTGCCTCTTTGGTTTCTGCCATTAGGGTGGTGTCATCTTCATATCAGAGATGGTTGATATTTCTCCAGGCAGTCTTGGTTCCAGCTGGTGATTCATCCCGCCTGTCATTTCCTATGACGTACTGTGTAGGCTTGCTTACTGCCTGCTAAAAAACAGCAGCTTTTTGAAACTCATCATTCCTCTCCCAAAACACATCTTACTTTGTGTTCAAGGATCCATATATGCTTAACCCACAACAGCCCCTTGCTGTGCTGTGACTGCTAAAGTTATTTATCTCTGACCCATGAAAAAAATAACAGTTTAACTTATTAGTTTATATAGAGGGTGAAATACTAGATCAAACAAAATATAACACATACAGAAGAGTACACCAATTATAAGTATAGATTATCAAAAAGTATACATACCCATGATTACCATTTTCTGGACTTATAAAATAGTATTACACTTAAAATTATACTTATAAAATAGTATTACACTTAAAATTAAGAGGATAAATTTGTAAGTGTTTTTACCACAACTTTTTAAAAAGTGAAAAATGATGCTCCTGTTTTTTGTAATTTTTTTCCCTCAATACTGACATTCCAAACTTTTTGCTGCACTGTGTTTTTTAAAAGTGTAAAGTAATACTTTTTAATTAATTTTGATAGTTTCACAGTTTGTAAATGTGTTTATGATTGAAACCTTTGCATAAATTAAATTCTGGCCATATCCAACAGAAATGCATAAACATGAAGATATAAACATGTTTCTAATTACTTTAGAGAATAAGATTATATAATAGTTTTTATAAAGTAGTCACTGATTTTATTGCTTTCAGGGACTTAATGTCTCTAAAATATCTAGCCTATGATAAATTCAATTTCTAAAAATATTGTTAGCTTTTATAAACATTTTTTTCTCTTATGAAATTTAAATGTACTTTTGAGTTGATCTTTTTATCCCACATCTCTTTAAAAATCTAAGGAAACTTGAATTGATGCCTCTTTCTTTTTTCTCTGCAGGTTTTCCTGTAGTAGATAGATACATCAAAATAAGCATTCCTTTGAATTTTTTATTTAGAAAAAAATGCCTTTGTAGCATCTAAGTATTTAAAGGGTATTCCAGGAGCCAACCTCTTTATACACCTGATCATCCTGTCCATTCTTATCTTTATATCAAAGGCAGCTTTCAGGGGCATAACAGGCCACAAAATAGAAAAGTAGGTTGTTTGGCATGAAAGCAGGGAGAGACAGTGGAATTTCTTTGTCTTGGTGGCAGATGGTGGGTTGTGGATGGGAGGAGACCAAGGGTTTATGATCTCACTCTTCGAATGTTTTTTCTGTGTAAGTATGTGTGTCAGCCTTAGCACTTAAAATTAATTGGTGAATTTACCTTTCCAGCTTCCTCCTTGAATATTAAAAAATGGCACTACTGAGCCATCACGCAAAAAAGAGAACACAGTGAATAGTAAAATCTTGGTTGAAAGTAACCCAGGCAGTCATGAGAACCTTTAAATGAGAGGGACTCTAGCTGTGTGAAATACTGAATAATACCTTAAAACAAGAGCCAGGCAGCCTTTTCTGTAAAGGACCAAGTAGTAAGATGTTTAGGCATTGAGGGCCGTCCAGTTTCTGGCCATCCTCAGCTCCACCATCAAAGCTCGAAAGCATCTGTAGGCAGAGTGTAAAGGGATGAGTGTGGTGGTTTTCCAATAAAACTTTATTTACAAAAGCAGGCACGGGGCTGATTTTGGCCTCTTCAGGCCATAGTTTGCAGGCACTTGCCTTAGAGTTTCAGTTATAATATATCACCAAAATTACCACCTTAAAAGTAAAAATCAAGTGAGTTCAGCTCTCTCCTCCACAATGTAGTAAAGCTGATTATCTCCAGAGAGCTTTCTGGAAGCCGACGTCCTGAAGCTCCATGAAACCTGACTCTGCACCTGTCCTGCAGGTCACATAATGTCTAGCGAGATTACAGCTGGTGCCCCTTGAGCCGGCAAGTTAAAAGTACTGTGAAATGCACTCTTACATTTCAGAGAACTGTTGTCACTACCATTAGAGAGTTACGTTCTTAGAGATCATCTGCAAAGGACAAATGCCAAAGGCCCCGATACCCTGCAGTGCTGGCAGAGCGTGGTTATCAAGGAAGCTCATCTGAAAAGATGAATGTCACGCGTTAATCTAAACTGGGAAAAACACACTCTCAGCGCTGCCTTTGGCTCCGCTGAACTGCACGGGGAGCACGCTCTTCAGCAGGTGCTGCTTTAGAGAGAAGAGCGTGACATCAGAAAAGCCAGTGTCCTTGGAGTCACTTTCAGCTTTTCAGGATTGCATGTTTCTCATCTTCCTTCACGGACTGACCCATGTCCAGCTTATTACCGAGTCTTTTCAGATCTAGTGCTGTGGTCTGTGTGTGTGAGAGTTCTTGGAAGAAGCCCTCATCACCTCGATTAACAGCCAGCACATTCTCCTGTCTAATCTCTCTTTCCATGAAAGCTGCCTTTCCTGCGTGTACCCTGCATGTAGCAGTCGGTATCAGCGGCTTCACTGTCTGCAGTGATGCTTTCTTCGTGTTTTGACTTACCTCCTGTTACACAAAATCTATGCTGTGTCTCACAGAGCAGAGATTAAGTCAGCACTCATTGTTATGATTGTTATATAAATTTGTACCCTCCTGAGTTTTGATGGGCTGGCCCACAGCCAGAAGTCTAATTAAAGAGAAGAAAAGACCAAAAGTTTATTTTTTAATAAAAACTCTGAAAAAAAAAAGAAAAAAAAAAATAACAACTCTGAACAATGACATAAATGGATCCTCCATAATAACTCTCTATAATTTAATACTTGCTTTGATTATGAACCTATTTTAAATGTGTATGTGAACACAACTAAACCAAACTTCTCTGGAGTAAATTGATATCCTAAAAAACAAGGGTAATGAATTATGCATTTTATATATCACTAGGGACTGGTATCTCTTAATTTAATAACCTTTAAATTTATTTGAAGATAAATTAAGATCTCTACTTGATTCGGTGACAGAAAGTCATTAGTGGTATAGCCTTGATGATCCCTTTTCCCTAATGACAAATTGATAAATTAGTATTCTTGTTTACATAATAATCTCTACGAGTTTGTTTAATATGATCAGTTCCTCAGAGTCCCATTAATACTGAAAGAACAGGTAGGATCAGATTTTCATAGCAGAGTAAGAAACCTTTGAGGAAGAGCTGTTAAGAATAAAACAGTCTTCTATTCTCTTACTAAATGTTGGCTGTAAACAAAATAAAGCACTTTTATTTATTATTTCCTGCTTGTTCTAGGCATTTAATATATCAATATATAGTATCTTTTTAATTCTCAGTATCTTCTAATACAGTTATTATTTTATCCATAAAGAATCGTTGAGTGGCTAGTATGGGAGTTATGTCCAAAAAAATTATAGAGCTTAAATTTGTTCACTCAATTCAAAAATCTAGAAGAAAGTCATTCTTGAGGCAGCATTTGATCCGGTGGCTCAAAGATGCCACCAAAAGCTGTTCTCTTTCCCTCACTCTTCTGCTGTCCACGGTGACAGCTTCATCCCGAGGCTGCCAGTCTGTGTGGTACTACATGCTGTCCTGTATACTTCCACTTGCCAAGAAGCTCCTTTCCTGGTACTTCTCTTAAAAAGCTGCTTTCATTCATCCTTTAAAAGTTATCTCCTGTATCCCAGTGGCCTGAATTAAACAGTGTACCTACCCCTGAGTCTGGCTTCCCTGGTGGCTCAGACGGTAAAGAATTCATCTGCAGTGTGGGAGACCTGGGTTTGATCCTTGGGTTGGGAAGATCCCCATGGAGGAGGAAATGGCGACCCACTCCAGTATTCTTGCCTGGAGAATCCTATGGACAGAGGAGCCTGGCGGGCTACAGTCCTTGAGGTCCCAGAGTCGGACATGACTGAGCCACCAAGCGCACATCCCTGAACCAGTCACTTGGAAATGGGACTCCATTGATATTGGGTTAAGCAAATCTAGAATCTCCTTTAATGCTGAGACAAGATGAGTACTCTCCAAAATGGGAGAAAGGCAGTGAGGTGAGTGAGGAAAACTGATGTTGTGTGACAACCAGTCCTTGCTACAACTGTTCTGGTTTTGTATGCAAAATAACTTCAACAAAAATAGTAAGTTATGCTAGTGTTTATTGTGTGTACCATATGCTAGGTAGACATTTGCTCCTTGGTTTAGATACATTTTAGTCATCAGAACCACCTTGAGAAATAAAAGGAATTAATCCTTATGTTGTAAGGAAGGTTAGAGAGATTGGACAGTTTACCCAGGTTACATAGCTAATCACACCTAGATTGGTGTGGCCTAATTATCCACACTCTTTTCACCATGTGATGCTGTATCATTATTAAACTAGGTGTTCTTTATAAAAACATTCTAAGAGTTGTCTTAGAAATTCATCACTGAAGAAATCTGGAAAATAATCCGTCCTGTCTTGGCTTAGTATGCTGTATATCCATACAGAAATAAGCCTTGGTAAGGCAGAGTTACACAAGAGGAGTTATTGTCTCGTCTTACACATTTTTGAGCACCACTGTCTTACTGCAGTGGTCAGGTGGGGTACTCTAGGCTGCATGCCTACGTACATACATACGTATGCAAGCATGTATGCACATGTGCTGCATATATGATTACTGGAAAGATCGCACATTCTAAGAGGTTCTTTCAAGTGGCACAGTGAAAATGACAGAAGATTCGCCAGGCAAGAATGCTGGAGGGGGTTGCCATGCACTCCTCCAGGGGGTCTTCCCGACCCGGGGATCGGACCTGCGTCTCTTACGCTCTTGGTTGGCAGGCAGGTTCTTTACTACTGGCACCGCCTGGGAAGCCTCTGTTGCTCTACAGTCTCATCTATTAAGAATTGCTCCTCTGCAAATTATTTTTTAAAAGGATGCAGTTTGTAAGGCAGTGGTGTTAAGAAGCATCTTATCAAGGTGCGCTCAGAGCCTTGAATGTCCTAAGTCTTCCTTTGGCATCTGCAGAATTGAATGGCCTCTGTCAGGTGCCATTGATAAGAGACTCAGGGTTATTTTTAGCACGTACTTGAAAAACGTAGCTCCAACCATGGGAGGGGAGCTAAGGAAGAAGTGACAGAAATTAATAAAAAGTTTCATATGTAGATTGTCTTCATGGGTAGCTTATAAGCTACATGGAGGAGATTGTTTTTTACATTATTTACTCATTCATCCAAGAATGCTTATTGAAGTATTATGACATGCTAGACATCCTGTGGTGTTTGCTGAAATTAGCCGACTGACTAGAGGTGCAGTTCTCTTCACTGGGTTTATAGGTTAAGGAGGATTATGTGAAAGTCTAAATTTAAAAAGAGCAGGAGGCAGAAGGAAAAGTGCTGAATGTGAGCTAATTTTGGAAAGAAGAAATATTAGGATTCCGCAGAACACAGAGGTTATGTCATATGCTGCTTTAATCAAATTCCAGGAAAGATTTTTTTCATTTGAAAGTTCTTCCACAGCTTAAACAAAATGCTGTATGGTTTCAAAATTAGAAGGGTGGATTTCTTCTAAACTGGGCCAGTGTATCAATAGATGTATCTAACAGTATATGAGAATATTGGTCCAGGAAGTAACTTGAACTAAGTATTGATTTCATGTCCATTTTAATAGACATTTTTTGCCTATTAAAGTTGAAAAATTAGTGGTTAATTTTGCTGTTTACTGTTGCATTTAGGTTTTGTTTGTTTTTGTTTTTTTTTTTTTAAGAAAATCAAGTCAAGTTTGATAGAAGCTATTTCAGTGATGTTCTTAGTAATAAGTTTGATATTCTCTTTGGAAGAACAGAAGAAAATAAATGATCTGACACCATTAAAATTACTTTTGAAACATATAGCTTATTGATTTTATAAATAGTCCACCTAAATTTGTGTAATGCTTGATTTATTAATAGGGGAAAGAGATTAGAAAAAAAACTTTCTAAGGAGAGTTAGGCCTGTGTTTGTTTTCTTGAGATTCTCATTAAAGAAAAAGCCATTTAATCTTCACCTCTAGAGTTTTTCTATTTAAGGAGGCTAGATCCCTGGTGAAGAGTATCAGAAACATCAGGAAATGACAATTAAAATACTAATCCTTCTTGCAAAACTCTGGCTTAGTATCTGAGGTTCCAATAGAAAAAGTAGGAATGACTGTTTTTAGAGAATGTTGATTCAATGTATTTTGACTAGGTTTTGTTTTACTTTGTTTAATAATGCAGTACATTATAATGTATATTAGCAAGGAAACGTAATCAAGCTTTAACCTTAATGCCACACCGTTAGTGATTGTGGTCTAAGGCCGCCCTGTTTAGTCTGGTAGTCACTGACCATATGTAGCTCCTGAGCTCTTGAGTTCTGAAATGCGTGCTTCTAAAAACTGAACTTTGAATTTCACTTAATTTTGAATGATTTAGATTTAAAATTTAATTTCCAGTACTATGATTCAGTTATTGGAAAAATTTAAGTATAATATTTTTGGAACAACCTAGGTATGTGAATATACATTTTTTTAACCATGAATTTGATGAAATCTAAATACAGGTCAAATATTTCTGATGGAAATTTGCATCTAAATTGAGATGGCCCATAAATGTAAAATATGCAACTTGTTTTAAGGAGATAAGATGATAAAATGTAAAATATTTTCCACCATAATTTTATAATAGTGCATGTTGATTTAATAATATTTTATATATAATGGGGCTAAAGAAAATATGTATTAGTCACTTTCACCTTTTCATTGTTGTTACTTTTTAAAATGTGGCTACCAGTATATTTGAAATTACTAAGTGGCTTGCATTACACTTCTTTTGGAACATGCTGGTTTGAGGAGTTTCTCTCAGATATCCCTGGAATCCATTTAATGCATGAAAATGCAATCTGGCTCAGCAGCTTTATCAAACTCATAGCCTTTTTTCTTTCTGTCCTACTATATTTGTCTTGGTGTTAGTAATCTCAGTTTTTTAAGCAATCACTGAATCTGGTAACTAATTCAGTATCATTTACTTTTTTATTTAATTCATAATAATTATAATCTTTTATCTGGTATTAGAGACAAAACGATTTCTTAGAAAATTTTAGCTAGGCAGATTGGTGAGAAATGATGACCAAGGAAAAAGTATGACTGAATATTATTGTGTATTGCGTAATATGCAGTGTGAAGCCCTTGAAGTACTTAAACTGCATCTGAGAAAATTCATAGTGTCTGCTTTCTAATAAGATGTGTTCTTTTTCTTTTCTTTTACGTTCCTCTTAAATGAGCAGAAAGTGTGGTTGAATGTGTAGTGCTTTCTGTCTGGAAGGTGTATCTAATAGGTGAGATGTGTGATATCTAAAATAGGTGTAATATGTAGTATCTAACAGGTGTGAATGTGACTCTCATCACCATCTCTTGCTGTTGATCCTTCCAGGAGGTGATTTCCTCACGTTCCTGAGAAAGAGGAAGGACGATATAAAACTCAAACAGTTAGTGAAATTTTCATTAGATGTTGCTTCTGGTATGTCCTATCTCGAGAGTAAAAACTGTATACACAGGTAAGGAGAATATTTTTAAAACATTTCCAGTTCTGTATATAGGCTATTAGAAAACTGATGTATTTGCTATCATGAAGCAATGAATTTTCTTTCACAACATGTATTTCTTGTTGGTTTTCATATTTTGTGTGAAAGCATTCTTTGACATCTTAGAGAAACAGTTGTTTTCTATCTTCCTGAGGTAAGTCCTTATTAGACAATTATTTACTAATTAGAAATTTATTATAATCATGAATAGCATGGTGATAAGATGTGCCTCAAGTTAATTATATAAGCAGCTATAATCTTATCAAATAATATTGTTTCATGTGTTACTCCCCTTTTTTAAAGAAATTACTTATAAAGTTATAGAAAATCTTAATAGTAAAATAATTTATGACTGTGTATGTGGCCAAGGGTAAAAATATTTTAGCACACTAGTTATTTCAAAGGAGATTTTAGCAAATTTGCTCTGATTATATTAAGACCAGCAACTTGGTCTTAATTCTTTATAGATTGTGGTTTTAGTTGCTTAAGGATGAAAGTTTTTTTTTGTTTTTTTTTTTTTGCTAAATGTGAATAAAAATTAAGATCTCTTGCAGGATTCATGTCTGAGCCTAAGTATGGCTGCGTATATACATGAGATAAGGTTTGGGATTTGATGCAGTTTTTATCTGCTGGAAGCAGCACATGATACTGTTTAACATGGGGAGAGTTCATTGTCAGATGCAGCCATTATGTACATTAAACTGGTTGTTTATTGAGATGTATTTTTCCCTCATGTGTTTCACCATGTAGCCTTTGACCTAATATTCTGGTGAGGTTGTACAACGTAGAACTGCAGCAGAACAAAGTTATATTCACCTAAAATATACATTTATTTGATCTCAATGAACAATTTTGACTTAATGCCCCCGCTGATTTTGCTTAGTATTCAGTTTTATTCTGAAACTAAAATTATAGCTTATGTTTCAAATATGGTTCAACAATCACATGTGTTAAAATGCATTTCAATAGGAATATTCAGTTCAGTTCAGTCACTCAGTCATGTCTGACTCTTTGCAACCCCATGGACTGTAGCACACCAGGCCTCCTTGTCCATCACCAACTCCCGGAGTTTACTCAAACTCATGTCTATTGAGTCTGTGATGCCATCCAATCATCTCATAGGGATATTATATTTCTGGAAATTAAGACAGCAAAAACTAAGCCACTATCATATTCCTGTTTTACTTTCTATGAATAGTGACTGTCTTTCAATAAATGTAGATCGAATCACAATGTAATAGATATTTGAAAAGACTTTAAAAAACTGGTTTTGGAAAAGAATTGTATAATCATTTTGTTACTTTATGTTAAAAGTAACAGGAAAGGATTGTCCTTTATTTAGAGAAAACCTGTAATTTTGATTGCTCAGGTGTTAAAGTTACTTTGGGTATCAAATGCTCTACTGTAGTTTTTATTCTGTCTCTGATTTTTTTTAAACTGCTAGACCATCTATGACTTTTAACCATAATAAATACCCATTCTTGAAACTGTTGTATTGTCAGTTACCAATAAAACTCTTTAATTGCTGGTGTGTTGTGGTTGAGGGAACTGCTGATTCAATTTCTTGCTGCTTTTTAGTGATGGCTTTTTTTGCAGATGGATGACTGTATTTTTTTTTTAAGTGCTTCTATTATCAGAATTGAAACCATTCTAAATTGCTGATAATTCTAAATTATCCCACTTACAAAATCATAACATTATCTGCTATAATTTTTATTTTCTCCTTTTGCTTAAAAATGTTCATGCATTTACAAATTTTTGAAAGTCAGCCCATGCTTGAACACATATCTGAGAAGACTTTACATAGTCCTGTACCGTTTGCCTGTGAGGAAGGCTCCTAACTGAGCATCTTGAACGATGGTGCTGAGAGCAGGTTTGACAAATAGGTCTCAGCGACTGGTCGCAGCTGTCTGTGCGGTTCATCGAGAAGGATTCCAGGGTCAGTGACGGAGCCCAGTGATTGATTAGTCACATCTGTTAGGGTGCTCACAAGCATTAACACAAAACCCCCAGATTTGTCATCTGTCATATACACACATAATGTCTTTGTCTTTAGTTTCATAAATATTTTGGATATGATATTTTACTAGCTGTATTATGGCAACATGTAATATCTTTCTATACTCACTTTCACTGATAACCTAAACTATCTACTGTTCTTCTCTTGTTAATCATGATTATTGGATGACTTATAATATCTCTAGCCAGTGGTCGTTTGTTCCTCTTCACACTTATGTAAATGATCTTTTGGATGAATTCAGTATTTTTTTTTTCATTTTAGTATCTCACCAATACATGATGCTACACTGAGAAAGTAAATTGTTCTTTCTACTGAATTTTTCATGGAAGTGACTTGTGCTATAGAACCGTGTTCTCTATGTCTAATTCTGTGGTAGCAGTTGTAATTGTGGAGGTTTAATTGATTTACATTTAATAGATATACTCAAGACATGCATTTTTTTCTCCTAAGAAATAAAACATATATATATATATATATTTATGTAGTATATAGCATAAATATATAAATACAACATATATAGTATATACTACAGTGAAGAGTATTTTTCCTCATTGGAGAAATTTTAGTGAGGTATTTCAAAATTCAAATAAAATTCCTAAAGTGTAATTGAAAGTTTCCTTTCAGTTTTTCAGTAAATGAAGAAAGACACCAAGCTCCATTCCTAACATCCCCAAATATATACAATACATGTCCATGACTTCTAAAGTGTTTGTCCTACAAATCAAAGCAAAATATTAAATATGCTCTAAATTTTATATGAAATTGTAAATTTATAACTGTTCACTGATTAGAGGTCACTGGAATTCAGAAGCTGAAAATAGTTTTAGTTGTGTCTCCCCAGAATCATATCTTCACTTTGGTGGGGGAAGCATTTCTTTACTTTAGCTTTGTTTTGTTTTGATTACCATGAGAAGAGCAGACAGTGTTTCATTATAGATAAAAAAGTATGACCTATAAAATGGGGACAAGTAATTGTGTAAAGAAGTGGCCTGCTTTGGGAAAATGTTCTTGTAATTTCCATTTCACTTCCAGAAGCATTCTCTTGACACACGAAGTTTCTAATTGAAACCATTTCTGTTTATAGTTAGAGTGTTGGATATTTTGTGTTTCAGTTCAGGTGAAATCAACCCCATTTACTTTATAATTATTCAGTGCTTACTTGGCTTCAATGTGACTTTTTTTTCCTTCCTTTTATGTCATACGAATATTTGAAGTACACTGACAGACTTTGAGAGGGGATGTTACTTACAATGGCATTAGATTGCTGGGTGTCACTCTATAAAAAGTATTAAACCTGATTATTCTTAATGTTAAGCGGGTTGAGGGTTGACCTTATACTAGATTTAAATGGTAATGGCATTTATGGTTTTATTGCTGATGAGTTCTACTGCAAGATTTATTTTTATTTGGGTTTATTTTTAAGAACTGATTTTGTGCTATGTTCTTTGTCAGTGAAAAGTAAAGGAGGATAAACTCTTAAATGCAACGTATTTGAGTAAAAGACCATACTCTGTTGGGAGTGTTGGAAGCATTTCTTAATTTCATGATATTGTATGTCATTGTCAATGCCAGAAAAGGTCTTTTGGGAGGCATACTATAGAATATGATTTCTTTTTCTATTTTAAATCTTACACTGATTCCTCTTCATTTTCAATTACTCTACCACAATGATGTTTTTTTTGTTATGAAGTAAGATTAACAACTCTACAAATTAAAGTATATAAGATTACAAATATTTTATTGTTTAGTAACAGTTTTGCTTGTGCATTGAGAAAAGTGATGTTTCCAGTACTTCATAAACATGGATGGTAGCCTATTCTGTCCCAGGGTGATAACAACATGAGAATCATGGTCCCCGCCTTCAGATGGACATAATAGAAAATAATGCGATGAGATACTCAGTTTAGTGACAACATGCACAAAATACCATGGGCGTGATATCAAGAATATCTAATCTGATGTGTCATTGTGGGAGCTATGGTGGGGAGTAATTGGAAAGTTTTGTGGAGGATGTTGTTTGATACTTGATGGGTTTATCACTGAATGCAAGGGGAAAGAATATTGTCGCTGCAGGAAAGCTGACAACAGAGTTTTGTATCTCATGAGAAGGCGTGATTTAATCATGAAGTACAGAGAGTTTGATACCAAAATGGGAAGTCCAGGCAGCACTGGGGTGAGCCAGATAAGCAGGGCCTTTCTTACCCAGGGCCGTGTGATGCCATTTAATTTGGCTAAACCTGGGAATGTCTAGGCCTGTGTTCAGATGATTTTAAGATGGTTAAAAGTCTCCAGTTTTTAACTGAAAAAGGAAAGTAATTTCAACAAAATTTACAAAACCTTGAAAAACATATAATCTTGTGAAAAGGTATGAGTATGAGACCAATTTTATTTGTAAGTTTCAACGGGCAAACAAAATAAGGAAAGCTAAGACTGCCAGAAAGGAACATATTATATTTCTCTTAAATATGTTCCAGAGGAAGATTATTTCATCTAATGATTTCTGATAGGGTAGGCATGTACACTTTTTAAGACAAATGTAAGATGTCACTTCTTCTTTTTGGTTTTTCTGATTTCATATTTTACAAAGATTTGGTATGACAGTGATCATTTATGTTTTTCCCTTTCTTGAGAGTTTTTATTTATGTTTTTAAATACAACTGATTACCTAATATCTGAGTTCTTCCTAAGGTTTTAATGTATTGGTAAAGCATTCTTGTGTATAATACATCTTCATATTTTCTTTAATGTCTTCTATGTCTCATGATCTGCCATATATTTAATAAGGACAATCTTAAGATCACTTTACAGATTAAGGAATTGAGGCCCAGAAAGATTAAGCAAAGGCCACCTAGAGAATTAGTGGTAGGGCCACTGTTGGGTCTTAGATGTGTAACTACATCCTGACACATTCCTATTCCAGTGTTCTGTCTCAATCAGGTATTCGAGATCCTAACAGCTGACATTTATTGATTACTGAATGCTAAGTATTATACTAATCAAGTGCTTTAGATGCAATATATGGAACATAAACTTCAGGAAGGCAGTAATTTTCAGCTGTATTATTTGCTCTTGAATTCCAAAAGGCTAGAACAGTGCTTGGCACTTAAAGGAGAGTGAGTGAATCCTGAAGGCAACAGTAGGTACTGTGTTGGGCCCGTTGTAACATGAGGAGAACTGCGGTTAGGAAGGTTGAGTATCTTGCCTAAGATCATATGAGAAGAACGTGGTGGACCCAGGATGTGGACCACAGGAGTTGGGTTTGAGAGCCCCCACTCTAGATCACTGCACTGGACTCGCCTGCTCGGCACAAGCCGTGGATCTTCTGACCAATCAGGAAATTCAGGGCAGAAGGTGGTGTTTGGTGTGATGGCTCAGCTTATGATCAACATCTGGTTTCTTTATGATCACGAGTGAAAACAGAAGAGGATGCTGAAGCCTGTGAAACATAATTTTAGAAAGACATAACAAGATTTTTCTGTTGTTTTTTAATGAACAGTTGCTGAAATGCAGCAGTATTTTGTTATTGCTTCTCCATTTAATTAGAGCTTGAAAATCTGTTTTTTTCATTTTTATACACTATTGTTTAGATACCCCCTTCTGCTTTATCTGTTAATTAAAAACACAAGATTAGCATAGAAATGTGATAATCTCAGTTGACTAAGCATTTATGACTGATTTTTTTGTTCTAACATCTGATTACAATTTTGAATATATTAAGCTGTACTTTTATTTTTAGCTTCTAAAACCATTTTGCTACAGTACAAAGAGAAATGCTCAGTAATTTTAAATGTCTCAAAAATATATAGTCCTCTCTACTTTAACCTTGTTTTAAAAAATATAGTGTGGGTTGGTATTCGCAAGAACACCTTTCTAAAAATTACTTATCCTGCTACTTTATTCAGTGTCAGAATTTCCTGTTGCTAGTTTCATTCATTTTCATTAAGGGATTTTTTTACCTTAAGTCACATGTATGTTTCCAGGAATGAAAAAAGACCTTCTCTTATACTGGAATCAATTAACAAATTGGCTTGAGTTAATGTACCAGAGTATCCATCTGCCTTCTTGAAAAACAGAAATGGGGGATTTGGGATAGCAGGTCACAGGAAAAATGAGTTTTGATTTATGGTTACTAGTAGAAAGATGTACAATATGTAGGATACTATTTAGGAATTCTGCTCAATCCAATAAACAGAATAAAGTCCTTGAGAGGAAACAGAGGAGTACATGAGTGGTTTCCTGGTTTAGTGAGGGCCAGCCTTGTCTTGTGTTACATAGAAATGGCAGAGGGAGATTGGCCTACATCTCATTCTCTATTATTTCTGATTTTTATTCACTTAATTGCATTCTGAACCAGGAATGTACTAACTGGTTCAGAATGTCTAAAGTGATCTTTTACTTTCAGTTCAGTCCCTCAGTCGTGTCTGACTCTTTGCAACCCCATGGACTGCAACACGCTGGGCCTCCTTGTCCGTCACTAACTCCTGGAGTTTGCTCAAACTCATGTCCATTGAGTCAGTGATGCCATCCAACTGTCTCATCCTCTGTTGTCCCCTTCTCCTCCTGCCTTCATCTTTCCCAGCATCAGGGTCTTTTACTTCAAACAAATGCAAATAGGTGGGTCACCGTTTTCTCTTATGGCCCTTTTGATTATGAAGAACAGAAACTGCTGCAGCTAGTTTAAGCAATAGGAAGTGTATTAGAAGAAAACAGAGTTAACTCATGAAACTGAAACGACAGGAAGTTCAGCCAGCTCTGGGCGTCACTCCAATTAGGACCTGGGAAGCAGTCAGGAGCCAGAGCATCTTCTCTCTCTGCTCACTCTCTATGTTCCATTGTTTCTTCTTGCTATGTTGCTGCTTCAGTTCCCTCTTGCTCTGAAGACTACATTCCTCTATCCCATCGTCAAAGGCTGTTCCAGTGACATACAGGTTACCACCTTCCAAGCGCCACATCTGCAGATAATGAATTAGTCTTTGAGGTCTGGTTTCAGGTTCTTGGCAGTAAGAATTGACTGACCCAGCTTATATTAAGTGTTTGTGCTGTGCTTAGATGCTCAGTCGTGTCTGACTCTTCCCGACCCCATGGACTGTAGCCCACCAGGCTCCTCTGTGCATGGGGATTCTCCAGGCAAGAACGCTGGAGTGGGTTGCCATGCCAAGATCCAGGGGATCTTCCCAACCCAGGGATCGAACCCAGGTCTCCCACATTGCAGGTGGATTCTTTACCATCTGAGCCACCAGGGAAGCCTATATTAAGTGTTTATCCTGTTTTTAATCAATAACATGGCTAGACAGAGAAAAGTAGGCAGGATGATGTTTACATAGATTTACAGAAGCCAATTACTGTGTTGTTCTCTGTCCATGGAATTTTCCAGGCAAGAATTCTGGAGCGGGTAGCTGTTTCCTTCTCCTGGGGATCCTCCCAGCTCAGGAAGTGAACCTGGTTCTTCTGCATTGCAGGCGGATTCTTTACCGTCTGAGCCACTTAGGATGGTATAATCACTCAGAGGATGGAGCCTGGACTAAGCAGGCTTTCAAAAAGAATGGCTGCCATGCATTCATTGAGTGCTTCCTATTTGGCAAGTACATTCATTATCTTATTTAGTCCTCATACTTCTATGGCCATTTATCTCTACTTTAGAGTAGAAAAAATTGAAGCATCAAAGTATAATAAGTATCTTGTCCAGTGTCATACAACTGATGAGTGGAAGATCTGAGTCTAGATCGAGTGAATGACAAAGCCTAGGAAACTAAGCAGAACACTTCAACTATGTGTTAGCTGTCATTTCCTGTTTCTTCCCTTCTGTGAATATGATCAGCCACGCAGGCACCTCTCACAAGGAAACCATTTCGTAAACGGTGATTTAGAGAAAGCCTCGCTGTAGGGAGGGGAGCCTCCTTTTTGTCTTCTCTCGTCTTTTCCTAGGATGATTCATCCCCGCACAGTTCCATGGTGCAGGGCTGGTGGGTTCACTTCTTCCTGCAGAAGGTTCATGCAGTCTCCTTGAGTCCTAGCTCACAACACATCCATACAACAGACAGGAGATTAAGCCCAGAACTGTGCAGTTGGGTCCACGATTACCCCAGGAATTTGGGTAACCATTGGTTGAATTAATGTTCTGAAGTAAAACCCAGTTTACACTAGAGTAGCTAGCTTTTCCTAATCATTCTGATCAAGTAGAAATTCTAGCAATCCATTAGAACACAGATGACATAGAAACAAGCTTAACCTTCTTGCTTGCTTTTTTGTTCTTGTTGTTTTCGGGGATTTTTTTTTTTTTTTTTTTTTGGTTTGTTTCCTGTTCTCTGGCCTCCAAGGCAGGATCAGAGCAATCAACATATGGAACTGGAGAACTCAAACCTAAGCCACTCTCTGGGCATGACTCACCACACTAATACTGAGAATTACTAGGGGCTTTGTCCAGTTATTATCCTCAGTTTTTTTTATTTGATAAAACACAGAAGCACAATGAGAAGCCCTTTTCATTCCCAGATTTCCTTTTCAAGTGTCGCTGTGCCAGTCTGACTGTCTCCTTCTGCATTGCCAAATAGTCTGCAAGCTTTCAGAGCCATTCAACAGCTTCAGCACAGTGGTTAAGACCACAGGTTTGGCCCTGGGATGCTCGGAGTTTGGATCCTGGCTCTACAGCACATCAGCTGTGGGACTGTGGATCCCTACCCCACCCCCACCCTCACATGTCCTGTAACCTTTGCCCACTTTATTTTTCATCAGTCTGTGTGTGACCCGACATTTATCTGTGTCTACGTATACACCTCCATGTGTGTAATATATGAATAAGTATCACGTGGTACCTGTAGGTGTGTGTGTGTGTGCTCAGTCTCTGAGTCGTGTCCAGCTCTCTGTGACCCCACGCAGCCCGCCAGGCTCCTCTGTCCATGCGATTTCCCAGGCAGGAATGCTGGAGTGGGTGGCCATTTCCTTCAGGCACTCTTCATGGCCCAGGGATCCAACCCATGTCTCCTGAGTCTCCTGCATTGGCAAGTGGATTCCTTACCACTGAGCCACCAGGGAAGCCCACATGGACATATATAAATTAAATGAATCCTGGTTTGCTTTTTATTTTCTTCCTCAACTATAGTGTGAGCTCCATGAGGATAAAGGCTTTTACCTTGTTCATTCCTTGATGCAGAGAATAGTTAGCAGCATCTAGTTTTGGTGTTCAGTAAAAGTTTGTTGAATGGATGATGATTAAAGTTACTATAATTCTGTCTCTTCCAATCTAAAAAGAAGACAATAATATTCTATATGACATACTGATTAGTGTTAGACAGGGCAAGGCTACTTGAGTAGGAAAGGGGTCTCTCGAGGACCTCCGATAAGAAACATCCCCACAGAACTTCCAGAGATCACAACTTAGCAGAAAGAGACCACTCACGTCCATACCATTGGATGGACATACGGATTAGATCCGGTTGTCTGTTTAGCCAAGGGTACAGAAACTTTGGAAAAGAGTGGCCACATAAAGCAAAGCAAATGCAGTGTATCTCAGTTCACTTGACCATGGTTTCCAGAGTTTCTAATGATGACACAGTCTGCACAGGATAGGGCCTTACTAAATCTGAGCAGCTCATTTTCTTGCTAATGCTGTGATGTGGATCTTATGACACCATTCACGGAGTACTTATACATCTGTGTGATTTTGCTTCATGTGATATTTTAAACATTGGGCTCTATTGGTTCTTGTTGTTGTCAACAGGCTACATCCTCACCCTGAGGAAAAACAAAACGAAAGCCTAGGTATCTCCAGTCAGGTACCTCTATCTGCAGCCCATTTCTCCACAATTTGCTGCCTTACTCTCCTTACCCTTTTAGCTGTGTGTTTCCAGCCTGAACATGTTTATGCCACACACTCATCTAGATACCATGGCGAGTGCAGGACCGGGGAGGATGATAATTTTCCCTCTACCCTCCTAGATTCTTGACTGAGACCTCCCTATAATGAGAGGTGGACTTGCTTCTAAACTTCTGTTATTCTCCTGTGTGTGTGGGAGACACCCAGGAAAACTGAGTAACTCCCCCACATAGCCCAAGCTATGTTACCTAAAGTTTAAATACCTAAAGTTACCAGGAAAAGCACAGTCAACAAGGGTAAGGCAGTTATGCAGACTTTTAAATCCATCTTCTCCATTGGTAAGAGTTTGCAGAGATTCTTTCTTCCTGGTACAGACAGGGAGAAGTGACGTGAAGTGAAGGTTCCTCGGTCGTATCCGACTCTTTGCGACTCCGTGAACTATACAGTCCGTGGGATTCTCCAGGCCAGAATAGTGGGGTGGGTAGCCGTTCCCTTCTCTAGGGAATCTTCCCAACCCAGGGATGGGACATAGGTCTCCCGCATTGCCGGTGGATTCTTTATCAGCTGAGCCACCAGGGAAGCCCAGAGGAGCCCTTACAAATGGAAATTTCCTTCTAAATGTAAAAGCTTCTTATAAAAGGGTAACTACTTAGTTTTCAGAGCCTCTCCTGTGTCTGCTTAAATTATCAGCTCAAAATAATCTTAAAGCATAAAAGGCATATTTTGGGGTGGCAAATTCTGCTCCCTTCAGTGGTGGATAAACAAAACTCTCCCTTTATGGAGCTCACAAAAGTGAGGGGAAGCAGATAATAAATGGATTTAAAAAAGAATAAGCAAGTGAATATAAGATATTCCACACGATGGTAAATGTTATAGAGAATCATAGAATCGGATAAAAGGAAACGGGAAGGTGGGGCAGGTACTGTTTCATAGAGTCTGTAAGAGAAGATCCAGAAGAGAGAGAGCGGTGAGCCCTGTGAATATCAGTGAGAAGAACTTCCCTAGCCATGGGTGTAGCAAGTTCAAATGGCCCTGAGACAGGCGCGGGTCAGGTGTGTCCAAAGAAGTCCAAAAAGGGAGACAGAAAGTGAGGTTAGAGGCTACGGCAGCTGGATCAGGTAGTTCTTGTAAATCACTGAAACGCTTTGCTTTTAGTCTGCATGAGATGGGGGCCATTGAGGACTGACTTGATCTGTCCCAGGTTTTTGAAGGATTAGTTAGAATTCTGTTTTAGAAAGAAACTCTCAGGGGACAAGTGCAGAAAAGAGAAGACAAATGAGAGAGCTGTTGCAGTAATGGAAATTAGAGACAGCAGGAAGGCGGTGGTGGAGAGCAAGAGGCGTGGCCCGTTCTGGGGGCATGGTGACGGCAGAGCCGGCAGGATGTGCTGCGTGTTTTATTAGACACTGGGCTTCCCTGGTAGCTCAGCTGGTAAAGAATTTGTCTGTAATGCAGGCAAATTGCAGACCAGTTCCATTCCTGGGTTGGGAAGATCCCCTGAATAGGGGATAGGCTACCTACTCCAGTTTACTTGGCCTTCCCTAGTGGCTCAGACAGTAAAGAATCCACCTGCAATGCAGGAGACCTGGGTTCAATCCCTGGGTGGGGAAGATCCCCTGGAGGAGGGCATGGCACCACACTCAGTATTCTTGCCTGGAGAGTCCCATGGACAGAGGAGCCTGGAGGCTACAGTCCATGGGGTCACTGAGAGTGGGACATGATTAAGCACACAGCACATATTAGACATTACATGTGTGAAATGGAAAGATGACTCCAAGTCTTTACAGACATCAAACGATTATCTGCCTGCATTATTTTCCTCATAAGCTCAGGTGCCTGTAAGACACTCTCCAATGTTTTATTTCTTGTAACTCTAGTAATTCAAATATGAATCCTTCAAACTATAATGAGCCAAATAAACACACAGCACGTAGTTTTTTTTTTTCCTAGTGGGAGCTTCCTAAATGCTGAGAACTGTGCCAGTGACAGAGCCAAAAGGATGCAGAGTGCTACTCCTTCTGGCATCCTTACTTTCCCACACTGACTTTATATTTCTTCTGATGGAAGAAAATAAAGGAATGTAACTTCAAGAGCTCATCTGCAGTTTTTCCATTTAATCAGACATATGTTTTCCAAATAAGATGCAGATCTTTAAGAAGAATATCCTACGTCAAATAGTACCCTTCGTCACAGACCCATTGATTTAAAGAGATAATTAAAATTAGATGTATGCAAACTTTATAGCGGGTTACATTTTTACCCAGGTTTCTGGTTTTATGACTTGTAGATGAACATAATTGTTATTTACCTAACCTAATAACTTGGTATGTTGCTCGTTAATGATGCCTGTGGTTTATGTCTGATTCTTGGAGGTTTGATATCATCTGTAGAACTACAGTGACACAAGAGCAGAGATGTCATTCACTTGCTATTTTTTTAGTAAACAAAGGTCATTTCCTTCTAATGTAAGGTTATGACTTCTATTATAATTAATATTAAGTTTTTATAAAATAGCTTAGAGATAGTAGTATCTGTTTGTGGCCTATGGACAGAGAAGCCTGGCGGGCTATGGTCCATAGGGTCACAAAGAATCGGACACGACTGAAGTGACGTAACAGACACACTCACACACTTACTTATACTTCATATGAATAGATATTCTTATTACTATAGAAAAGAAACACTTGCCTTATTTTGTGTTCTCAAACTGACTTTTTAATGCTGGACATTTTTTATTATGTAGCTTGATTTCCTTTTTTTGTGGGCAAGGAAATAGTGCAAATTTTCTGTGCACATTTTTCACAGGGTGCTTTTCAAATGGTAGAAGTGTGATAAATATCTGTTATATGAATGAATGAATATGTGGGCAAATTAATGAATAAATGAAATAGGCCTCTAATCAGCTGTACAAAGTACCAATCAAATGCCATTAGATGACTAAGGACTTTCTGGGAAAACAATCCTAAATTGTTTCACCCTTAAATGTTAATCTTCTATTTTTATTTTCCACTGATTGATTTCTTTAAATGGCATAAATGAAGAAGTAATTATTGTGATATGAACCAGTATGTGTCATGCAAACACATACTTTTCTGCTGTGAGTCAGAATGAAGGTTTTAGGATTCTGAGAGCGTTTTCCTGAATTTTGTGAGTGTGAATGTCGCAGAAACTTAGTGAGACAGTGTCAGTGATCTTCTCTAGATATTGTCAACCTCCAAGAGGCACAGAAGGTGACTACTATCCTGTTTCAATCCATTTTCCTCTAACAGTAGTTACTTGTTATATTGACTCTGTCCTGTTGCAGACAATGATCAGGACTTAAGAAAGCAACAGTAGTTTATAACATGCTGGAAAGTGTTAATTTTTAACAATGTGCTTCAGAATAATTGGGCAGCAAACATCAGATGTGTTGTTATGTGTTAGTCATTAGGCATGTATTTCTTTTCAGCCTCTTTCCTTAGGCGCCCTCTGTCCATTCACTGTGTGAATCACTAGAGAATGTGAACAGTAAGGCTAGAATAGTACTGAGGTAGGCAGTTCCTTGCCGTTTAAGACCTTTTGTAATGAGTAACTTTAATTCTCAGGGAGCAGTATATCTCCCTTCATTCTTAAAATTCCCATAATGCTGCTTTAAAATTAGGAGTCTATTTACACATAAAGTAATGAAGGAATGAAATTGAAATAATTATATCTTCTATTTGAGATGTTTTAAAACCCAAGGCAGGACATAAACATATGGCATGATACACAAATAATCTGTAAACCTCCTTGTAACCAAATGAAAGCATAATTGGTATGTAATTTAAAAATTTATTTTTTATCACATTGTGCCATATTATAAATATTTAAGACTGTTTTTTCAAATATATATTATCTAAAGGAAAGAAAATTATAATTTTCATATCATATTTATACTTAAATGTGTATCCTAGTAGAAACAATTATTGGGGTTTCTATATTTTTGCTTTATGATATCATATAAGCATGCCTGGTGAAATTCCTCAATTTATTCATAATTTCTAAAGCCTTTCCATATCCACGCACTAAATTAATCAGAAACCATGTATTGAATACCTTCTTTGTACAAGTTCTCTGTTTAATCATGCTCCCTACTCTGAAGGAAAATGAGAAAATTAAAGATATTTGATAATTTGATAGAGTGTGTTGGGGGAAGGGAGTAGACAAGACACAATAATAGGATTTCCAAAGACCTTTTATAGTAGAGATTTAAAAAATAGCATACAGTGGTCTAAATTGCAAGAGCCACCCAACAAATATTGGGCTAAATTACTGAATTTCTTTTATGTGACCAGCTGTATTAAAAATAAGCTTAATTCCCAAGAGATTTGCAAATTAACTTGAACATATTTAGCAGAACTTAAACATGTTTTCCTCCCCCCATGCCCACCAACTTAATTAAAGAATACTTTTTCCACTTTGTAAGTATCTGGGTAGTGAAAGCAGGCACGGGGCAAATGTTCCACAGTGTTAGTTCAGCTGAAGTCATCACATGTTTACTTACGTACTATGTGCAAGCGCACTGTTGGTGTTTGGAATATGTAAGTTGAGCACATCAGATAGGGTCTGTGTCCTCCAGGAGCTTACAGCCTAGTGAATGAACCGTACATCAACAGGTAGTCATGTAAGAATGCATTTTAGAGGGGGTATGATCGTGTCCTGGGGCCACGGAAGGCATCGTGGAAGAAATGACGTTTGGCCCGAGAGGTAAATAACTAAAGGAAGATGAGCGAGAAGAGAAGCCATCAGCTGGGAGAGAGTGGCTTGGAGGCTGGAAGCAGAATGGCCTTTCAGGGCAGTGAAGGGCAGTCAGACCGTGAGTGGGTTAAATGCCTGGCTGAGGCGAGACTGGAGAGGTGGCAGGGGCAGGCCATGTGAGGCAGGCCTTCACGGGGAGGCTTGTGCGGCGTCTGCACGCAGGGGAGGCCACCGTGGGCTTTCCAGTAGGAGGGCTCACGCGCGTGTTCCACGCAGGGCGCTCTGGCTGTGCTGCGGAGAGTCAGTGGGGGAAGGGACGCTGTCCAGGAGGCCGGCATCAGGCCATCTCCCATGTTTCTTGTCCGGTAGGATGACGGGCTTCGCTTCTTGAAATACTGGAAGATGAGCAGGGTTTTTTGGTTTGCTTGGCTGGGGTTTGGGGGGAGGAGGCATGGGCCAGGATTGTGGATGATGAAGGGAGTTTATTTTGAGACGTGTGAATCTGACGTGCCTGTGAGGTATTTGTGAAGCCGCTGAAAAGGCAGGTGAGTGTTTAAAAGTAGAACTGAAGGGTAAGGTCTGATGTGGAGCTAACAATGTGGAAATGATGAAAGCAAAATGAATGAATTAAATGGACTTGTGAATCAGTGAAACTTTGAATTACTCATGAATAAGTGAAAGAAATATTTGTGTGTAAGAGAAGAATACGTCTGACTTTTTATATACATATGTAATATATATATAGGCTATCAGGTCATTTTGCCTCTAGATTTTTTAACTTAAGTGATAAATTAATTTTGTTTATTTCTGGCCGTGTGGGGTCTTGGTTGCTGTGCAGGGACTTTCTCTGGCTGCCGTGAGTGGCCCCTTTGATGCCATGGCGGGCCTCTCGTGGTGGCCTCTCTTACTGTGGGGCGCGGGCTGTGGGCGCTGTGGCGAATGGGCTCAGCTGCTCCACAGCACGTGGAATCTTCCCAGACCAGGGATCAAACCCACGTCCCCTGCATTGGCAGGAGGATTCTTATCTGTTGTCCCGACAGGGAAGTCCCCCTGGCTTTTTTATTATTAAATGAGGAGGCAACTTCAATACCACTTTTGACTTTTGATGGTAGTATCCAATGTTTGTCATTTCTAGTACTGTTAATCTAGTTTGACAATAAAATAATTCTAGAATAATGTTTGTTTATTTAGCTTATTTGCTTACTTAAAGACTGACTTTGAGAGTTAAGTGTTTCCTTTAAAAATCTTAATATGCATTATTTCATCTTGGATAATTTCATAGTACCACAAATAACAGTGACAACTGGAAAATGTGAAATGGGAAACATTTTCATTGTGTTCAGAGAATGTCCCTAACGCTGTACAAATAAACTGTCAGTCAAAAGATTTTTATAAAAGCACCGTTCATAGAAAGAAACTGGTTTCCTTTGGAGAGTTTTTTCCTCTGGGAAGAAAACCGGGAATATAACTGACTTCGCTTCTTGGGAGTCCTGCTGTCTGGCCAGGAGAGCTCACTGTCACATTTGAAATAACGTAACAGTGAGCAGTGTGGACACGGACTACAGCTTTGTGAAAGTCGCTCGGTCGTGTCCGACTCCTTGCGAGCCCATGGAGTCTATAGTGCATGGAGTTCTCCAGGCCAGAAAACTGGAGTGTGTAGCCGTTCCCTTCTCCAGGGGATCTTCCCAAACCAGGGATCGAACCCAGATCTCCCGCATGCAGGTGGATTCTTTATCCGCTGAGCCACCAGGGAAGCTTTGTACTATTCCTAAATGACTGGGACTGAACAATGGCAACACGGAAGCTGTCTCTTGTTATTTTCACATCTCAGGGCATGTATATTGGTTTACCTAAAAGACATTTCCCTAGTTTTTCTATGACTAAAAAATAAATAAGTTTAAAGAGAAATTATCTTGTGAAAAAAGTGTATTATATCTAGATTTTCTCCCTCTGTTAAGGGAGGGTTAAAACCTACTTCACCATCTGCACCATAAGGTTAAATTAAGAGATAAGAAAGCCTTTGCATAAACTAAGTGACAATTCAAATGATACACAGTGGTAAAGGGCTGTCCAGTTACAGAGTAAGAGGGAGTTGTTCACCAAGTCTCTTTAGAAAATGAAAGAAAACAAAGATGGATGAAAAAATAGGTGGCTTTAAATTGTCAGTAAAAAAGGTTTGAATGAGGTAAAAGCAGACGGTGATCGTTACTCTGTGTTTCGAATGTGGTCTCTGTGTAGCCACAGTAAAGGACAGACATGAGGTCCTCAACCATAGTGGTCGGAGGTCGCCTTTCCTGTTGGCAGCGGCCTTCTCAGTGAGCAAGGTCACTGCACAGAGCTGTTTGACTGCAGATTTTCATATTTACTTTTTTCCAAGGCTTTATTTATTTAGAAGAAAAATACCAAAACAGAAAAAAGTTTTATGTGATAGCTGTTAGTTTTCATTACAGAAGAGAGGAGCTAGCTTTCCCCATCATGTTTCATAGCTCCCTGTTTTAGAGCTGAATTGAAGCCATTCCAATCCTAATATCCAGTATGTGGGTTCTGCTTTAAAAGGACCGTCCCCTGCAGCAGGGCCTGGCGCGCGTCCCTCCTGTCCGTCCCCACGCGTCTGTGCCAGGCGGGAGGAGCAGACAGGCAGCTCTCCGATCCGACGTTTCAGATACGCTGCTTCCCCTCCGTAGCGTGAAACCTGCGCATTTTCGCAGATATCTGTGCCCATTTCATTCATCTGCCTGTCTTTCCCGATCCATCTGCCTGTCCAACTGTCTTTTCCAGTGCCAGAAAACATGGTCGTGCTCTAGAATCCCCTAGGTTTTGAAAAGAGATAAGAATAGATTTCTGTCGCTGCTGAATGGAAAGCCAGCCCGGCGGCGCTGGAACGCGCGGCGTCTCCGCGCCCCTTGTTCACAGTTGCAGAGTAAATCTGGGCCGGGGCGGGGGCGGGGCCTTTTATATCACTGCTGGAGGGAAAAGTGATTTACCGCTGCCTGCCTGAGCTTGGTCTGCTCTAGCATTTTCTGCTGGTGTACCTGTGCCTTAGACATACCAAGGGTCCTCAACTGCAGGAGGAAAGGGGACCAAAAAAAAAAAAAGTGTATTTTACATCTTTTTCTCACGTTTCTTGGCTTTGAGAAACGCGAGAAACAGGAAATTTCAGGAAGCGTTCTTTTAAGGACTTCTAATGTAATTTTTATTTAGTTAGTTATTTTTGGCTACACTGGGTCTTCCTTGTTGAAGAGGAGAAGCGTGTGCTCTTTTTCCAGTTGCCAAGAGCCAGTGCTGCTCTATATGTGGTGCCTTCTCCAGTTGGAGAGGCAGGCGGTGGGGCACACGGCCCTCAGCAGCTGCGGCCCCAGGCCCAAGAGCACTGGCTCAGGATTGTGGTGCGGGCTTTAGTTACCTCCAGGCATGTGGGATCTTCCTGGACCACGGACTGAACGCCTGTCTGCCCCACCGGCTTCCCCTGGGGTCTTCCCTGGTAGCTCAGCTGGTAAAGAGTCTGCCTGCAATGCAGGAGATCCTGGTTCAATTCCTGGATCGGAAAGATCCGCTGGAGAAAGGATAGGCTGCCCACTCCAGTATTCTTGGGCTTCCCTAGTGGCTCAAATGGTAAAGAATCCGCCTGCAATGCGGGAGACCTGGGTTCAGTCAGTCCCCGGGTTAGGACGATCCCCTGGAGAAGGGAAAGGCTATCCACTCCAGTATTCTGGTCTGGAGATTCCATGGACAGAGGAGCCCAGCGGGCTACAGCCCATGGGGTCGCAAAGAGTCAGGCACAACCAATGGACTTTCACTTCCCTCCTGCATTGGCAGGTGGATTCTTTCTTTACCACTGAGCCACCAGGGAAGTCCCAGGCAACTTTTATATTACAAGATGAGAGGGGTTGCAAACCACTGCTTTCAAACAGTATCTGTTGAAGGAAATCTCTCTTTACCTATTGGGGCATCGGAGGTTCACTTAAATTTTTTATTTTGAAGCTCTTCTCTCGGTATTACTCACTTCTTCATCTGAAGTTGTTTAGATATGGTTGCTTTAAACTTACGCACATGCACAGCATCCTGTGACTGTCTTGAGGGGTGAAAGTGGACTTCATCCATGTTAAGGACCTACTCCTGACAGTGGCGCAGTGCCTGGCACACAGGACAGCTGAGTAATGTGTGTATTCAAGAATCTGATGTAGATTCTTAGTTAAGAATCCCAAGATACTTGCACCACAAAATATATTCAGTTTTTAAAAATACTATCTTATAATGATAAAAAAGTAAATTTCCCTCATAGTATACTCAAAGTGTTATCCATGCTAATTATTTAATATGCAAGAGAAAAGCCATGGGAAATGAATAATGGGTAAAGCGAGACATCAGCTTAGAAAAGGATATAGTCAGAGTCATAAGAATGACATGTCTAAGGTAGTGTTGCCCTTACACTGTCTCAGTGCGTGTGGTAATGATATTTCGTGCTAAAGGACATTCTTCAAATGGAAGACTTTGTGCACACAGACATTTAGAGGCAGTGATAAGTGCTTATTTCCCTGCCCACTGCATTCATGTTCCTCCCTTGTAGGGCCACGGACTTGTCATAGGATAGATTCCATAAGCCACGCCTTTCGTAACTTACCATGAATACAGACGGTGACCATGGCTCACCCAGGACTAAGTTCAATATCACCAGTTTCTTTTAAGGTTCCTAATAACAATCAATTATTAATTTTTTCATTTGCCACTTTCAAATTGTATAACACTGTGCGTAGTCGCTCAGTCATGTCCAGCTCTTTACGACCCCATGGACTGTAGCCCACCAGGCTCCTCTGTCCATGGGATTCTCCAGGCAAAAACACTGGAGTAGGTTGCCATGCCTCCTCCAGGGGATCTTCCCAACCCAGGGATTGAACCCAGGGCTCCTGCATTGCAGGTGGATTCTTTACTGTCTGAGCCACCTGGGAAGCCCACAGAAATAAGCTAAGCTTTGTGAAAGTGATATTCTGTGACTGGTCCTACCTTCCTCATTTTTTATATACTAATATCCAGACCTCATTGCCTATACAAGTGTCTGTAGTACTGTGCACAGGATTGTGACTTGAAATTTTGGGGAATAATAAAAGGATTAGACAGACAGGTGTGAATCCTTGCTCTGGAACTGTTTCTTTAGGCCGGATTATACTCTAGGCTTTCCAGGTCACCTCCACCCCAGCTGCTCAGCTCTGCCTGCCGTCAGAGTGCAAAAGCAGCTATGGAAAATACGTAGACAAAACGGTGTGACAGTTTCAGTAAAACTTTGGCTTGTGGATTAAACATTTAAAAGGGTTTCATCACTCAGCCTTTCTCTTTCTTCCCTTTGAGACCAGCCTTAGATCCTCCCCCGCCATCAGCTTCTCCTGCTTCTCTTTGTCCCTGGTGGCTATTCTGTATGCTGTTGTCTTCCAAAATGAATGTCTTGCCTCTCCAACCACATTGTTCACTATTTGGTTGTTCCCTTCCGTTCTTCTTGACTCCTTCCCTTCTTGCCATCCTTTCTCCTTCTGCCGCCTCAGTTCTTAATAGATGAGCCAGTAGATATTTGTTGCGAAAAATGAGTTTAGCTCTGAGCTATCATTATAAAACATATTATGAAAGTAATTATTTTATTTTGATGTCTCAGGCCCTAACATAATAACTATTCAGTGCTTGTTTTTTGCTGATGAAGATCTTACATTTTTCTCTTAACAGATTCAATAAATTATGCTCTTAACATATAAGACTAGGGAGACCAATTAGTCAAAATGTTAGAAAGACCTAAACAGTTGGGGTCTCCCTGGTGGGTCAGTTGGTAAAGAATCCACCTGCAATGCAGGAGACCTGGGTTGAATCCCTGGGTTGGGAAGATCCCCTGCAGAAGGGAATAGCAACCCACTCCAGTATTCTTGCCTGGAAAATTCCATGGGCAGAGGAGCCTGGCAGTCTACAGTCTGTGGGGTCTCGAAGAGTCAGACACGACTGAGCGAGTAACACTTTGACTTTCAAACTGTAGTAGATATGGAAAAAATGGAAAATTAAAGACGATTTATGATTTATTGACAGGAGTCAATTATCTCATTCCCAAACTGAATACAGATGTTTTCCAAGGAATGCTATCATGATAGTAACTAACCTGGGCAGTCATAAGTAGAAAATGGCTTACACACGCATAGCAAAATAAGTGGCACAGTATCTCTACATCCTGTAGCTCAGCCAGTAAAGGATCTGCCTCCTATGAGGGAGAGCTGGGTTCAGTCCCTGGGTTGGGAAGATTCCACTGGAGAAGGGACAGGCTGCCCACTCCAGTTTTCTGGCCTGGAGAATTCCATGGACTGTATAGTCCATGGGGCCGCAAAGAGTTGGACACAACTGAGCGACTTTGACTTCACTGTTTCTACATCTTGGAGTTTTGTGAGATTCACTTATAATAATGGTTTTCTTATCTTCAGGTTTTTCACCCTAAGATTATGAAAACACTCCAAGTTATTTTTAGACCCCTCAATAAGTAAGACTTGTTAGTACTCCACCAGACAGATTTTACAGGGGCTTTTGCCAGGAAAGACTCCACTGTTTTGGAAGGATTAGTATTTTCAGCTTCTGCTGACTTCTTGCACTTTGTGATATTTTTATTCTTAGATTTTGAAGTTAGAGGCTTTTTCTTTATACCTCAAAATGCTGAGACTATCTTATGTAAAAATATGACTATCAATTCTCTTTTTCTTCCTTCTCCTCTTTCCTTTTTCAAGCCATGTTGGTCTCCTCTGTGCAAATCATAGTTAGTTCCATTCGGGAATTCTAAAATGAATAAGAAACTCCCTTAGAAGGAGTTTTTCACATTAAAGACATACATATACAACCAGACAGTGACATGGAAAATGATGAGCTACGAAAGTCAGATAAAGGACTCTGAATTGGGGAAACGTGACTTTCTTTAGGTCAGATGACTGAGCAGGAGAGAATGTGTGAGGGCCCTGCATGTTACTGGTCTCAGACTGATGGTACTGATGTCCCGAAGAGGGTTGCCACTCCCGAAAATGCTTAACCAACACTTTGAGAGATGGAAACCTCTGAAATATGGGTATTACCAGTTTTCTTTGCTGGTAGATGTTGACAAACAATGTAATACTGCCGACTGTAGATATCGGCTATAATGGAATTGTACTTTTAGCTTTGGTAGAAGTATTGACTGCTCCTCTTTCTTCATTGCTATGAAAGTCTCTCAGTCGTGTCCAACTCTTTGCGACCCCATAGACTTTACAGTCCACGGAATTCTCCAGGCCAGAATACTGGGGTGGGTAGTCTTTCCCTTCTCCAGGGGATCTCCCCAACCCAGGGATCGCACCCAGGTCTCCCACATTGCAGGCGGATCCTCTACCAGCTGAACCACCTGGGGAGCCCCGTTTCTTTGTAGATTTTCTCTTTTCCATTTGCAAGGAGAATGCTCTGTCAGATGATCAGAAACAAAACAACAGTGTCAACAACAAGTGATTTCATTTCTGTTTGCAAGTACAATCTGACAGTTCATTTGGGTAAAATGGGAAGAAACTAAGTCACTCTTCCAGTTCTGCGGCGTATCCGCTGAGTTAAATCAAACCTGAGCCAACTTGTGTGTTTGAACTGCTGCAGTTTTGCCTTACTCTGAGAAACACATGGGTAAGCACGCTCCCCTTGTGCTGGAGTCCTTGACTGTAGGCTGCCACCGTGTTCCGTGGTGATTACTGCTGGTGCAGCCTGTCTTCATTCACACAGAACATTTGCATTGCATTTTGTCTTTGGGATGTCAGTCTTTGTAAGTAAAGACAAGCACATAGTTTGAGTGAAGATAAATGGCATTTTAAGCATAATATCGTGTTCCACGTCTTCCTCGTCTATGAATGAAAATTATCTAGCAGTTTAGAGGAAGGGCTTAAGTGAAGTAAATAATGAAAAAATACATCTATATGTGATCATGTGTTTTAAAAATGTCAAACAGAAGATGAATGGAATTTTCAGGTTTATGGTAAAAGATTTAGCTACCTTTTGCCAATATATGTCAGAACTCTTGGATGAGAACCTACTGTGAAACAGTTTGTCCAAGTGTTTAAGTTTCCATTTCATCTACCATATGGGATTTTAGTTTCATTTTAAGGAACTTTGTTGATAGTATTGATTCTTTCTCAGGTGTAATATGTTAACTCCATTATGCTTATAATGTTACAAATGCAGAAAAGTTTTTTGCTCCAGGATAACTCCCTAGAATGGTAAAGGTCATCCATTAAACGCTAAGCTCATTTCTCTGTACACAGATGAGATCACTGTATGAAATTCTACATGCTTTTAATGTATACCTTATAATGCCACAAGTTCATGCCAAGCAAAGAAATATCAAGCTCTTATAAATATGGATATTGTTATATACTCAGGTAGGGGTAACTCTACATTTATCATTTTGTGAATTTAAAATGTCAGTGATGGTAAACCATATGTAAGATGAGGTTCCCAGGAGTAAGACATATGAATTTTTGTGATAATTAGCTACAAATTTTTCTGATATCCTTCCTCAGTAGCGAAATGTAATGATAGCTCTGCTTCCCAGTCATTTAGCAAGGGACTTTGCATCAAGTTGTGATCACCAAATGTTTATTGACTAAATGATAATGTGATCATGTAAGTAAAAATTATTTATAGATGGTAAACTTTACAAATAAGTAATGTTATCATTTGTATTGTGTAGGATCAGACCTAGAAGCTATTTTGTTGAAAGAAAAATAAAGTATTATGTACTCCATGTGGAGTATATATACCCAAGTATACCTGACATAGTTCTTAAACCCATGAGAAATAGCTTGTAAATATTTTCTCATTTTCTTTTCTTAATAACATTGCATTGACATTTACTTTTTAAATTAAAAGCTGAGTAATCATTTTGTAGCATATTTAAAATTGAAGTTTTAATACTTTGGTCAGTGAATGCTAGGCAGAAGAAGGTTAATTTACATTTTCATCATTGCTTCTTTTAGTTGTAGAATATTTTAATTTTATAGTCATCTCAGACTATCTCAGTCAGTATCTCTTTAAGTCTATGAATTACTCTTGCAGGCTTATGTTAGCCGTGATTCTGGCCAGAAACATTTCAAAGGAACAGAGAACTAGGTGCTTGGCAGTTTCCTTTATCCTTGTTATAATAACCAATTTGAAAGCTTTGAGAAACAAAATGCAGGGGGAAATTATTAGCAGTATTTTCCCATTCAGAGGCTTTTACAAAGACCAGTAATTCATACAGCGTATGAGCACTTTGTGCACTGGTGAAATGGAAGGCATTTTTCTTTGGAAGCCTGTGTAAGTTCCTAGAAACCACTGTGTTGGACTCCCCTCCCTTCCTCTGTACTCAGAAAGGCATCATTTGTCCTGAGAAGCATGATGCCTGTCAGCTGTAAGATTTGGTCTATCCCTTCTTACGACATTGTTGCTAGTAGTTTTTCTTTACTACCTTCCTTGATGGACAGCAGCCTTCAACTGACATCTCAAAACTGTGACTCTGATCCAATTACTTAACCTCTTGTGAGGGAAAAGCACTTAATAGAAAGAAGATATAAGACAAGAAATGTGAGTTTTCCTTTTAAGACAAGTTGACTACCACTCACTAGAGGTCTTAAAGCAATTTTTTTTTTTCTTTCAGTAAACTTACTATTCTCAAGATCCTGATAATTCAGGAGGTGAATGTTTAGAATTATTGACTGTACTTCCCCCTTATATATATTAGAACCATGTATATAATACAGTGAATTCAAATGATTTGTGAAGCCCTGTTTGGAAAAATATATAACCACAAAGTAAGTGTCACTGTGAAAATAGGGATTTAAACATAAGTTTATATAAAGTTTATATAAAGTATTTTATGGAAGAAGTTTACCAAGTCTTTCTTAGAGGTGAATTATATTCAAAGATTGTAAAAACATCTGCAGTTAAGTTCATTATCTCCTCCTACCACAGACATATCTTTTAAATAGCGTAACACACCCTACCCCAAACTTGTATATAGTCTGTAAAGTTGGGATAATCATAGTACGTAAAAGATTTTGGTGAAACTTGTGTTTAGCACAGTGCCTGGGATAGTCTAATCATTCCATCAATGTGAGTTAGTATTAGTAGTAACAGAATTGTTTTTGAAATGTTAAAGTAGCAGACAGGAAGAACTGTTATTTTGCTTTTTACCTCTTGATGTACCTCTTCTAAAAATCTGATATTCCCATTTGTTTTGTATTATAAATCGTCTCATAGGAGGCTTTGTCACTTGAGAGGTAGGAGTTTTAGGGTAACAGCACTCACACATTGTCCTTAATATGCTTGTTCCTAAACTGGAAATTCTTTTTAGGCAGCATCTACAGGACTCCTTGTTTTTCTGGCTTGCCAGAAAGGATGAGACAGTGAGGGCTCAGACTGCTACCTCCCGAGGGGCTCATTCATTTCTTAGTGCTCAGAGACTCATATCTGCAGCTGTTGTTTTTATCCTGATGCAGCCAGTAATTTACTCAGTTTCAGAAACCATACTTTCAGTCTGAGAGACTCCCTGACCTTTATTGAATTCTCTGTGGACCACTACAGTACGTGCCTGGAAATAATTGATGTTGTTACCTTTAAAACACAGAAAAATAGCTCTAAACATCCACCGTGTGTGGTCTGGGATAGCTAACTAAGTCCAGAGGGGACTTGCTGTCCCCTCCCTCGCACCCAGTCGTCTCCTCTGGGCCTTGTTCTGTGTGCACCCTGAGGCCCGGGCCGTGCAAGTCCCCGTTCTTGCTAGATCCTGGAGAAGTCTAGCCCACTTGCTAGATCCTGGAGAAGTCTAGCCTCCGTTCCTCTCGGAAGGGCTGGGCAACAGGAGCAGTGCTTCCTTGCTTTTACCCTCCGCTTACTTACCTTATTCCTTATATATGGAGCTACCACACAGAAGGTGCTTGAAAAAAAAGGGCCTGAGATCTTAATTTCAGCAGTGTACCCGTCAAAACCCAAGCATGGTCCAGGAAAATTGTCTTAAGTCAACATAATTGGATAATATTCATTTTCAATAAAAGGATTGATTAATGAATAAGAATTTATTGCCTGTTCACAGCTACAAACTTACAGCGACTAGAGCAAACCTCCTCGGGCCTAATCTCTGCTTTCTTTCATTTTGCAGACATTTACTGGAATATTTATTTTGTGCAAACCATTGTATTAGGTACCAGCTGTATAACTCCTTGGAATTATATAGTTTATAATCAGGTAGGGATGGCAGTAAAAAGGTGAACACATAATTAGGTATTGTGACAAAAGCTGTGATGGAAGCAAACAGGGTACAGTGATGAGAATAAATTGTAAGAAGCAGGATGGGAAAATCTTCTTACACGGGAAATCAGGAGAGACTCCTGAGAATTCTTTACTCTGGCGAAAACCGAAGGAGTTAGCAGTGTGAAGACTGGGGGAACTGGTTCCCAGGCTCTGTCTTGGAAGGTCACCAGGGGGTCCACCATCCAGCAGAAGAGACTGCAGTAGCCTCTAACCCTTGCACATAGAAGCCTGTTAACAGCGCCTAAATTCTTACCCGGCAAAATTCCAGGATTATTTTTACCATGTTTTAAATGTTTGTTGGCATGTATTATATATGGTTCCATCTAATCTTGATTTATTTTTCAATATAGTCACTTTGGGGAAATAAGGAAGGCTCTGTCATACATTGTATTGAATGCCAGTACAAAATTTCAAATATAGATCATTTTAAGGTTATCTGCCTTGGGGGATTATCTCTGCTACTATTTTATTACAATACATAATGAAGAGTTGTGTATATATTGTGTGTTCATTGTACCTAAAATAATAAATTATTAATATTAATACAAAAAAGTATTAACAATAATCCATACCAAGTATGCTGTTAAAAATGAAACTAAAGTTTTTGTTTGTAAAGATTGCTGTTTTAAGAAAGATATTCCTAATTAACCATATTGGAAGTCATAAAAAGTGAAAATATCCTTCATGTTTTTATGTTCAAACTTAATTTTTACATTTCAGTAGGGACCCAGAATCAGCGAGTACTTTCAGAAGCAGGCCCCTGGAATCAGTATTCTCTAAATAACAATTGTTATTTCATAATAGTATTAAAATGCTAATTTAGGTTCTTGATAATTTTTTTCTCCTCTCATTTTCAGCATTTGCTCTTTACCTATAGTATACAGAAACTATTAAATGTCATGTTTGTCATTCATTATTCATTGAATAAGTAAGTCTCTACTGTGTACAAGGAACTGTGCTACATGCCAAAGGAATAGCTGGGTACTGAAATAATTCATGCATGATACCAGTGTATTGGGGTTATTTGCTTGAGTATACTGAATATATATACTCGCATTAGGCAACTGCAAAACAAGCAAATTGTTCTTGCATTCACTGTTGCCATAAATTTTTAATCACTTTATAACTTATATGTCACTATGTTATGAAGGGTCATTGCTAGCAGGAAGAAATAACAGTTCTTATACATACCAGGCATTTTATCTCTTTTTTTTTTCCCCACATACTGCTTCATCCATGTTTGGTTTTAACTTTTCCCATTTTATTGAAAGCTATAAATCAGAAATTACATACGCTTCGGATTTAGCATTTAAATTGATGTTTAAAATATAAAAGTGGGCTTGCCAATCACAGGCAGCAGTGTTGAAGGTGAAGTTTATTCTAGCATGGACACAGGACATATGTTTCTTCACACACACATCTTTGTCATACCTTTGTGAGATATACAGGTTTTTTCATGAGAGAAATAAAAACTTATTTCTTAATTATGAAGTAGCATATTTTAAGTTCCTAGATCCTCAAGGTACATTTCTTTTACATGTAATCATGAGCTTTGGCATGTCTACGACATTGTAAATATCTGTGACCACTTTCAGTGGTCAGTTTTGTGGGCATAAAATAATGGTCTTCATATTAATAAAACATTCACAGAAAGCACTTTGGTATCATCAGGTGATTTTGGACTGTACTCTTTGGCCTAGTGAATAATTTGATGATATTTCTAGTTCATGTTTGGGAGTTACTTAATGAAAAGCAGGAACGTGCACGTAGGATAGCTGGTCTTCACTTGGGTGTGGCTGTTGAACAGTGCACACTTCATGTGTGTGTGTCTGCAGCGGAGCAATGCAGGGTGATGACTGCAGGGACTCCTGGGTCGGGAAGATCCCCTGGAGGAGGGAAGGGCAGCCCACTCCAGTACTCCTGCCTGGAGAATCCCATGGATAGAGGAGCCTGGGAGGCTACAATCCATGGGGTCGCAGAGAGTCAGACACGACTGAGCACCTTCACTTTCCTTTTTCCTTTTCATCATGTGTGTAGTCTGTAGCAGAGCAACGCAGAGTGATGACCATAGGGATTATGACGCCCACACTACACACAGCAATGCCCGAGGTGAATCAGGCATACAGGCCTGAAATATATGGGCAGCAACGTGATAAAATAATAAATTCACATATTGTGCAAGTAAAATGGGTTGTAATTTTTATCTTCAGAGCTGGAATATGCATTTAATATGCTTCATATTACAACTGAGTGTTTTGGTTTGGAAATTTTATGTAAAATGACTCTAAAGTATATATAGAAAGATAAATATGTGAAAATAATGCAAAAAGCATTGTAAAAGCAAAAAGGATGAAGTTTTCCAGGTGTATGTTAAAATATTTTATAAACCTGTAATAATTAAAACAGTAAGTGTGGGCATAAGTATATATAAAATATTGGTGAAAATAGAACATAGTGTCAAGAATTAGAATACAGTATAAACTACAGAGATTTAGAGCACAATAAAAGTGTTATTGTAAATTAGTAGAAAAACATTTATTTGAATAAATGGTCCTGGACCAATAAGCTAACCATCAGTGCTAGGGCTATGATGACAGCAGAGGATTAAGGTTAAATACTTACACTTTATTTTATTACAAAATCAGCTCCAGATGGAGAATCTGAATAGTCTGCTAAGGTTAAATAATTATAATCGGAAATACAGAAAATTTGTAACTTAAAAATTTAAGGCTCCAAATATGTACCTTAATATTCTCATTAATTCCTCTAAAACCTTGCATAACTATATATACTAACTTATTTTTTGCTTGTTCTATTTAATGCTAAAAAAGGATATATTAAAGTTCTGTATTATTTAGTAATTTTATCAAGACCTCTTTGAATTTCAAGACTCTGCCCTTCATTCCTCTGTTATGTACTTCCACATAGCAATCAACCAATCACTGTTACATAGAAACCTGGAAGACAAGGTTTGAAATAGGTGTGGTACACTAAATCTGAATATTCCATAATGTATAAAAAGATCTTAAAAAGTAATAAACAAATAGAAAACTGAGGAGAGGGCATGAACAGGCAGTTAATTTAGAATATGAACAAGTTCATTAATTTCTAATAAACATTTGAAAATGAAATGTAAATTTAAAACAATGAAATACTATTCTGCTATAGGATTGGTAAAGATTTTTTAAATCTTTAATTCCTTTTATAAATTAGTAGAGAAAAACACATCCTCATTTGCTCTTGGAAGAGGTATACATTTGTGCAAGTTTTTTAGATTCAAATTATTAAAATGTGGTAAACATCTGTAAAAATGCATACCCTTTGACCCAGCTTTTTACTTAAGAATTTACCTCAAGGCAGTAATCAAAGAAGACATTAAAAAAGTTTTGAAAACTAAAGTTGGCTATCATGCCATTGTATGTCACAGCAAAGTTTAGGAAACATTCTAAATCTCAACCTAAATGAGACCCTACTTTTACTACTAATAGACAGTCACAATACTAAATAAAGTGTGGTTTAATTTTATAAAAATAAATTTTTATTTCCATATTTTTGCATATTCTTGCCTGGAAAATTCCATGGACAGAGGAGCCTGGCAGGCTACAGTCCTTGGGGTCACAGAGAGTCAGAAATGACTGAGGACTCATGCTCACACACGCACATGCCAACACACACACATTTATATACAAGTACTTTAGGACATGTAGCAGTGTATTAATAATTGTGGATAGCCTTTCTTTTTTACACTTTATCTCTGCTTTCAAAATGATTGAGTGGACATACTTTACAGTAAAAGAAAAAAGCCATCTTCATATTTTAAAGATGATAAAGAAGATGACTAAAGATTTTATACCTTAGTAAATAACACAGTTAAAATATATTTGTTCATTTAAAAATTTAACATTTAATATGAACATATATTTGGTGATCTTTAATTGATTTTTTTTTCACATTTTGTTGCTTGAGAGAGATCAGTTTTCTCCTGAGAAGGCTTTTTTATACTCCTTCCTCTCTTTACTGTACTATCCTAGCTCTTATCAAAGATGACAACCTATAGTCCTCTGTTAATTTATCTGTTTCTTCTATTAAGCATGTCCAATAAATATGTAATATGAACCACTATGTTATTTAAAGGGCTTCCCTCATAGCTCAGTTGGTAAAGAATCCGCCTGCAATGCGGGAGAACCCGGTTCGATTCCTGGGTAGGGAAGATCTCCTGGAGAAGGAATAGGCTACCCACTCCAGTGTTCTAGCCTGGAGAATTCCATGGACTATACAGTCCATGGGGTTGCAAAGAGTCGGACACGACTGAGTGACTTAAAAAAAAAAAATTATTTAAAATATTCTAGTAGCAACACTAAAAATGTAAAAAGAAAAAGGTGAAATTGATTTCAGTAGTATAGCTTACTAACTTCACATATTAAAACATTTCATTTTAACATGTAATTAATATGGAACTTGTCATTGAGTTATTTTGCATTCTTCTGCTATACAGAGTTTCAGAATCCCGTGTGTATTTTATGGTGAAAGCATATCTCCATTTGGACTGTTTCAGATGTCACATGTGGCTAGCAGCCTCCTTACTGACCAGCACAGCGTTAGACTGTTCACTAGACTGTCAGGCTCTCCGAGGACCAAGTCTCTTATTAGTGTATCTCCAGTGCCTAATAACTGTCTAGAACTTAGTAAGCACTTTTAATGTTTGAATTAGCTTCTGCAGAGTTGTTTTTTTTTGTTTGTTTGTTTGTTTTTTTTGCTATTCCTGCCTCCGTAGTGGGGCTTCCCTGGTGGCTCAGACGGTAAAGAGTCTGCCAGCAATGCAGGAGACCCCAGGTTCCATCCCTGGGTCAGGAAGATCCCCTTGAGCTCTGTCGTGCTTTTCACTTACATGCCCATCTCCTGCATCTAAGTGTGTGCTCCTCAAGGGAGCAACCATGTTTTATTCAGCATTATATGCCTGACATAGTAGATGTTCCATATATGGTTATCAGAAGGAAATTGGAGAAGAGAGAAGACTAATTTTTTATTTCAAAGAAATTTTTTTTCTGGTACTTCACTCTTGAAATATATATTAAGTCTCACAAGGTCAAATAGAATTATATAGCACTTAGCACTAAAAGTAAAGTGGAAGTCACTCAGTTGTGTCCAACTCCTTGCGACCCCATGGATTGCAACCTGCCAGACTCCTCTGTCCCTGGGATTCTCCAGGCAGGAGTACTGTGTTGTTGCCAGTGTGTTGCCATTCCCTTCTCCAGGGGATCTTCCCAACCCAGGGACTGAACCCAGGTCTCCTGCATTGCAGGGGGATTCTTTACCATCTGAGCCACCAGGGAAACCCAAGCACTTAGCTCTAGAAATTGAACAACCTCAACTGTTTGCTTATTGAGTCTTTAGATGATTAAGCCATCAAAATGGCTGATTGCTGATTTTCTTTTTGACAATCCGTTGGTTAGAGCTTCAGTAACCTTAATATAACTCTGTCCTGTATTTGAATAAATTTTACAGCCACAGGGTGCTGTCCTGTCAATCCTGATAATCTCTTGCAGTAACGTTAGACTTCCACCTGTGATCCTAAGTGGAGATGGACAGCAGCTGGTCAGCATTAACCATATAGTGAGCTTTCTTGCTAGTAATATTACTTACTGAGTTTTCCTTCAGCTTTTTGCCAATTATCAAGCACTAATTTTTAAAAGTTTACATCATAGAATTTTTAAGGCGTATTTTTCTAATAGAAAAGACGAGATTATAATGTGTTTATTTATTGGGAGAGATCGTCCCCCACATAAATAATGTTATCAGTGACCCTAGTGAATACTTTTACTTTGTCAGTAATAATAATTGAGCAGCCATCAAATGCCAGTGTGGTGTTAGTTGCTAAGAGCAAGAAAAAAATGTAAATTTGTTTTCTGACATGCTGTTAGCTAATTGTTTTATTTTAGGTAGGAGCCTGGGAATCATTGTGGAGCCATGTCAGCATCAACATGTAATAATCAGTTGCTATTATAATTATCACTAATATTAAGTTTTCTTTAAAGAATCAACAAAACGTGCTGCCATCAATATTCAAAGGCAGATGCTGTTTATCTTTAGAAACTTGAAAAATACCAATAACCTGAAAATAAGACCAAAGTATGCAACTGGTGGTAAGCCAGGATGGCACATTTATAATATGGACTTTGACCTCTCAGTCTCTCCTCATAGGAAGATGCGACAAGCTAAGGAAATTCCTGAAAGAAAGGACAACTAAAATAAGTACTATGCAGATAGACTGCCACCTCGGGAAGGCATTCATTTGTCCATTCATTTAGTATGTTGAGTGCTCTGTTATGTGTCAGGCACCATTCTAGGAGCTTGGGATGTGTCAGAGAAACAAAAGGCCCACCTTCCAGGGTTTCCAGTGAAACTCATACTTTAATCTTAACCCTAACAGGCTCTGCTGTAAGGCCACACTGAGAGAAGAGTAACCCAGGAAGAGGGGGCCCGGGAAAGGAGGTCGCCTCTTAACGTGTCCCAAGGCAGACGGCCTCAGGCCGAAGTCCAGAACCTCGTGTCTGAGGACCCTAGCGCCCTGAAGTCCAGTCCAGGTTGAAACGCATAGCCGAGAGCCCCCTGCGTCTGTGAGGAGTGCCAGGCTGTGGGGAGTCCAGTGCGAGCCGGGAGGTGGAGAGGGGCTGGGCTGTCCTTCCAGGAGAAGAGCGCTGACCGCTCAGAGGCAAGCCCAGACAGCAGCTCCTGGTCGGGCGGGACTGCCGGGGCCCTGAGCCGCAGCTGGCGGAAATCAGAGACTAGCTACAGGCTCCTCTGAGTAGCGAGCGGAAGTAAAATCACAAGCAGGTGGAGCCTGACGGTGTGGTGGCTGCGGAAGGGCGGGAGAGCAGAGTGGGGCCTGTGCGCTGGGAAGCCTGCTGCTGCCTCGCCGGAGCGTGTTTGCTCCCATGCGGTTTCTAAATGATTCTTATCTACCGTGTATGAGTCATTGCAGAAGATGTTTACGGTATATGAGTTGGAAATCATTCATACTGGAATTTTCAGTTTTATTAAAAAGAAAGTATCAGTGTGTTTTGAGGGGAAGAGTTGCCCAGCTTGATGCAATTCATTCTGCAGCAGTAGCAAAAAGGATCCAAGTACCAGCCAAGACTGTTTTTAGCTGTTTCAAGAGTTACTTCTAAATATGGATAAGTGATGTTAGTTTGGCGACTTTGGCTGTTTTACTAGAAAACTTCTTAAAGAATAGTAAAGGCAACGTTTTAAAAAATGTGTTTATAGATAGTTTTCAACTGGGGAAGTTTTGATACTGTGTAATGATCAAGGTCTTTAAAACAGTTGCTGATATCTCTCAGATAAAAAGAAGGTACATGTTATCTTCAGTTTTACTGTTTGAAAAACCGAAGCAAGATCCGGTCAAGGAAAAGTGATACCATCTCTTATCTTCTCCATTTGTCTAGTGATTGTTCCTTGATCCAGGTTTGTGCCCCCAAACTGCGTTCAGTATACTCCCATCAGTCAGCTAGTTTCTCTACGGTGTCTGCTCTTTACAGCACTTTTGTAAGGGCTGTAAACAAAATTTAGTATAAAAAGTTGCATCAAAGGTAGCCCATAGTCACTCTTAAAAATATATTTCAACTCTGATACTTGTCCTTAAAGACTAGTACTTTAATCGCAGATGCTATTTTTACCTCTGATTAATAACTAAACCCTTAATTAATTATGATAGCTAAAATATTAGACTAAGACATTAGAAATAATTTTTCCCTTCCTAAGTTGTTATGGTAAATAAATAACTTTTCTATTTTTAAGGAAGTGTATTAGCTAGTGAGTATCTCATTTCTTTCATTTGGAAAAATAAATGTTTCCTGTAGTTTGTTTTCTTGGGAAATTGAAACATGATTTCAAATGGTTAACCTGTCATGCAGAAGAATTCGGGTATTATAATTATAGATGGAATGTTTGAGGGGCTTTGAGCAAGGGAAGTAAGATGAAATTTATTGGGGACACTGAGCTACAGACTCTGTGGTTCATCATAGGCTTATAGGTAGGACACAACAGAGGTATTCTCCAGAATTAGGCGCAGCCCTCACTCCAGCCCTGACTCACCCCCATCTGTCTGTACATTGGGGTGGTCCCTCACCTTTGGGCCTTCACGGTCCCTTGGACTTTTGCTGACACCTTGCTGCTTCAATGGCTTCTGCCACTGCAGGCTGGAGTTCTAATAGCCAACCCTCAGAAGTGGAGAAGGAGGCAAAGAGACTTAGTAAAACTCTCCTTCACAGCTGCGCTTTCTTTTGCTTGGCCTGGGCCATTCCAGATTTACTACAAAGCATGTTTGCTGTAATACTGGATGAGCGAGCTTAAGAAGCATAAGGGATGAAAAAGGAATACATATATCGAGAGGGTGTGTTCACTTGCTGTCTCTCGGCTCTGTTTTCTGTCGTAAATTTTTGTTCCTTTGGTTGCTCTGGGTCTCCCCTGTGGGGTGAGGGCTCTCTCCAGTTGCAGCGAGCGGGTGCAGCTCTTCGCGGCAGCACGCCGGCCTCTCGGTGCGGTGGTTCTCTTGTTGCGGAGCACAGGCTGCAGCCTCGTGGGCTTTAGGAGCTGCAGCACGCGGGCTCAGTAGTCATGGCGCCCCCCAGCCTGTGGAATCCTCCCGGACCAGGGACCAGTGGTCGAACCCATGTCCCCTGCGTTGGCAGGTGGCTCCTTATCCACTCTCCTGCGAGGGAAGACCGGTTCTGTGTTTTTGAAATGACCTCAAGTATGAATGGGCTTCCGAGGCGGCTCAGTGGTAAAGAATTGGCCTGCCAGTTCAGGAGATAGAGGAGTCCTGAGTTTGATCCCTGCGTTGGGAAGATCTCCTGGAGGAGGAAATGGCAGCCCACTCCAGAATTTTTGCCTGGGAAACCCCATGGACAGAGGAACCTGGTGGGCTACAGTCCATGGGGGTCACAGAGAGTCAGACACGACTTAGTGACTGAGCATGCAAGTGTGAGTAGCTCCTATATACCACATACAAAATAAGTTTGAAATGTTTCTCACAGTTATTCTCTAAGTCGTATTCTTTTGAAAGACAATCTTGAAAGTAATGATAGCAATTACATTTATTTAGATTGTTATAGCTTCCAAATTACTCTCATAAACAGATTCTCGTTTGATCGTCTTAGAAACCAAGGCAGGTAATTATCACCATTTTATAGGTGAAAGAACAGAGGTTTAATGAGGATGTGTATGCTTCCAGAGCTTCCATCTAGAATTCCTAACCTTCACATCTGTCCCTTTATCCCTGCATTGCAAAATCTATTTACATCGATAAATTTAATAAATCAAAAGAGTGTTTTATTAAAACTGGATAATAGTTCAAACACATGAGTCTCCAGCCCAAGCATTAACTTACTTTTGTTGTGTTTGTATGAGCCAAATAGCCTCTCAACTCTGATGATTACTAAGGCAACCTGTAGTATTTTTATGGTCATAAAAGTAATTTTGATGTTGTCAATATAAAGTGAAGAAGCTTCATCCTCACATAGCATTCAGGTAATACAGGCTTTGCAATTTATCTGTACAATCTCATACTGTAGCCCAAATTTTCCAAAGTCTCTTGGTTTCTTTGAGAGGAAATATCTTTAAATTATGTCTTAATTAATAGTAGCTTTTATAAGCTGATTACCTAGTCTGTTCAGTCGGCTCTGTGAGAGAAGGGGGCATAGAGAAGGAAGCCTCCAACCTAGAGCCAGTCCCGAGGGCTTCAGAGCTCTGCTCTCAGCTTCCAGGGAAGAGAGTGGGGGGTGGCATCAGAGGCCCTGGCTCTCCTTGACAGTGCCCAGTCGGGGTGCCCACCCCGCGCCCTCGCTGACCCCCCGAAGGTAAGCCAAGGCTGGGTGGTTCTGCCGAGCTTGTTCCTGACCGGCTCTCACACCAGGCCTCTGTTTCTCTGTTCAAGTGTCTCTAGAGCACCTGCGAAGTCACCAACCTTGGTCTGACCTTTAGGAACTCGGGGAAATAGAAGAGTAGGGTAAGGCTAGCTTCCAATGATAGAGAAGAGAGCCACGGGGGAACCCAAGACAGTGTTCCATTTGTTAGCCTCTAAATCCATCTCACGAAAATGCATCTCGTTAGTCACACGCTGATCTAACAAGCCTTCCATCCAGAGGTACCATAAACAGAAGTGCCAACGCCTGATAGCAGGGAGCCATAGGCAAGGATAGGAAAGTCAGAGGTGGTAAGAGGCTGAGCCTGCTGAAAGGTGCTGCTGATGATGCCCCAGTGGCCTCAGCCCTGTGAGCAAAGAAGCAAGTAAGGACTCCAAAACCGATTCCCAATGCCACTCCAGTCTTCAGGGCCCAAGGTTTCCGTCAGGCCCGATCCTCCTCTTTTCCTCGGGAACCTGGCCCCCAGCGTGTAACTTGAGACGGACGTCATGCCCTCCTGCGGTGTCACCCTGAAGACATCACAGGCCTTCCGCCCAGCCCCAGCCCCGGACTGAGGCACCGATGTCCTCTCCTAGTCCCTGCAGTCCCGCTCAGGCCAGGAGGTTGCCTTTCACACTGACACCGGAGGGACTTCTGCCTTGGGAGTGTAGGAGAGGATGTCACGTGTAGGGCTGGAACGAAGGCTATTCGGGAAAAGGAGGGTGGGGCAAAGAACACCTGCTCTTGGTTTAATGAAAGAGGGAAATACTTCATCTCCCTAAATTGCCCATGGGATACTTGCAGGTCTTCAGGAGGTTTTATAATTCATAATATTCATTATGAATTCTCTTGCATGTTTCTTGTAGTGGGCCTTTCTTATAGAAACATTATTCATTGTCTCTTCTAGAGACAGTAAATGGAAGAAAGATTCTGTGAGACCATGTTAACTAAAAAGCCTTAGACTTGGCTACTCTCTCCAGAACTTCCGTTTTTCTTGTTTGAAGCAGTACTGCTACTCAAAAATCCCTCATTTCTCCAGTTCCTCCCAGTCTTTTAGGATAGTCAGCTCTCCCTGAGTTTCCATCTCATGTTCCACAGATTGGGGGCTGTGAAGTCACTTCCCCTCTCTGAACAGTTAGGAGACTATTCTGGTTGTCTCAGAAAGCAATGAGGGCCTGTCCTATGACACATGCAGGCTGATCACCAAGGGAGGGTTGAATTCAAGAGTTTTTTCCAGATGTAGAATAGTTATAAATTGTTGATGTGATAGTGATAGACTGAAGGAAAGGGAAGCGTCACAGATTTCAAGAGTACATTTCCAATGTGAGTAGGGGGCCTGTGGCAATCCATCAGCCAAGACAGTGACTAAGAGTCAGAGTAGAAGAGTAAACTGGGGGGAGGGTGGTCACGACGGACATTTTTTGAGATTGAAATATCTGTAGGCCATCCAGGAAGAGGAATCTTGAAGAATCCTGCTGAAGTAGTGGAGTGTGAGATACGAAACTGGGATGCTGGCATCAGCCTCCACTGACGCCTCCATGTGATCATTAAAGCCATGAAAGGGAATCAGAATCATGCAATCATACAAAGCCGTGAAGGAGAGTAAGATAGCCCCAGGGGAGAGAAGAGAAGCAGGCCTGGGTCAGCCGCGTTTGAGAATCAGAAGAGGAGCCGTTGAAAGACTCCACAAGAGTACAGGGGGCGGGTGGGTCAAGGGAGGCAGAGATGAGCCGCGGGTCTTTTCTGTGATAGTCAGCACCTCCCTCGTCTCTCACAGTCACCTTCCTGAGTCTCTGTCTTGCTGCCAACAATGCAAAAGACTCCCTCTCCCACCCTCTACCCAAAAGGACAGGCCCCTGTCTTCTCATAACTTAGGGACCCTAGTAAAGGACAGGAAAATGGTTCCTATTGAACAACCCAGGGTTCCTATTGAATGCTCCTTTACCACGGGAGCATTTTTAAGGAAACAAAGTTTGACCATCACTTCAGATGTCAGAAGTGTTTTGTTTCGTTTTGTTTTTTCTCCATTTCTTCCCAGTAAGATTTAGAGGTTTTCTGTTTAAATCAATATAAAAATTGAAGTAACATATGCCCTGGTATGAAAGCAGGTCCTCCCCGCTCCATTTTTTTCTGGCTAGGATGTGTAGATATGGGAACACACATTTTGCTGACATGCTCTGAAGCTTGGTATTTTGATAAATTGACCCGGGAACAAGAATTGATGGAAAACTTCTCACTTTTACAGTGGTCGAGGTAAGTATCAGAAGGATAGACAGCCAGGTAGCTGACAGGGTCTACACAGAGCTAGATGGATTGCAATAAAAGCATGACTCACAGACAGAACACTGCCATCAGTTACCAGCTGACTGGCGAGTATGTTATTGAATCATAGCAGAAATAAAGAACAAAACTTTTTTCTCTGACTCCCCGAAAAGACTCGAATTGCAGATACCTTTAGTGCCTAGTAAGCAAAACAGTGCTGCCTTATGTAATGTGAAATATTACTGTAGACAATGAAAGCGCTTAGTTTTTTTTTGCCATTAGCAGATTAAGCCTATTTTTATCCTATGAACACAAAAACTGTATTCACATTACATAAAAAAGGAAGGCATTATTTTAGTGGCTCTTAATAGTGATTCATAGAAACACTTAAATAGAAAACAAATGGGTTAAAGTAGAGCAGAAATATACCTGTAATAAAATCACATTTCCCTTTCCACTGTATTGGATAATTACACAGACACAAATGAAGAAATAGTGCAAAACATATCCTTTCTGAAGCAATATTAAAGGCTTCTTGAACTGGCAGCTTACCACACATTAATCATACGGTTGGTTCATTTCATGCTCATATTGGCCAAATTTTTCACATAAATCCCATGGGAAAGAGTTTGGCTGTCATTTATAAGATGCATATCATCAGTGGTATTGTTATTTGGGGCACAGAAGTATTGAAAAACAGTGTTATGAACTAGAAAATATATCTCTTTAAAAATTATCATCAGAAAGCTACTGATGATTTTTTTGAGAGAGCAGGGGAGAAAAATGACTAAATGCTAAACCCACTGAAATGGTTTTGGTGTTTGATGCTGCCCCTTACAAAAGTTTCATACCTCAAATGCGTTTTCCTTTAACACCCCTTTTAATGTTAAAAAAAGATTAAAGCCTTCTATCTTGTAACTGGAGACATTAAGAATACATAGGAAGCGCCTTTCATCATCTGAGTCATCTGATCACAGGGATGGACTGGGGGAAAGAGTGTTGCGTGGTGGAGATAGAGCTTCTTATCGTTTATCCAAGTGGGGAACCTGAGTGCACAGCGTTCTCAACTCATCTCTGCTCAGAATCCACTGGCCCCGCGCTCAGCGACAGCTCCTCTTCTTCCATGTCTCTTGAGCGTGTTACGTTTAGAGACTCAGGAAAGTTTGTAGGAACTGGCAGCTGCCTCCCTGTGAGTCCCTGTAACGGTCTGCGCTGAAGTGTAAGACTGCATGGAGGCCTCACTGGGTCAGCATCCCCAGAGGGCACAGGGGTCTCTCCTGGCTTGTGTTCCCAACATAACGAGCTCTCTGCGGCACCGGATAGGACCTATTTCATGAGTATTAAAAAAAAAAAAAAGGACTTCTCATATTTTGAAAGTATAAAGTAAACTTCCTTTCTCCATTTTCGCACAAGCCATGTTGATGATATCCTGTTTCATCACGAGCATCTGAAGTATTTATTAGGAATAAGAAAAATTCACAGAAGTTTCAGGTCATAACATAGTTACAGATAAAGAGAGCACTTTTTCCCTCTGCTTCACTAACCCGAAAAGCCACCAGAGGTACTGCAGATCGACTGCAGGGATCACCCATACTCTGGTCGTCACAGAGGACAGAAAAGTTTTACCTTCCGTATCGGTTAGGGCAAGCTAGGTTATGCTGCAGTAACAAACAGCGTGAGAGTCTTAGGAACTTAGAACAGCTGACTATTTCTCACAGCAGTCCCTCACGGATCAGAAGAGGAGTTCTGCTCACAGTCGTCACCCAAAGACAGAGCAGGAGTCTGTTGGTTCTGCCGTCACAGGAGCAGGGAACTTGCAAAGTCGTGAACTGACTTAAAGTGGTTCCTAGACGTAGCAGTCTTCACTTGTCAAGTGTACTGACTAAATCAAGTCACATGCAATGCACGAGCTCCACGTGGCGTGCGTGCACAATCCTGCCGGGAGAAACACTGTGTATTTGTGCACAATAATACAGCCACCACACTGGCCGTTCACTTGCTATGCCAGTGCAGTGGAGGCTAGTGAAGTTTGCTTGGTTTATTGTGGTTTTAAAAGCCACCAGCTTAGGAGTCTAGACACACATCAAACGGACGAGGCCTTGGACTTCATGGAATGCTCTATCCAGTATGGCTGCCAGAGCACGGATTCCAAGGATTTTTTGGTCCTAATTTGCTGGCACCAATGAAATTTCCATGAAAGTATCTCTTCCACCATGGATTTCACATGGTAGCTTTAGGCCGAGGGAATAAAAGCAATAACAAGCATCTCTGATAGGAGACTGAAAATAGAAGGAGGGTACAAGAGGCTCCTATAGAAACCTGTTTACTTTCTGTTAGGGACTTAATGGGATTTTTTTCACTAGGAACAGCTTTTTACATGCGTTTTTGAAAACGTTAAATGAGTTGTGAGTGAACCACAGTAGAGCATTTGAAAACTCAGTTCCACTTCTTCCTTTGCTTGCCTCGTAATAATCTGACCCCAACTCCCTTCTCTGTTGTTTTTATTATTTAGATTACATGCATGGCAAGTGTGGGTGTCTTGTTTGATGGTGAGTCACTAAGCAGCTGTGGGAATTAGACAAACAAGAGGCTTCAGTTCGGGAGTTTTCATAGAAGAGGTAGAACTCTGGGGACTACAAAATGGTTTGGAATTTTTAAATGACGAGAACTATACTTAAGGGAAATAAAAAGAATGGCACGGCTTCGTGGAGCATTTATTAAACAACTGCTATAGTACGGACTGTGCAAGGTGTCGGGGATCCAAAGAAGAGTGAGAAATGATCTTCCCTTGAAAGGCGTTCAAAAGCATACCGAGCTCACGGTGTGGGTGTCGATGGGGGAGCTGGGGAGGGAGATCTATTCAAAGGCTTCAGAAGGCAAATTCAGCTAATAAAGGTTGTCAGCTGAAGATGGACTAGAGAATATGGAGAAATTAAGTGGCAGACTTCTAAGTGACTGTTCGGTATACATTGGCTCTGAGCTCCTTCTGCACTTCATTTTGCCCTCTTCTGTGAACTCTCGTGTTTTGTGTGAAAATGTGGGCAGCATAGAGTATTAGAATTGTAGAATGTGTTCTAGCAGTCAGCACTAAGGGAGCCGGGCTATTCTGCCTCCCGTGTTAGAGAGACTGATGGGCAGACAGGGCTAAAGGGTGGTGGTGGTGTTGCTGTTCTGTCGCTAAAGATGGGCTGTGACTACTTGAGGACAGAGCTGCACTTGGGCATCACTTCGGGCCTCTCTGATTTAGGCACGAGACCAGCTGCGCTGAGTGATCGGCTCCTGTTTCATTAGGAAGGAGTTCAGGGTCAGTGAGAAGCGCCAGCAGCTCTGTCATCCGACTGAGGAGGTCGGACGGTTCACGTCCACATTTGCAGCAGTCCTGGGTACATCAGGAAGGGCTGGATCAGAGAAGCGCATTGCTCGGACCACGTCCACGGGAGTGGGGGTGGGCAGAGAAAAGAGCTTGTTCTGTGCAATAACACGCTCGACTGTAGACACGTAAATTTAGTTGTCTTCTTGCCAACCTGAAAGACAGATTGCCTCATCAGTCTTCCGGGCATTGAATGAAAGAAAGAACCAGCAAAAACCTTTGGGGAAAATCAGAGCCTAACTAGGGTCTAGTGTGAATAAATTTTCCTTTACCTTATTTTATTTAACTTCCCTTTAACTTATTTTATTTAAGTCTCCTTTAACTTCCCCTTCCTTTAACTTATTTCTCCTCTCAGACCTTTCTACCAGCCTGACTGCCACTCACGCTTAAAGATTCCCAGATTTCCTCCCCTTCTCAGCCATCACCTCCTCAGAGGCCTTCCTGTCAACCCTGTTAAAACCACCTCCTCCTCTCCCCTCACACTCTGTATTCCTACCTGCTCCTCTTCCCTAATAACAGAGACAACCATCAGCCATTGTATTACTTAATCACTTGCTTTTTGTCTGTATGTCAGACTAATCTGTAAGCTCCATGAGGAAAGGAATGCATTCTATTTACTGTTGTATCTCAATAAATATTTGTTGAATTTTCAAAGCCATTACTCACCATAAATGCATGATATAGGAAAACATAGTTTTCTTGGGGAAGGCAATTCATATAGATGAAGCAGAGAACTGTCTAAGCCTTGAGTCTCTTCTCTGCCCTTTTTTTTGCCCCTGATACTTTTCCTTCTACCATTTTTTACTGATAACTGTTTTTATGAGAGTAAGTAGTATTAAAATATTGCTAATTTTAGAATTGCACATCAGAATAGTTCCCTGTGTCGCAGAGGTTGTGGAGGGTCCTTTGTAAAATGGAAACGGTAAATATTCATGTTCTGCTGGTGGGGCTTCTGACTAGCCATGGGCTTCCTCCGAGACTCAAGCCTTCCGGGTGCAGGAACTCGGAGGGAATTCTTCCAGGGCCTTCCGCCCTGTAGCATCCTATGTGATTATCTACATCTGGGTGATCTTTTCTCACCTCAGTTATATCCCTAGAAGTGGGAATATCTGAAAAATGAGATTTGTTTGTATGTTTATTATTTACGGGTTTTGGTTTGGTTTGGTTTGGTTTTCCTGCTGAACTAGCCAGAACAGGGAAGTTGTTTATCGGTGGGGTTTTTGGGGAGAGGGGTACTACATGGCTTGAAAGATTTTGGTTTCCAGGGATCACACCCAGGCCCCGGCAGTGCAGGTGCGAAGTCCTAACTGCTGGGCCGTCAGGGAACTTCCCAGGAAAGCCTTTTAAGGACCTGGTCCATTTCCCTTCATTCCTGGAATCACAGAGGCCAGAGAGCTGCTGCTCAATGTCATTTGGGCCTGACAAGGACACAGAGTGTTTCAGGAGCTTACTGCATCTGGAGAGCAAGAGAGGAAGTATAACCAATATGGAAACAAATGTAAATACCTTTTGTATTCATTCTAGTTGCACAATAAGAAAACTGGAGACTAGGAGAATAAATATGTTGAATTTGTAACAGCGTCTCTTTAATTCTTCGATGAGTAATCTGTAAGTTGTGAAGAGACCAGTCTGTTGTTTTTATTCATCAAATCTCCTTTTCCTGGTTTATTTTTTCAGGAAACTCAAATAATCTGAGTAAGATTGTTTATTGATTGAAAATATAACTGAACTTTTATTGTCGTGTTTCTTATAGACAGGAGTACACATTTGTGTTGATAATGTGCAGCAAACCCAGCTACAGAAAGCTCTGCCGAACAGAAGTCGGCTTTCCCTTCATTGTAAACTCTCTAACTGCTCCAGTGTTGCCCGTGCACATCGTATCGCTAACTACCCCGTGTGTCCCAGAGAACGAGGCGACCCTCACGCGAGCTTGCGCAAAGCAGGAACTGGACTCTCTCCCCAGAGGAAGAGCCCCCTTGAGAGCTGCAGCAGACGCTTCCTCGCAGAGCTTCACCGCAGTGGCGCAGAGAAGGGGAAGCGAGAGTGTTGGGGCCCAGTCGCGCCCAGCTCTGCGCTCCCCGTGGCCCCTAGCTCGCCAGGCTCCTCCGTCCGTGGGGTCCCCAGGCAGAGAACACTGGGGTGGATTGCCATTGCCTTCTCCGGGGCCTCTTTCCGACCCAGGGATCAAACCCAGGTCTCCCACATTGCTGGAAGATTTTTTTACCATCTGAGTCACTATATGAAAAAAAATTTTTAACATCCTGATAAGGAAACAAGATGTTTAAAATTATTTTTCATATGATTTTACAAAGCTAAATTTACCTTCAAATAACGTGCTTCAGTGCTTTATGTTTGCTTTACAAATACGTTCTTGCCTGAGTTGTAAAGCATTCTCCTCACCCCTCCTTAAATCACTCATTTATGCTTTGCAGCACATGGCTTCAGCCAGTACTTGGTATCTTTCCATGGAGGCAGACCCAGGGGCCATCCTGAGGGCTGGCAGCATCCAACATTCAGAAGCAAAATAATGTTTTCCAGGGGATATTTATTCAAGTGAGGTAGAACATTTTCTGAGATTATTCTGAGGTTGGTTTTTTTTTTCTTTTTTTTTTTTTGAGATTTGTGGAAGAGAGAGGCTGTATACATAGAGAATGTTGTTATTGGAACTTTATTATTGTCACATTGATACTGCATTTCTCAGGAAATGTATGTTAATGTGTTTCTGCCTGCTTTTTTTTTTAAAGGCCTTGAATAAATGGGCTGAAGTTATTTGGATGCCTGCAAAATAGACCTTACAGTTTATAAACTGTATATTATTATGTTAAAAAAAAAAAATCTCTCAGAACTCTGTATAAATAACAGAGAGACAGAGAAACTTAGGGGATTTACATCTCAGTATTTACTTTTTAATATATGTACAGGTAACATACCGGGAAAGCAGTAACAAACTATATGATATGTTCCTCAGGAAAATTAAGAGCACTTTTTCATCATAATTATATGACAGTAAACAACAAAAGAGGGAGTCTGGTGTGTTTGCAGCAAAAATATCTTTAGTTTTCAGCACTTTTCTAGGAGTTTTAAAATATTTTTTAGCCATGAAGTAGAGACTTAGGTCCAGCCCCTTCCCATCTCAGAAACGAAAGTAGAAAACTCCTGATATAACCCAACTGGCAGTAGAGAGTTTACATATCTGTATTCCAAGGCTGCTGATGTGAGTAGTAGTATTGACTACTAATCTTTTCATGCTTATAGCATATCTATCTATATATATCTCTTCTTTCATTTTCATAATTGTTTTATCTGGCTTTTTTTTTACCTTTCTACATGCAGTAACATTTCCTTATATGTCAGAATTTCTAAACTATGCTTTTGTGACATTTATCCATGTATTCAACCTGTACAAAGCACCTATGATTTGTAAGACATCGTATATAATTATGTGTGCTTCAAAAAGACACAACGTCCTTCCCAACCCACATGTCACAGATGAAGTGGTGACAGAGTGAACGGCAGCGTTTAAAGTATGCTCCATATGGCGAGCGTGGCATTGGCATAGCTCTGCTCACCATGTTGCATGCGTCATTATCTCAGAACTGATGGGCTGGGAAGAAGTGCAAAGGAGACTGTTTCAAAAAGCAGAGAGAAGTCTTAGGAAATGTATCAAAGGATTCAGTAATGTGGTAAAGGAGCAATTAAGAGACAATGGATGTTTTGTTTTAAACACTGAGAATATAATTGAGACCAAAAGGTTGGGGAAATATATATGAGACAGATGACAGCTTTTACTCATGAAGACTATTTATAAATGAATAGAAAGTAAACAACTCAGTGGAAACATTGGTAAAGCAATGAAAAGGCAATTGAAAATGACGAAAAGGTGATTCACAGGAAAATGATGATACAAATGCCCCTCCAAAATAGGAGAATTTAACACATGTATGTATTTAAAGTTTTAACATATTGAAAAAATGGTCAAGTCCCATAGTCATAAAAAATGCAAGTTAAAAATGAATTGTTCTCTTGCACATTGGAAAGAATTGAAAAGAATGCTACAAATCCTTGCGAATGAGGATATGGAAAAGCAGACATGCATACGGCCCCGGTGGGAGTGCAATTGCACAGCCTCTTTGGGTCATAACTTTAGAATGTGTCCCTGAAGTTATGCAGGTTTGTTTGCTTCATCCCAGATATTTCACTCCCAAGAATATAGTCTGTGAAACCAACTACAGAAGAGCAAGAGGATGTGTGTGACCACAAGTTCCTTGCAAGCTTATTCATGGTAGCCCAAGAAGGAAGGGAAAGATCTGGAAAAATAAACTAAAATGCCCAATGATCTAGTGTTAGTTATACAAATTATGTCCATTCTGGAACACAAATTCTGACATTAGATTTTTTTGATGTCGTACACATTTGTATGGTTAGGCATAGTAGAGGCACCTCTTACGTACACTTGAGCGCCAGAATCTGTAATAGCTCATTTACCTAATATGCAATTAATCAGCAACTCCTACTATCCAGAGCACAGTTAAGAATGGGAAATAATCCATGAAGGATCTCTAAAGTCTAAAAAAATTGCATAGAAACTCCCACTTTTGAAATAGGAGTTTTCCTTTGGAGCATCTTTATTTTTAACTTTAAACATAATCCCCTTAAGTTTGGATTTCAAGTTCTCACAGACTTGAGTTAGCAAATTAGAAAAGGCCATGGCAAGAGTAGACCAGGAAGAGAAGAAATAGGTGCTTTGAGAAAACAGACAAGACAGAACAAGAAGGAATCAACATTCTCAAAGCGGCAGATAGCATGTGAGAAGAAATCTACTTACTTTTCAACAGTTTTTAAAAAATTTTATTTTATGTTGGAGTATAGTTGTGTTACTTTCAGCAAAGTGATTTGAAGAAACACTCACTTGTCAAGTCTCACTCAAGCATCACTCTCTTTTACCAAAGTTTAGTCATTGTTATTAACAGTGATTACCAGTAAGTCATGGGCTCCAGAGAGAGATTCTTTTTAGTCTGCATAGGAATGTAAGAGTGTGTATCTCATTTTAGAAGATTCTTCATTAAAAGTGGTTAAAACTGTTTAAAGAGTTTTCTCAAGGATTATTAACCCTTAGTTATTCGGGTGTTTTCCTTATGTTAAATACTTATTTCCTTGACCAGGCCACTCAAAATGAGGCTTTGCTGTGTGTATATTCTCACAAAGCAGGAGACCACTTGCAACATGATTTGATGGTTGGGATAATATATACTAGAGTAGCAATGAGTGTGCAGAATAGTCTTGAGGATGCTGAGAATTAGAAATATTATAAAAATAAGATTTTTATAGAGATTTGCATTTTTAACCTATAAGTAAATTATAATATTATTTTGGAGAATAAAATATTGCCAAATTGTATCTACTTTACCACTTGCAATAAATTACCACCTAACCAAGTTCAATCAGAATCTCATGTCAAAATGGTTACTCAGGTCACCTTCCTTTTTTCTGTTATATTAAAAAATACAGAAATGCAAAATCAAGTTGTAAAAATAGTGACATCGATTTAGTATCCAGACTGTCTCTGTGATCATATATGTAACCTCATTTAGATAATGAAAAAGTCAAATTTGAGGCCTCCTAAATATAGGGGTTTCACCAAGAGCGCTCCTGCTCCTCCCGCTGCTCACCAGCCCAAAGCACAGACAAGACGTGACATGTGAGTGTGTGTGTGTGTTAGTTGCTTAGGCTTGTCCAGCTCTTTGTGACCCCATGGACTGCTGCATGCCAGGCTCCTCTGTCCATGGGGTCTTCAGGCAAGAATACTGGAGTGGGCTGTCATTTTTACTCCACGGGATCTTCCCAAACCAGGGATCAAACCCACGTCTCCAGCATCCCCCGCATCAGCAGGAGGATTCTTTATGACCTTGCCACTTGGGAAGTCCTAAGATGTGACGGAGATCACTTGTGATGGGGGTAAGGAGGAAGAGGGGATGGAGGAAAGGCTTGGGCGTGAGACCTCCCAGATCTGGGTGTCCACAGTCTCATCCCTGAGACTGAGCATTTGAGAACAGAGGGGCCTGATCAGCTGGTGTGCCAGGTCCTGACTTACGGGCCTTCCTCTGAGCCCACCGTTCCCAGTAAGCTTCTCTTGCATCCCATTGGTTTCAAATACACTTTCACTTTCGGGAGCGTCTTTTACCCACCCCACCTTGTTACTTCTTTCAGACTCCAGTTAGACCTCGTGTTGCTTAGCAAGGACTTTTTCTCTACCAAATCTTGGTTACTTACCTTTCTTTTTGCCCTATCACAGCACTCACTATGCTAAATTATGATCGTTTATTTAGTTATCTTTCTCCCCAATAAGCTTTAAGGACAGTGCTCTAGAATGCAAAGCACTACCTGCTGTTATCTAGGAAGTAGAAAACTAGCAAACAAATTCATAGAATACCGTGGAAGTCAGCTAGCTGTTTCTTTTTGTTTTGTTTGTTTTTGGCCACACCAGGTGACTTGCAAGGTCTTAGTTCCCTGACCAGGGATGGAACCCATGTACCCTGTAGTGGAAGCAGGGAGTCCTAACCACTGGACCCCCAGGGAATTCCCAGTTAGCTCGCTGGTTCCTCAGCAGAAATGTAGAACAATAAAGTCCATTTTCAGGCCCTAGAATTCAGTATATCTTTGAAGTGATACTTGTTTTAATCACTATCATTAGTACTTTCCATGCGTATAAATTTACCTAGAAGCTAGTAAAAATGATGTTTCAGGTGTCTTTGCTCTTTTGTTATTATTAGAACAATCTGTAATCTTTTGTGACATCTTAATCATTACACCTTGAAGTAGAGCCCACTGCAAATTTCTCATACTTATTTCTGAGTCATCTGACAGAGTACTAAAACTAAAAGATTTCAAGATAATCAAGATGACATTTTACAAAATGGATATTATACTGGAAATAAGTGATGGACTCTATAAAATAATGAATTATAGACAAGTATTTGGAAAAGCTTGGATCTTCAACTATTTGTTTTTTTCCCTTTGAAAATGGAAAAATAGTCTAAAATGTCCCTGCTGGACAGAAAATTGTTATAATTCATTGAATGATACTTTCCTGATATGCTCTACATTTTTGATGGAGGTTTCAAAAAATTTTTAAAGAACATTGTCTATATTTATTTTTTTCTATTTTTGTGTGTTAGTAAATCCATGGACAGAGGGCTGCAGTCCATAGGGTCACAAAGAGTTGGACACGACTGAGCGTCTAAGCGTTAGTGGTCATATTTTTTTCACAGACCATGCTGAGACATGAGAACCAGAATCGTAAGTTTCAATTCAGTCAAACTGAATATATGTTAAGACTGCTAAGTTCAACTTTAAAATTAGGTTATCTGTTTTACATGGAATATACTGAATTATCATTTCAAAGACCATAATAAGGACTCTTGCTTAACAGAAGAAAAAATCGTGGATTGGTAAATTTACAAACTGGTACAAAAGCTATTTGTTGTTTTCAGTCACCAAGTCGTGCCGGACTCTGCAACCCCATGGACTGCAGCATGCCAGGCTCCTTTGTCCTCCACTATCTCCTGGAGTCAAACTCATGTCCATTGAGCCAGTGATGCTATCTAACCATTTCATCCTTTGTCACCCCTTTCTCCTCCCGCCTTCAGTCTTTCCCATCATTAGGGTCTTTTCCAATGAGTTGGCTCTCCATCAGGTGGTCAAAGTGATGGAGCTTCAGCATCAGTCCTTCCAATGAATATTCAGGGTTGATTTCCTTTAGAATTGACTGGTTTGATCTCCTTGCAGTCCAGTGGACTCTCAAGAGACTTCTCTAATACCACAGTTTGAAAGCATCAGTTCTTTGGCACTCAACCTTCTTTATGGTCCAACTCTCACTTCCATACATGACTACTGGCAAAACCATAGCTTTGACTATATGGACCTTTTTCGGCAAAGAGATGTCTGTGCTTTTCAATACACTATCTAGGTTCCTCATAGCTTTTCTTCTAAGGAGAGTATCTTTTAATTTGATGGGTGCAGTCAAATCCACAGTGATTTTGGAGCCCAAGAAGATAAAATCTGTCATGATTTTCATTTTCCCCCATCTATTTGCCATGAAGTGATGGGACTGGATGCCATGATCTTAATTTTTTGAATGTTCACTTTTAAGCCAGCTTTTTCACTCTCCTCTTTCACCTTCATCAAGAGACTCTTTAGATCCTCTTTGTTTTCTGCCTTTAGAGAGGTATCATCAAGCATGACTGTGAGGTTGTTGATATTTCTCCCATAACCTTGATTCCAGCTTGTGATTCATCCAGCCCGGCATTTTGCATGATGTACTCTGTGTAGAAGTTAAATAAGCAGGGTGACAGTACACAGCCTTGACATACTCCTTTCTCAATTTTGAACCAGTCTGTTGTTCCATGTCCCGTTCTAACTGTTGCTTCTTGACCTGCATACAGGTTTCTCAGGAGGAAGGTAAGGTGGTCTGGTATTCTCATCTCTTTAAGAATTTTCCACAGTTTGTTGTGATCCATACAGTCAAAGGCTTTCTTGTAATGAATGAAGCAGAAGTAGATGTTTCTCTGGAGTTCCCTTGCTTTCTCTATGATCCAATAGATATTTGCAATTTGATCTCTGATTCCCCTGCCTTTTCTAAATCCAGCTTGTACATCTGGAAGTTCTTGGTTCATGTGTTATTGAAGCTTAGGTTGAAGGATTTTGAGCATTACCTTGCTAGCTTGTGAAATAAGTGCAATTGCATGGTAGTTTGAACATATATTGGGATTGGAGAAAAAAATGACCTTTTCCAGTCCTGTGGCCATTGCTGAGTTTTCTAAATTTGCTGGCATATTAAGTGCAGCACTTTCACAGCATCATCTTTTAGGATTTGAAACAGCTCAGCTGGAATTCCCATCACCTCCACTAGCTTTGTTCATAGTAATGCTTCCTAAGGCCCACTTGACTTCGCATTCCAGGATGTCTGGCTCTAGGTTAGCAATCACAACATCATGGTTATCTGGGTCATGAAGATCTTTTTTGTATAGTTCATCTGTATATTCTTGCCACCTCTTTTTAATCTGTTCTGCTTCTGTTAGGTCCTTGCTGTTTCTGTCCTTTATTGTGCCCTTCATTGTATGAAATGTTCCCTTGTTATCTCCAGTTTTCTTGAAGAGATCTCTAGTCATTCCCATTCTATTGTTTTCCTCTATTTCTTTGCATTGGCCACTGAGGAAGGCTTTCTTATTTCTCCTTGCTGTTCTCTGGAACTCTGCATTCAGTTGGGTATTTTTCCCTTTCTCTGTTGCCTTTGACTTCTCTTCCTTTCTCAGCTATTTTTAAGGCCTCCTCAGATAACCATTTTGCCTTCTTGTGTTTTTTTTTTTTTTCTTTGGGATGGTTTTGGTCACCTGTACAATGTCACAAACCTCCATCCACAGTTCTTCAGGGACTTTGTCTACCAGGTCTGTCAACTGCACTGCTTAATCATAAGGAATTTCATTTAGGTCATACCTGAATGGTGTAGTGCTTCTCCCTACTTTTTTCCATTTAAGCCTGAATTTTGCCATATGGAGCTCATGATCTGAGCCACAGTCAGCTCCCGGTCCTGTTTTTGCTGACTATATAGAGCTTCTGCATCTTTGGCTGCCAAGAATATAATCAATCTGATTTCAGTACTGACCATCAGGTGATGTCCATGTGTAGAGTCGTCTCTTTTGTTGTTGGAGGAGGATGTATGCTATGACCAGTGTGTTCTCTTGGCAAAACTCTGTTAACCTTTGCCCTCCTTTATTTTGTACTTCAAGGCCAAACTTTACTTTTACTCTGGATATCCCTTGTCTATTGTATTCCAATTCCCTATGGTGAAAAGGACATCTTTTTTTGGTTTTAGTTCTAGAAGGTCTTGTTAGTCTTCATAGAACCGGTCAATTTCAGCTTCTTCAGCATTAGTGGTGAGGGGTATAGACTTGGATTACTGTGATGTTGATGGTTTGCCTTGGAAACAAACCGAGATCATTCTATCATTTTTGAGATTGCATCCAAGTACTGGATTTCAGACTCTTTTGCTGACTATGAAGGCTACTCCATTTCTTCTAAGGAATTCTTGCCCACCATAGTAGGTATAAAGGTCATCTGAATTAAGTTTTCACATTCATGTTCATTTTAGTTCACTGATTCCTGAGATGTTGATGTTCACTCTTGCCATCTCCTGCTTGACCACATCCAGTTTACCTTGATTCATGAACCTAACATTCCAGGTTCCTATGCATTACGGTTCTTTACAGCATCGGGCTTTACTTTCACCACCAGACACATCCACAGCGGGGCATGGTTTCCACTTTGTCCCAGCCTCTTCATTCTTTCTAGAGCTGTTTCTCTGCTCTTCCCCAGTAGCATATTGGACACCTACTGACCTGGGGGGTCTCATCTTCTATTGTCACACTGTTTTGCCTTTCATACTGTTCATGGGGTTCTTGAGGCAAGAATGCCAAAGCTATAGACACACATTTACCCAGGGTGAAAGATGAAAAAATATGCAAAGTTAGAAAACATGTCACGAGTGTGTAATTTCTGTTTTGCTTTCACTAGTAAGAGATACTTTCCTTCATTGATGGATTAAGGCATTTCGGTAGCAAAAATTAGTGAACTTGACCCCAGAAGAAATTTCTCCAGCAAAGAAACCTTTGTAAATTCGTATTGTCATCACTTAAACAGCTGTCATCTTCTGTCAGAAAAGTTACAGTAACTGTGGTCAGTGCATAATCTGACATCAGCTCAAAACAAGGTTCATATTTCTGATACTTCAGAGACAGTCCGATGGACATGTTTACAGACACTCAGAAAGATTTCCCAGGTCTCATCCCAAATTGATCTCTAAAATCAGAAAGCAAATGATTACATTATTTTAGCTCCTTATAAAGTATCTTCTGACTTATGGTTTACCGTGATGCCTCCTGTTCTGAGGGAAAATCAATATAAGAATTGTCAGTTTGTACAGCTTTTCTGAAATTTTGGGGTAAACATAGTTGAAGATGGTCAAGATCATTTATCCTAGGAGCTAAACACATGAATTTAGTTCGAATGTGCTATCTTTCACCTTAGAAAAGTCTCTTCAGCTGTCAGAGCCTCAAAAATTAAGGTCTCAGCCCCAAAGTATTGTGTACAGTTTGACTGGAAGCAGCAGAAAGCATCAGCTAGCAGAAGGGGTGAATGAGTCTCTTCTCAGTGATCTTCCTTACTGATGTCAACAGATGTTTCCTCTAGTCACGGTCTTATATTTAAGTGTCTCTAGGTTTACAGAAACTAGCAAGGGTACTGACATTTATATTTGTGGAAAGTGGAAAAATCACAGACTCTTGGAAAGTTAGGTAGGTCCAGCCTGCTTAACAGTTTAGTTCTTAGAAGTCTCCTACTTGGAATCAGAAAACAGGTATAACAGATGTTTGGTCATCATACATCTTCTCATCAGATGTCAGGGATGTCTATATAACATTTCTGAACCTTTACCAGAGGTACGAAAACTGAAGGAATAGGAAAAAGCCTCCAAAGATTGTACCATATTTGTCTTGCTGCTGGAGGGCATCATCATGCTTTCATGCTGGGCGGGAATATTACATGCAAGGTGATCTTTACAGTATATAAGGTGGGAGGCTTCTGAATTGATTTCTGTGTTCCATATGAGTGGGGAAGATAGAATAAATAATTCAAAAATGGAAGGAAGAGAGAAATCTTTTCATAGTAAAAAAAAAAAAATAAGCAAAAACCATGTCCGTAAGATGAAAATGGTAAAATGGGTAGGTTTAAGAATACAGGGACTAGAAACTTGTATCCAGTAACAACTCCTATTCGTATTTAGGGGTTCTCTGATAGCTCAGACAGTAAAGAATCTGCCTGCAATGCAGGAGATCCAGGTTCGATCCCTGGGTCAGGAAGATCCCCTGGAGGAGGAAATGGCACCCACTCTTGCCTGGAGAATCCCGACAGACAGAGGAACTTGGTGGGCTACAGTCCGTGGGGTCGCAGAGAGTCGGACACGACTGAGCAACTAACACACTATTCATATTTAGAAAAGAAAAGGAAGAGGAATAGTTTGAGACATCATTCTTACTTAGACATGTTTACGTCAGACTTTAGAAAGTCATTTTCACAGTTTTCAGAGAAAGGAAAAGTACTATTCAACATCTGTATTACTTTCCGGTTGCTGTTGTAATATCACCACAAACTTATTGACTTAAGTGCAACACGAATGTATTCTCTTAGAGTTCTGAAGGTTAGAAGTTCAAAGTGGGTCTCGTGGGGATGCCCTGCTCCTGGGGTTTTCCAGGGGAGAGGCTGTTTCCTTGCCTTTCCCAGATTCCTGAGGCCTCCTGCATTAGTAGTTCATGGCCCCTCTCTCAGTCCTCAAAGTGCATCACTCCAACTCTGCTTTTAGTATTTTATAACTTTCCCTTTTTCTGAATGGCCCTACTGCCTCCTTCTCCTAAGGCTGTGATTACACTGGGCCTGACTGGATAATCTGGGGTAATGTTCCCAGCTCAAAATCTCAAATCCCTTTGCCACGATAGGTAACATATTCATAGGTTTCAGGGCTTAGGACAAAGATACCTTTGGGAATGAAAGACAACTAAATTATTCAACCTATTTTAGCATCTTAAAATCCTCAAGGGAAAAAAATGACTCAGTTGGATCATGAGCCCTTCAAAACTGAAATTTGGAAATAATAGTGAAAAATGCTGTATTAGCTAGGAAAGGTTAAACTATGCTGCAGTAATGTAGAAATACTACATCTCAAGGGCTTACTGCCTAAAAGAGTATTTCTTGCTAATGGGACATCTTCACAAGTCGCGTACCTGTGTAGAGCAGCTCCGTTCCCAGCAGTGGCCTGGGCACAGGGTGGTGTCAGCTTCTGCTCCACCACTGCAGGGCGGCCCGTGGTCACCAGGGCGAGAGGAGAGCTGGGCGGCTGCAGGGGAGCTTTTCAGCCCCTGAGCCCAGAGGTGACGCGTGCCACACATTCCTTAGTCACTGGCCCACCTCGCTGTAGGGAGGCGAAGAAGGCAGGCTTCCGCATGCTCAGGGGTGAAAGGGCCAGATGCTGGTGTGCTCATACCTTAAGTAACCGGTGTGTTACTGCCTGAGATGCTTTCTAGTGAGAGACTCTGTAAAAACAGCATCAGCAGGTTAGAAATTAAAACGCGCTGACGCTGTGAGAGTACGAAACACAATCAAAACAGAAGCCGGACTTCTGGTGGAGAGTAACACCAGACTAGGGAGGACAGAGCCGGTTCTTCTGGGCAAGACGTGACCGTCTCAGCAAGGGGCAGGCACGTCAGGGGAGGACAGAAAAGGGACCGGCGTTGCTCAGAGGCCCGCCCAGGCCGGCAGCGATAAGAGAGCATCAGCGCAGCTGCTCAGAGTGAGCTTTCTGCCTGAGGTGGACTGCAGCCCAGGGCACAAGGGACACCCAGCAATGAGGTGACTGAACTGTTGCTGGTGACGTAAAGACTCACGGAGAACAGACGATGAGCTGAAACACTATACAGTCTGCAAAGACTGTGTTTTCTGTTTTTCCATTTATTTTTATTAGTTGGAGGCTAATTACTTTACAATATTGTAGTGGTTTTTGCCATTCATTGACATGAACCAGCCATGGATTTACATGTGTCCCCCATCCTGACCCTCCCTCCCCTCTCCCTCCCCTCTCCCTCCCCATCCCATCCCTCTGGGTCATCCCAGTGCACCAGCCCCGAGCACTTGTCTCATGCATCCAACCTGGGCTGGTGATCTGTTTCACACTTGTTAATATTCATGTTTTGATGCTATTCTCTCAGATCATCCCACCCTCGCCTTCTCCCATAGAGTCCAAAAGTCTGTTCTATACATCTGTGTCTCTTTTTCTGTACAAAGACTGTCTTGGTTATTCACATGAATGAAAATTTAGATTGAATTTTGTACCAGTAATCTCAATGATGCCCTCTTGAAAATCCTCAAATGGATCCTTAAATAGATTGTGAGACCACAGAAAGGAGAATGATGGTAAGAGGAACAGCATGAACTCGTCAAGAACGTGTCTTTTTTTTCATTTTTTGAGAGTATCCATATGCCAGTAGACTAAGGACACTGGTTGTAAGTGGATCTCATCAGAGTGTCTGACAAAGTTTCCCATGGTATTCCTGTGGAGCAGATAAGGAAAAGAGTCCTCACTGATTGTGTAGTTAAGATTTGTAACAAGTGAGTAACAGGAGAAAGTAAAAAATAATAATAATAATCCAAAGAAATAAACTAGAGCCAAATGATGAAAAATCCTTATAAGCTATTTTAAGGGATTAGGACTTTTTCTTGAGGGCAATTTGGGTTCATGAAATAAGGTTTGCCTTACAGAAATATCATCCTCTGCAGTGTAGAGTGGAGACTGGAAGAGACTAATACTAATACTAGAGACGAGCCAGAAAGCGGGAGGGGTGGCCTGCACTAAGGGGATCACAAAGTGAGTAGCTGGTGAGTTTAAAAGGTCTTATGTTGGCAAGATGGGCAGGGATTTTTCATTAATAGAAAGGGCAGAAACACACTGAAACATCGAACATGGCACTCTCGAGTAAGACTGAAGTGTCTTGCGTGGATGTGGGTACCATTCTTTGTCAAAGGGACATCATGATAAACTTTAGGCTTCTGAAGGGTAGTAAGATGGCGATGCCTGCAGGCCTTTGGGGAGTCTCTGGAACAGAGGAGGGTCCAGGGTTGGAGACCCAGGTTTAGGAGTCACAAGTCTGGAGGTGGTGATCAGAGGTGGAACAGTGGAGACCGTCCAGAGAGCCTCTGGGCTGAGAAGGGAAGCTCCTGGGACCAAGCCTGGGGGGACAGTGATGCTGAAGGGTTTGAGGGCAGAAGAGATCGAGAGGGTCTCGTTGAAGGTGGTCTGGTGTCTTAGAAGCTGAAGGGCGAGCTTCCAAGAGAGGAGCACGTGTGGGGAGTGGGCGGCCTGTGAGTGTGCGGCATGTAGCTGCCCAGAGGCACACGCGCGTCCAGTAAGGTGACAGGGCGAACGCAGGTCACGGGCCCAGAGTGGGTAAGGTCATGGGGACGGGGACATGGGGAGGGACTGCAGCGGGGTGAGGGGTCGGGGGCACGCGCGCTTTCATTAGGGCGAACGCAGGTCAGCACGGGCCCAGAGGGGGTGAGGTCGTGGAGACGGGGGCGGCGGGTGGGCTGGGACTACAGCGGGGTGAGGGGTCGGGGCACGGCTCTCCGTCCAGGTGCTAATGGAAAGAGTCAGACAGGAGGGGGCAGGGCAGACGAATAACACGTCAGTGTACCGAACAGAACCAGCCACTTATTTCTCAGAGGCCATTTAACCCAAAATATCGTACTGTCTTTTGAAAACTGCTAAGTTACCTGAATTTCACGCTGGTGACATTGTTTGGAAGCCAGGTGTAGCTGTTCACTCCCTCCAAAAGCCACTTGAGCCTGTGGACTTACTATTTTTCAGTGAATTGAAAATATATACAGTTAGTTTGAATCAAGTCTTTACTATCTTCCAAGGGACACTGTTGTGTTTTTAAATCTGCTGGCAGTTCAGTGTTATAACCGATTTTCTTAGTGACTTTTCTGTGAAAATGCTTTAAAATGCAGTTTACTGCTGTTATCAGTAACAGGACGAGGCTGTAAAGTCTCCACTGTTTTAAATTCTGTGCCCCTCCATCTCTCGAGCCTGGACTATATATATTTTTAAGCCATTTATCTTCTTGTTGGACTTTTCTGCCGGAGTATACGCTGCTAGTGGTTTTATTTGATCACTGGCAACGAGTTCTGACATTTTTTTCTGATATTGAGCATTAAACGCGGTTCCCTAGTGAGACAGTCTCTCTGCACTCCAGTGCTGTTAACTTTGATAGACTTCCTCTTATGAGAATAAGCTCCAAAAACAATCGAGTTATTTTCCTTAGTGATTCTCCATTTTTGTGAAATTTCATTAATTGTAAAGTTGTAGATTTCAATTTGCCTACCACTAGTCTAAATTTAGCTTCCCAATTTAAGTAGCATCTGAACATTGGGGATTTGGAAACTTTCATGCGTTAGCTCAGCAGACTGGCGTCGAGGATGCCTCTGCGGCGTGTACCTGAGAGTTGAGGCCCAGGCTGTCATCAGAGGCTCTGCACAGAGCTGACGTTGCGGCAGAGTCAGACGAGTAACCCTGGTTAGCTTTCAGTGAGACACACAGTGAACTGTGCTATGGTGCACAATCAGGAAAGACTTTTCAAAGGTAACAGTCCTTGGTTACATTTTGAAGAATGAGTAGGATTTAGCTAGATGAAGAAAGGAGGGAGGAAAAAAAAATCTTGTTTTAAAAAATTCTCTATTTTGTTGGAAGAATCTGAGAGTCTATGAAATAAATGAAGTGGAAATGGTGGCAGGGAGAAGGCTTCACTTTAGAATTAACCTCCTCCTAGAGGTATGGCCTCTCCTCTCTCCTTCAGCCCACCATCTGGTCATGCCTCAATATCCTCATGAAATCCAGCTCTGCCCATGACACCACTCGAGGAGATCTTCAGTGGCCCCACACCGCCTTCGGAGAACGTTCAGACCCGAGAACTAGTCTTCCTGGGCTTCGGGCCTCCTGACCCTCCTCAGAAACCCCAGTGCTCACTGTCCCCCAAAGCCACTGCACTCTTCCACCTCTGCGTCCTTGTTTAGGGTGTTCCTTCTGCTTAGAATAATCTTCGTTTCCTTCCCTGTCCATTCCCTTTAGAAGCCTTCTCATCCTAAAAAGTTAAAATATCTCAAAAAATGATATGTCCATGCAGTATAAAGTCATTAAAAATAATTCTGTGGGATGAATATTATGAAAAGGTTATTTAATATATTAATAGATAAACAGGCTACACTGCGGTATGTTTAATCACAGTTTTAAGAAATGAACATGCAAAACAAGGGACTTCAGTGTATCAACATGATATGAACAGTCACTGTCTCTGGCTTGTTGGATAATGGCTGCTCTTTTCCCCCTTTTCAGTCCAGTCTATATTTTCCATTTTTCCCCTAAAAGTATATGTGGTGCTTTTACAAGTAGGAAACAAAGTGATAGATGGTATTTTCAACTTTTTAGTTTTTTTTAAACCCTGCTCTTTCCTCATGAGTTTCAACTCATTATGTCCATCTTAGATTCTTCTGTGGTCCACCAATCAGAAATAATATTTACTTTCTCTCTACCACCATTTTGACCTTCTTACACAATAGCACACCATATCCTATGTTATGCTTTAATTATGTGCTGCAGGTCCCACAGTAACCAACTGGCATTATGAACAGAGATTACTACTTGCTGAATGAGTGAACCAATGCTTATGGGAATTCAAAGAAGGACCGTTAATTTCTATACAGAACATAAAACCTTACTGGGTAGATGATACACATAGTCAAGAAAAGTATAAGTTAGTTTATAAGACACTAAGGACGATAATTGTCAAGAAGCATATAATGTGGAATGTGGGGTGGAGGCAGTGATGGAGGGATTTTTTTAAGGTGTAAAAAGAATCCTGTTTGCCAAATGAGATTCAAGGATTATAGCTGAGATAGGTGCCAGAAGAAAGCACTTTTATTTGGGAAAATAACAGTGACATTTGAAGGTCAAATTATGAATGCATAGTCAGGGACTGGAGTCTGTGAAGAGCCCCAGCCCACCCTGCCCAAGCCTGTCCTACTGGCTCTGAGCAAAAATAGAATGTGACTGCAGTAATCTACAGAGCCGATCATCTGCACTGATAACAGGCCATTGACTAGTTTTAATTTACCTGCCTATTGAGATTCTATTTTGCTAGCAATGGTTATTAAAGTGACAAAGAAAAGGACTGCATCTTTTTTTTTTTTTTTTCCGATCCCAACTTGAATCTTATAAGAGCATCTGCTGAGAGGAAAGAAAATGAACTCAAGGCATCTTTCTGTCTCAAATATTTGGTGATACGTTGGAATGCTCTTCATGCTTACTATTTTCAGATATCACACAGCAAGAAATAAGGCATCTCATATAGCTTTCTCCCCCTACAATTAAAAGTTAGCCTGTGGAGCTGCACGGATGTCTCTTAGGGATTCGGTCAAAAACCAGACTCAGAGACACTGATGGTTCTGTCTCCAGACCACATGGGAGGAAGCGGTGAGGAATCAGATGACAGGGCTGGGAAGAGATTGGGGCAGAGTCCTGGCCACCAGGTAGCCCTGCTGCTTTCTGAATGCAGAGCTGCTTCAGTCAGGCTTCCCTCATCTCCTCTCCGTGTTGGTGTCTAATAACTTTCCTAGAAGGAATACTGCAGACATAATTGCAAAGAGTCTTTGTAAATGTTTCATGAGAAAGAAAATCCTATTATGGAAGCTTCCAGTCATAACTGGCTGTGCAAGATACTATTCCATCATGTACATCTTAATCCTTCAGGTATTCATAACCATGAGCTGTCAGATTTTCAGTTCCCTGTCCTAAGTAAATTAATTCATCAAAATCCTATTTCACAGTGCCTCCTTCTCTCTGTCTTGGTATTTTGTTTTCACTTCTGTTGCCTTTATTTTGTCTCATTTTAAAATGAAGAGTAGGCTTAGCTTGGCAACCCTTGACAGCATCCCACGTGCTTTTCTGTGGCTCCTTTCGGAAGCAGGATGTCAACTGTTCGGGTCACAGATGAAGGGAGAGACAAACCTTTGGGACCAGACCAATTGTGTGACTCGATAAAAACATTGTGAGAATTTTTCTGTCTAGATTCTGAATTTAAGCTAAAAGTAGACCTCAGCACCTTAACTCTCTTGGGAATCTCATAGGCTGATGGATGCAGGATATGGGGATTTGTTGGGGAGAACCACACCTTGATGTATTATTTTGTTTTTCCCCCACTCTCGGCATGATTGCCTTTTTCAAATTCTTTCTCTTCAGCATACACTAAAGGCTTTGTGGGGACTATCATACATAAACATCAAGTGCAGAAGTCAGGAGCAAAGTAAATGCAAAAGATTAAAAATAGGACTAATTGCTTAAATGTAAAGTGTGACACTAATGTGATGAATGTATTCCTCTTCCAGCTTCACTGTTTGCAGAGTGTTCACTATTTGTATAGTTATCATTTATTAACAGTGTCTCTAGGATGCCGTTTTAAGCTTTTTAGCTTTGAGGCCATAACAGTGTTAAGAGGACTCATTGCGTCTTCAGTGCCTGAAACGCGCCTCCAGAGGGGCCTGCCCTCAGGCTGTGTTTGTGCTGCTAGTGTCTTTTGAAAAATATGGAGTTGTAAAAAATACGTAAATGATGAGTTACGTTACACCTAATAGTATAACAACATCTAGACTAAAAGAGTTCTAGTTTTTAGCTTCTTTGGTAAGAATTTGGCATTTTAAGCTCTTAAGGAAAATAAAGGGATTTCATTTGGGTATTAATGCAGACAACACCATTTTTATGAGATAATATCCTTAAAGCGTATATCCACCAGGCGTCCCTGGTGGCTCAACAGTAAAGGAGATGCAATACAGGAGATGCAGGTTTGATCCCTGGGTTGGAAAGATCCCCTGGAAGAGGAAATGGCAACCCACTCCAGTATTTTACCTGAAAAATCCCATGGACAGAGGAGCCTGGTAGGCTACAGTCCATCGGGTTGCAAAACAGTCAGACATGACTTAGCAACTAAACAGCAATCCTTAAAGTAATACAGAGATAGTTTATTGAATTTTCATTTGACTATTTTACCAAAAAAAAAGACCTGTAAGAAAAGTTCTTCTTACAAAAGAAACTGTAAGTGCCATAAAGACTAGTTAACTGCTCAGCATTAGAAAAAGTCATTTAAGAGCCACAAAACTCTACTCCAAGCCTTACTCCTTCACTAACAAATACTGGGCAAACACTGATGCTTTTCCTGTGAAAATGACTGAACAAAAATCTCACCAAGATAGTAAAGAAAGCAGAACACTTACCCTCAGAAGCATTTTCACAGATTAAGGAGAGACAGTGTTTTAATACATTTATTTGCTTGGTTTAACTTAAAAATATTAATTGACTGTATGGTGCCTTAATTATTTTGAAATCCCGTATAAAGACATCCCAGAGTAACATGCTATCCCAAGTTCTTTATTAATAATAACACCACTAACTTTAAAATGATGAAGTATACCTGTAAGGATCTTAAGATGCCCTACATATTTTTAATTATCTTTATGGTGATATAAAGACAAGAAAATGCACAGTTTGACGAGTCTCCGCCAGCGCGTACAGACTGGCTGCCAGCAGAGCGCTCCCATCACCCTGAGGTCTGCTGTGCCCCTTGGGCTCAGCCCTCTCCTCCCGCCCCAGCCTGAGAGCCGCTCATCCTGTCTTTCCCCATAGCTGATCCTTTCCTAGAATTTCAGCTAAAAGAGACTGTTCAATATATACTAGTCTTTGTCCTAGTTTTTTTCACTAAAAACATAATACTGTTGAAGTCCACCCATGTTGCATATAGTTTTTGCCTTTTAAATTCCGAGTACTATTCCATTTTATGTTACAGTTTGTTTTTCCAGCTACCAGTTTGATGGACATATGGATTATTTCCACTTGGGGGCTGTTATAAACAAAGGTGCTATGAATATTCATATATGTCTTTGTGTGAATATGTTTTTGTTTTTCTTGGGTAAATATCTAGAAGTTAAATGACTGGGTTGCATGGAAAAAATTCTGAGAAACTGTCAAACTGTGTTCCAAGTTCCATTCTATTTTTGCATGCTCACCAACTATGTTCAGCAGTTGCGCTTTACCCCTACAGTAAGTAACACTTGTTACCATTAGTCTTTTTATCATTTTTTTGGTAGGAATGTAGTGCTATCTCATTATGAGTTTAATTTTTATTTTACTTTCCTAAGACTTGATGATACTGAGCCTCTTTTTTTGTGCTTATTTGCCATTCATATGTCTTCTGTGAAGCAGCTGTTCAAATCTCTTGCCCATTTTTTTGTTAAACTTTTGTCTTTAAGTTACGAGCATTTGTTATTTTCTGGAAAGAAATTCCTTTATCAGATAGAAATTTTACAGTTTTTTTTCTCTCAGTGTGTGGCTTGCTCTTTCCTTGCTCTTCTTTTCAAGAGCTGTTTCTAATTTTAATGAAATCTAGTCCATCAATTTCTCCTTTTATGGATCACGCTTATGGTGGCGTATCTAAGAACTCCTTTGTAACCAGAGTTACCAAGGTTTTCTCCTATGTTTTTCATTTTAAAAATTTTGTGGTGTAGTTCTTCTTTTCAGATCTGAGGCCTGCACAATCCCTGCCGCTTGTCCGAGCTGATCGGGGGCCCTTTCTCACACTTCTCCTTTGGTTCTTTACCTGCTTACCTGCCTGTTTCTGGCTCTGCACACCTTCTGGCCAGAACGTATCCTCTTGTCTTCTGGGGACTCCTAGTTCCAGTCCTGTCCCTTCCTGGAGCAGAATACAACGGAAATCCCTTTTTAATTGTCTGCCTCTTCCCCTTCCTCTGACTTTTCAGGACTAAGAATAATTTCTTAGATGTCCTATACATAGCTCTTTCGTGCCATCTTTTAGAAAAAAAACCTCAAAACATTTTTATTTGCCTGGTGTAAAGTGAAGGTTCGGATGTACATAGGGCTTGAAATAACCCTTTAAAGTTGGGTTTTAGACAGCAAATATTTTAATTTGACTAGAACTCAGTGCAAAGTTCAGAAAACCCCATTATGCTAATTTGATAGCACTGGAAGAGTGATTTAGTTGATCCTGTGTGTAAGGATAAGATTGAGAGATGTTTTTTCCCTGGCTTACGTCAAACGTTTTTTTTTGTGTCTGGATAATTGCCCTGGCAAGTCTGCAATCCCTTAGTGAGGCTCTCTTCAAGCCTGCAGCGTTTCGGGGCACTCCGTCTTCTCATCTGTGCCCATCCTGCCCTCTGGCCCTCTGCTGTCTCTCCGACAGCATGGGTTGTTACTGATAAGCTCCTTGAGGACAGAACCTGTTTTTTCTAACACTGCATAGTATTTGCCACATATTTGGCGCCAGGAAATGCTTGCTGCATTCCCTTTAACATTCCCAGATAACAAATAGTATCATCGCCCTTTATACTAACAGCCTAAAGATCCCTATGCACAGAAATTCTGCCATTTCATCTGTTAAATAATTTGGACCCACTTTCTCCAGTCTTGTCTCATTTTTCTTACTAACACAGTCACCTAAAATGTTTACCCACTGACTGGCACTCTCTTGTACACCACTGGCACTTTATTAAATCACATAGATACTTCTGAGTTCTTAGTAAAGAACGTCCTTCCTTTGAGTGTGGCCTTTGTCTTTGTGCCGCATGCCCTTGGACCAGGAAGACTTTACCTCTGAATCACCTTCCTGAGCCATTATTAGTTAAGCACGAGAGGAGTTATTTTTGTTATTGCTGGAGAGAACTTTTGCAGAAAGAAATTTGGGATATTGGTATAAAAATAAGCATCTGCTCTTCCACTACCATCAGAAAAAAGAACAAAATTATTTTTAGTATATAAAATTCAGTTTTAAAGAAAATATTCTTTTGAAAACATAGCTGCCACTTAGTATATTCTTTGATAATCTGACATAAATATAATCAAGAACATGGATAATAAAACCTTTATAGAATAGTTTGGTTGCCTGGTATGATTTTAGATAATAACTTTATTGTTTAGCACATGGCAATTTAATGAAATTTACGTGTCTATTTTACAGCTAATGTAATGGATTATAGAAACATTAAGAAAATAAAACTGTCCACATAATAGTTGAGATTTGCCTGTTATTATATTAATAGAATCAGTCACCAAAAGAACTAAACTGCAGAAAACCTAAGCTGTTTATTATAGCTTTGACAATAATCGCGATAATTGGTTCTGAGATTCCAGCTGTAAAGGACTTGGAAGGTTTGCCTGTTCTTTCTCTGAGACAGACTTGATCCCGATAAGGCGCCCCCAGAGACCCTGAAGAGCCGGCTTCAGTCAGCAGGAGAGTGAAGCAGACACAGCTTCTCTACAGAATGACATCACTCCTGGTCAACAGTCAGACCACACGCCGGTGCAGTGCGGGATTCCATAATTACTCTGATTGTTTCCGCATGGGCTGAATCTGAATGCCCCCCTCTTCCATTAGTGACAGAATTATTAAAATACTCAGAGGTGGCCTCCATTTCCTTCACCGGTGTTTCAGTGGCCATTTGCTTGGAAAGCAGGTCCGCTGGCCCGCCCCTGTCTGATAATTGCTTCGGATCCCGTCTGCCTTCCTCTCTGCTGATCCCGCTGACATTTCGCCCGCCGCAGGCTTTAGACATTGCTCCCTTCTGAGCCAGGTCTACGTTCATGTTGAATTGTGCTGCTTTTGTTTTGTACCTTTGCTCATAATACATCTGGGTTTCTTGTTGTTTTCACTCTTTGATGCATTTCCCGTTTAGGATCAGTAATGTGTCATTTTGGTGAATTCTACTTTCTTAGAAATACAGTTCTTTTTATTCTATTGCTGCTCTTTTTCTGCTTTCTGGTGGCAGTGTTGCCACAACTGCCTGTGGCTCAGCTGGTAAAGAATCCACCTGCAATGTGGGAGGCCTGGGTTCGATCCCTGGGTTGGGAAGATCCCCTAGAGAGGGGAAAGGCTGCCCACTCCAGGATCCTGGCCTGGAGAATTTCATGGACTGTGTAGTCCGTGGGGTCATAGAGAGTGGGACACGACTGAGCGGCTCTCACTTCACTTCATGCGCACTTCTTACAGCTGAGCGTTTTACACGGTAGTCCTTGGCTCATCTTGTGGCAGCTGGCCGTGCCTTCAGCACTGATCGTCTTAGCCACCCCCACCTCCTCCCTTCCACTTAGCATGTTGAAGAGGTCTAGGACTCTTTTTAACAGGGTGGATCAACAATTATGTCGACATGATTGTATCACTCATGTCCTTGCTCCTGCTGTTGTTTGCACACCGCATCTTCCTCTTTTATGGATCCCTTTTTTACATTATGTCAAGTATGTCCTTGAGTAATTCTTTTAGATGTATCCTATTTGATAATGCATCATTTATCTAGTTTGCACCAAAGGAACCTAAGTTTCATAAGGACATAAATTTGTGTGTCTTGTCACTGTTTGCCTAGAAGAGTGCCTGGCAAATAGGAAGGGCAAATTACATACTTTTTGAGGGAAGCAAATCAATTTATTTTATCACTTGGCCTTCTCCTTGTCAATTTTAAATCTTTCATGGAAATAGTGAGAAACTGCCTATCACATTTTCCTACTTTCTGATACCAAGTTTTCCCCATGGTTACTCACCTTTATTGATGACTCAGGGGCATCATGATCTGTATCACTCATTGTGATTTTTTCTACTCTGAGAGCAGAACTCCCTCAAAGTGTCTCAGGGAAGTGTGTCTCTCAGTGAACTACCTTCCATGTGCCAGATACTTTATTTTTCTTCTGTTATACCCAGTTGGAAGCAACTGGTCGTAAAGAGATGGGACCAGGTGGAGCCCTCTGGAAGTGTCATTTTCTGTACACAGAGCAGCCTCGTCGGGAGGAGACTCTCATCAAATAGCCTGGCAGTCATAAGTGCAAAAGAAGCTTGAAAGGGAAAAATTCAGCCCGTGAAAGCCCTGTGGCCTGTAAAAAGCTAGATGAGAAAACAAGCTCAAAGCGGAGGATCAGGAGCCAAGCCCGGAGGATCGGCCGCCCCAGTAAGAAGGTGCCTGCGGTGCTCCGTGAGGTGCGGGTGAGGAGCCGCAGGGAGCAGCTGTAGGCCTTCCCTAAACAGTGAGCGTTGTTCTCCATCTCCTGCCCTCCCCTCGTCCCTTGCTGTCGAGCTCTCCTCATGCTCAGTGCTAGTAAATGCTTAATAAATCTGCTGTCCCCATTGTCTAATGCTACATCCAATACCATCCCCAACAGAGTGACTTAAAACAGCATTTCTTACTTATTTTTGTTTCACCAGTTTGGGTCAGTAGTCTGGGCTGGCTCAGCCGAATGGTTTTCTGCATTTCTCCCCTGGGGTCTCTCATGTGGCCTCAGCCACCTAACAGTTTGAGACTGGGGGGTTAACACAGCCTCACTCACACGGCCGGGGCCTCCTTGCCCACTGGAGGCTGTGCCCCTGTCTTCAGATGGCGTCTTCCAGGCCTTTTTCCACAGGGTCAGGAGTGTTCTGGGAAGACTAGAGTGGATGCTGCAAAGCCTCTTAAGGCTCACACTTCAGCACTTCATACTACTACTTCTGCATGTTCTGCTCATCCCAGGCACACGTTAGCCTGGATACAAGGGATGGAGAAGAACAAAATATTAGGGCTGTGATTTCATACCACATCCGAGAGCCCACTCCTCTAATTTTCAGACTTGTCACCTCCAATACTGTAATGTGTGGACTTGCATAGCTATTTCTTGTAATATTGAGTTTCCTTAGAGAAGGAATTGGGTTATCTTTACCTGCAGCACACAGCAGAAGACCCGGTACCTATTAATGCCTTAATAAAGAGAAGTTGAACCATTGATGAGCTGATTGGTTGATAGGTACATACAGTTCATGGGTGGATCCTCTTTTTTGTGTACATTTTATAGATAGATTCTGAGATTAATGGAATAGTGGTTACTGCAGCCATGAAATTAAAAGACACTTGCTCTTTGCAAGAAAAGTTATAACCAACCTAGACAGCATATTAAAAAGCAGAGACATTACTTTGCCAACAAAGGTCCGTCTAGTCAAAGATGTGGTTTTTCCAGTGGTCATGTATGGATGTGAGAGTTGGACTATAAAGAAAGCTGAGCACTGAAAAATTGATGCTCTTGAACTGTGGTGTTGAAGAATACTCTTGAGAGTCCCTTGGACTGCAAGGAGATCCAACCAGTCCATCCTAAAGGAAATCAGTCCTGGGTGTTCATTGGAAGGACTGATGTTGAAGATGAAACTCCAATACTTTGGCCACCTGATGCGAAGAACTGACTCATTGGAAAAGACCCTCATGCTGGGAAAGATTGAGAGCGAGAGGAGAAGGGGGCGACAGAATGAGATGGTTGGATGGCATCACTGACTCAATAGACATGAGTTTGAGTAAATTCCGGGAGTTGGTGATGGACAGGGAGGCCTGGCGTGCTGCGGTTCATGGGGTCGCAAAGAGTCGGACACGACTAAGTGACTGAACTGAACTATAGCTAGATTCTAAGAGTAATGGAATAGTAGTTTTAAAAGTACAAAGTAAAATAGAAGTATGTCTTTTTGATATAGAGCAGAAGAAGTTTTTGTATGTATCAAACAGTAACTATAAAATACTGGGTTGTTAGAACCTAGAAACTCATCTGTGTATAGAGACTCAGTAGTGTTTCCTTAATCAGTTCCCAGATCAAATAACCATATATTATTTATTCTCTTTTCTGTATCATCATTGTTATCACAAAGGTTGGGCGTCATAGTCTTAAGATATGTATTGTGGCATGCATTTACTGTCAGATTAGTGAACATTTGTGCCAAAGTAGCAAGATCTTAATGAGGCAGTCTGTTTGCAAATGCAGCCTCTAATTCCTTTGCTTTAGAAATACTTTAAATAATCTAAAAGGCTCAACTATTACCTAATGTCAGCCAAGACTCGACTGATGGCGCTAAAAGAACAGTTTGGTATCTCGTGGAATTTACAAATCCCTTGTCCTGGTTAAGTTTCCCCATAGGTGACTGTGTCACGTGTAATCTCACCAGGCCTCAGCAGGAGCCGCCCTGATTTACCCCCTTCTGGGCACTGTCCTGAATGTCGTCAAAGCAGCTGTCACGCTTTCCTCTCATAGTCTGGAGAGGACTGAAATTTGTAAAAACATGTGGAGTCCTTTAGGCATGATAGGCTTTACACGTATACAGATTATTATTTTGTCCACTTTGAGTCTTTCAGACACTGTTTTATATAACTTCGGTGTGCAAGTTGGTAAATGCAGATTTCATCAAGAGACCAAAAGGACACATGTGTATGCAAAGCTAATATTTGCTTAGACAAGTAATCCTTCATGAATGCTAAATGCAGATTTTGTGAGGATTACCACAAAGAATCATGGAACGAATAACTAATCATAGGAGGCCATTTGGTGAATATTTAAAAACCTTTTACCTTGTAGAAGTATACGAGAAAAATAGTTACATATATGAAACCAGTCTTAATATAATACCATAAAAATGAAGTCTTATCAAACATAATACAGAATTAAAAATGAGCTAAGATAAAGCAAGCCCTCCTGACTATGAAAAGAAAATACAGAGAGACAGAAAAGAAATTGAATTTCAGATCTTTGTTTCAAGATAAAAATGAATTATTATAAAATAGACCTTATTCATGAGTTTGGCTCTCCTTATTTGGATTTCATATACTGAAAGCAATCAGAGGACTGAAGGAAAGTTTATAATAAACGTCACCTGGGATATCACTTCATAAACCTAGAAAACAACATTAGACATTGAAATGGGAATAATGAAAACGGCATTTGAAAGGAATGTAAATGGGAGGCAAGGAAAGAATTGTTGAGACACATCAAAGGAAGTCATTACTTCTCTTGAATTCCTACAAATACTGAAAAGGGTTTTCCGTTACCGGGGCTGGTGCCACAGCGAACGGGATGCGCTCTCACCCCTCTCCGCACCCGCTCGGGCTGTGGTTAGACACGCTCCGTGCTCCTACGCCGGGGGCGGCCGTCTTCCTGCTCGGCTGAGAGTGTGGCCTCAGCGGCCCCCACGCTTCTCCAGACCGGGGCAGCCGTGCAGTCTGCCCGACCGCCGTGTCTGGGTGGAGGAAGTGGGGACAGGGCACTGGGCGGGGGGCGCGGCCCATATGGACTGTCTCGGCCACGCCCAAAGCCCGTGGGCTTCCCTGCGCGGAGAAGATAGTCCTGCAAAGCGGGGACCCTCTGCGGGTGGCTCGGTGTCCCTCTGCGGCTGGCTCGGTGACCCTCTGCGGCTGGCTCGGTGTCCCTCTGCGGGTGGCTCGGTGTCCCTCTGCGGCTGGCTCGGTGACCCTCTGCGGCTGGCTCGGTGTCCCTCTGCGGCTGGCTCGGTGTCCCTCTGCGGGTGGCTCGGTGTCCCTCTGCGGGTGGCTCGGTGACCCTCTGCGGGTGGCTCGGTGTCCCTCTGCGGGTGGCTCGGTGACCCTCTGCGGGTGGCTCGGTGTCCCTCTGCGGGTGGCTCGGTGTCCCTCTGCGGGTGGCTCGGTGACCCTCTGCGGCTGGCTCGGTGTCCCTCTGCGGGTGGCTCGGTGACCCTCTGCGGGTGGCTCGGTGTCCCTCTGCGGGTGGCTCGGTGTCCCTCTGCGGCTGGCTCGGTGACCCTCTGCAGCTGGCTCGGTGTCCCTCTGCGGGTGGCTCGGTGTCCCTCTGCGGGTGGCTCGGTGACCCTCTGCGGCTGGCTCGGTGTCCCTCTGCAGCTGGCTCGGTGTCCCTCTGCGGGTGGCTCGGTGTCCCTCTGCGGGTGGCTCGGTGACCCTCTGCGGGTGGCTCGGTGTCCCTCTGCGGGTGGCTCGGTGACCCTCTGCGGGTGGCTCGGTGTCCCTCTGCGGGTGGCTCGGTGACCCTCTGCGGGTGGCTCGGTGTCCCTCTGCGGGTGGCTCGGTGACCCTCTGCGGCTGGCTCGGTGACCCTCTGCGGGTGGCTCGGTGACCCTCTGCGGGTGGCTCGGTGACCCTCTGCGGCTGGCTCGGTGACCCTCTGCGGGTGGCTCGGTGACCCTCTGCGGCTGGCTCGGTGACCCTCTGCGGCTGGCTCGGTGACCCTCTGCGGGTGGCTCGGTGTCCCTCTGCGGGTGGCTCGGTGACCCTCTGCGGGTGGCTCGGTGTCCCTCTGCGGGTGGCTCGGTGTCTGCGTCGAGGATCATCCCACCGCGATTAGCATGTGTGAGTTCATTAGCACCTGGACATTTTGCAACCATAACACTTCAAATGGTCTTGACCGCACCTTGGGCCTCACAGATTATACCAGTTGCTCTCCTTCTTTCCCTGCCTTTCGTGTCTGAATTTAGGTGCCAGTGTGAGTGCGCGTGTCACACAGTGAAAGTGTAAACAGTAACAAATGCTTTGGGAGGACTCGTTCTGTGCCTTTGTAATTGTCATGTGCCTTTACACAGGATAGGAAAATAGAATAGCAAAGATAACACATATGTTGTCGTCTCACTGCAGTCGATATTCTGAGCCTAACCACTGAGCAGGGGCTCTATTTCATCAAGTCTCAGGAACAAGATGGCAGAAATCTGTCTACTCAGGGACTGCGGAGCTTGAGTTTTGTCAAGATAAAAACAGTCGTTCAAAGGAACCAAAAGGATACTCAGCATTGTAGAATGCTGCAAGCACACAGGCTTTGGAGCAAGACAGATCCCACACTCAGCTACTTGTCCGCTGTGTCTCCTTGAGCAAGTTATTTAATCTCTGTGCCTCGGTTTCCCTATCGGTACAGTAGTGTCAGTCGTGTCTGATTCTGCAACCCCGTGGAGCTGCAGCCCACCAGGCTCCTCTGTCCATGGGCTTCTCCAGGCAAGAACACTGGAGTGGGTTGCCATGCCCTCCTGCAGGGGATCTTCCCGACCCAGGGATTGAACCCAGGTCTCCCACATTGCAGGTGGATTCTTTACCACCTGAGCCACTAGGAAGTCCTGGTGATGCCTACATTTAAGATAGGGATACCTGCATTTAGATAGCAGTTAGGGATAATAGGTTAAGCTCCTTGTATCATGCCTGTCACATACTAGGTGCAAAATAAGTCGTCACTCTTATTCTTAGCGGGTCAGGAAGTATGTTTTCTTGATTCAAGCTTGTAACTTGTAACTAGCCCCCCCCAGCTTTACTTCCATTCATTAGTGCTGGTGTTCACGCTTGTGGTGGGAAGGTAGGAAACCCTTCACCAGGACCGTCGAGCATCCCTGTGTGGCTAGTTCATGCAGCCGGTGACAGGGGGTCAGTGCCTTTAACCAGAGCTTACAGAATGTTAGAGTGGAAAGGGCCATACGCTGGCTGCCAAGTGGTGGGCCATGGACCACTGGCTCCTCCAGGCTACTGCAAGTGTCCAAGTGCACATCCAGCTTTGTTTGAGACAGAATAGTAGATTTGTATATATCCATATGCAGTATTATTTTACTATTGTGATTAATAGAATACAAATTTGTTTCAATACATTTTTTAATCCTTAGGAGCTTTTTTATTATATTGCATTTTCTCTGTCAGCCATTGTGAAAATACAACTCTCACATCGGGGTAAATGTGGAACAAATGAGTCATAAAATTGTTACATATTATGTGGAAGACCTTAATGTTCAAGAAAGTCAAGAACTGGTGCTCTCATTCCCAAGGCCCAGGAAAATGTGTGAGGTACTCGTTTACATGGCTTGTTAAGGAAAAACCCTGGTGATAACCCAGGTCTCCAACACCTGGTCCAGAACCCCCAGCAGAGGAGGTGTTCTCACTGTTGCTCCTGGAAAAATCTGAAATGTGTTTCATGTTCAGATCAGTACTCATGAAGCTGAGTATTGACAGAAAATGAACTGTTTGAAAAAGATTTAAAACAGTACCTGACAAATATAAAACATCCAACAAATGGTTGCTATTATCTTGATGACTATTCAGTAAAGAGTGATTCTGTCACTTTTTTCTATCTGTTGCTCAGAGGAATTAGCTGTATCCAAGTGTAGCATTGTAGGTTTTATCATTAGTCACTCAAGCAAGTGGCTTATTTCTCCTACTCTCAGAACAGGAGTGGGTGGATGTTTTTAAAATCTCCTGTCCAGAAGTCTTTTAGCAGCAGAGGCTCTTGGCATTAGTACTGAGTCTGTGTGTGGGGGGCAGGTATCTCTTGGCCTTTACTGTGGATGCTTAGGACAGCTCTGTTTTGTTGTTGAATTCCCCACGGGGATTTGGTATGTTTCTGTGAACTAAAGAGATTTTCAGTATTTACTTTCCATCAATATTTTTAATTTGTCTTTCCCACTACCCACAGTGCCCCAGTTCTTCTTGACCAGACTCTTTTTATTAATAGGTTCACTTTTAGATCAGTATTGATTTATAATTTGTAGTAGTCTCTTCATGTCAAATAGATGGGGAAACAGTGGAAACAGTGGCTGACTTTATTTTTCTGGGCTCCAAAATCACTGCAGATGGTGATTGCAGCCATGAAATTAAAAGATGCTTACTCCTTGGAAGGAAAGTTATGACCAACCTAGACAGCATATTAAAAAGCAGAGACATTACTTTGTCAACAAAGGTCCGTCTAGTCAAGGCTATGGTTTTTCCAGTGGTCACGTATGGATGTGAGAGTTGAACTGTGAAGAAAGCTGAGCGCCGAAGAATTGATGCTTTTGAACTGTGGTGTTGGAGTAGACTCTTGAGAGTCCCTTCGACTGGTTGGAGATCCAACCAGTCCATCCTAAAGGAGATCAGTCCTGGGTGTTCACTGGAAGGACTGATGTTCAAGCTGAAACTTCAGTACTTCGGCCACCTGGTATGAAGAGCTGACTCATTGGAAAAGACCCTGATGCTGGGAAGGACTGAGGGCAGGAGGAGAAGGGGACGACAGAGGATGAGTGGTTGGATGGCATCACCGACTCAATGGACATGGGTTTGGGTGGACTCCGGGAGTCGGTGATGGACAGGGAGGCCTGGCATGCTGCAGTTCATGGGGTCGCAAAGAGTCGGACACGACTGAGCGACTGAACTGAACTGAACTAGAGATTTGGTATCTAACATCATCATGTGGCCCTCAAGTGATAGTAGAAAGTGGTGAATAAGAGATGCTTAGTTTTGACTATACAGACAGAGGTTCATAGCTATAAACCATCCAGATTAGTCACAGTACTTAAAGACAAAGAAAGTTCCTCTTGGGTTTTTCGGGTAAATTGAAGACTAAAGCAGGTGTTATCACTATGTATTTGTGGTTCTGGATTTTTTTCAGTATCCCTATGAGTGGTATGAATTCCCTTTCTTTAGTTAACTATCTAGGAATTATCTATAAGCTAGACGAAAGAATATGCCGAGTCCATACTTGCGCGTATCCAGCTAGAATTCTCTTACAGGGAAGTTGCTGACAGAAAGGAGATGAAAGAGCCAGAGTAAGCGCGTGTATGTGCGCCCCCCCATGTCCATTTTGGTGAATGCAGGTGACTTCCGGGGCCTCCATGAGCGGCACTCCTGCAGCCAGCTCTCAGGGAGCAGTTTCAGGGCCCGGCTCACCAGCCGCGGCCTCGTTAGGGGGGTCACCAGAGCCTCTGTCTCTCCACGGACAGCCCAGGGCCGCGTTTCTCCAGCGCACGCAGACTCAGGCGGAGGCCGCTCAGCCTCCAGGGCTGACCCTGCTCTGCTGTTGCGAGAAGGACGCGTGGTTTAGAAGGCACTCCCCAGAGTGAGCCCTGGACAGCTCTTTCAGAAGCTGTGCCTGCTCTCCCCGGTGGCACGTGTGAAGAGCCCGCCTGCCAGGGCAGGAGACGGCAGAGATGCACGCAGGTTCCATCCCCGGTGGGGGTGGGGAAGGTCCCCTGGAGGAGGGCCTGGCCACCCGTTCCAGCACGCCTGCTGGAGAATCCCGTGGACCAAGGAGCTTGGCGGGCTGCAGTCCAGGGGGGCGCACAGCGTGGGACACGACTGAGCAGTTCAGCAGCGGTGGGCTGATGTTCCCCGCACACCCCGCCCGCCCCCGGAGCCCGCCGCGCCCGGGCTGGCTCTCCACAGCCTGCTCTGGGTGCTCAGCCTGTGCCTGCTCTCTCCCCACTGTCCAGCGGGTCTGCGCCGTCATCCCTGAGGGCCTGTGTGCCGTGCCCCCGGGCGCTCAGGCCTGTCCGACTCTGCGCCCCCGTGAACTGTACCTGCCAGGCCCCTTTGTCCACACAGATTCTGTATGACGTCTGCCAATTATCTTCTGGAGTAATTTATGCCACAATGTGATTAAAGAGTCTCATGTGCCTCCCTCCCCACAGGTAGCATGTTTGCATTTTTGCAGAGGCTTTAAGCAACTGAAGCGCCTCAGATCCTGAGGACTGTGTCCCGCGGGCAGCAGGCCAGGGCTTTCAGGAGCCCCGTGGCTCTCACCGTACCAGCCCGCAGGGCACTGGGCAGGCCTCAGCAGAGACACACATCACCTGTCCCTCTCACATGTCTGCACGCACGGGAGCGGCGCCTTCCTGCCCACCTCCAGAATGCGTGGCACTCAGTGGTTTTTCAAAGGAACAGAAAAAGCACAGTTTAATAATGGGCCTAGCATCCACAGTTTTGCAGCTGGGGCTTCCTTTGGGGCCTCTTCTTTTAGAACTAAGAGCCCCATTAGTGGTGGGGCACAGAGCTCACCGAGGCAGAGGTGGGAGTGTGGTGCAGGAAGCTGCGAGGGGAAGGGAGATCGAGGAGCAAGGCTGTGGGTGGAAAACTGGGAGTGAAGTCACAGGTGCGCCTGAAAATGAGGCATGCAGCGAGGTCTTCACCTTCACGTGGATTCTATTCAAAGGAAGAGAAGGTGATTTAGAGATGGAAAGAAGCGCCATGGGATCTGCAGAAGGGTAAGGCTGGTCACTTCTCTTTTGCCTCCTCTCTGGTCCCATCTCTGTCAGCTCAGTAGTGGCGGCCGTGATGTGGTCCCCGGGGCCCACTCTGGGGCCAAGAACACGCCATACCACCCCACCTCCCTCTCGCGGTGGGCTCAGTCTGTGGAGAGGTCTGTCTCTGTTGTTATGTGCCAAACTTTCTAACAAAAACCAGGCCATCCCACTTTGCTTCCATCAGGACACTCGTGTGTCATTTCAAACCATTTGCTGACATTCGGCTTCTTCTGAAAATAGGTTTTTCCATTTTTTTTCCCTCCACTTTTGAGACAGGAGAGTGGAGTGTCACTTCCTTTCTTAAAAGTAATCAACTTTTGGGGGATCGGCCTGGCTCTGCGAGCAGTGAACGAGCGCGTGCAGCAGGCGGTGGCGCGGCGGCCGCGGGATCTCCCAGCCATCCAACCCCGGCTAGTAGCGGTTAGCAAAACCAAACCTGCAGACATGGTGATAGAGGCCTACAATCATGGGCAACGCACTTTCAGGGAGAACTATGTTCAGGAACTGCTTGAAAAAGCATCAAATCCTCAAATTCTGTCTTCGTGTCCTGAGATCAAATGGCACTTCATTGGCCATCTACAGAAACAAAATGTCAACAAATTGATGGCTGTCCCCAACCTCTCCATGTTGGAGACGGTCGATTCTGTGAAGCTGGCCGACAAAGTGAACAGTGCATGGCAGAAAAAAGGTTCCCCCGAAAGGTTAAAGGTTATGGTCCAGATAAACACCAGCGGAGAGGAGAGCAAACATGGCCTGCCCCCTGCAGAGACGGCGGCCCTGGTGGAACACATCAACGCCAAGTGCCCCAGCCTGGAGTTCGTGGGGCTGATGACCATCGGGAGCTTTGGGCACGATCTTAGTCAAGGACCGAACCCGGGCTTCCAGGTGTTGCTGTCCCTCCGGTAGGAGCTGTGCAGGAAGCTGGGCGTCCCTCCCGACCAGGTGGAGCTGAGCATGGGCATGTCCGTGGACTTGCAGCACGTGATTGAAGTGGGATCTACAAATGTCCACATCGGAAGCACCATTTTTGGAGAGCGAGATTACTCCAAGAAAGCGGCCCCGGACAAGCCCGCAGCAGAGCTGAAGGCCCCGGAGGAAGTGGCCCAGGCACAATAACCCGAAGGCGGATCCAGGAAAACTCACTGTGCGCTCACCTGGGCCTCCACCTTCCACGGCCCCGAGTCACCGCATCTCCATGCGCTCCTGGGGACCTGACAAGAGCATGCCCAGGGCGATGTGTGTGGATGGGAAGTGTCTTATGTAGTGTCTGACACAGGAAGCTCACTGCAAGCAGTGGCTTTGGACTGGATTTGAGGAATCCAGACGTTTCTGCAGATCAGATGCCTAGGTCAGGGCCAGGAGTTGAGTTCAGGCTTGAACTTTGCCCAGGAATGCGTTTCCCAGGTGTTGCCTGTAATTGCCACAGTCAGAGGGATTCCCACTCGTCATCCACTTGGATAGAAAATCCCTGTTGCCAACTCCGTACAAACCCCACAGAGCAGTCACCTCTGCCACACTGGAGCAGCATGGTCTCTGTCCTGTCCGCACCCACCCCCCCCCCACCCCCCGCCGTTTCCATCCCACCCAGTTAACACCAGTCTCCACTCCAGATGGCAACTTTGGGTAACTTCAGGACCCAGCTCGAGTTAATCCCCCACGCCCATATTGTGGCCGATGAGAGTTGTGTCATCCATCAACCACCCTGTGACCCTGAAAATTACAGGGCGACTACCATGAGTGGGCCTCGGGCCTTCCTACCATCCCCTCCAGAACCAGGACTTTGAGCTTTTCCCTGAGGCCCTGTGGTGATGACAATCGAATGATACGATTTTTCTGCCACCAGGGTCCTTGCTGTGATGATTTCATATCAAACACCAGTGGGTCTCCAGTAGCTCCCCAGAAATTAAAGATTTCCCCCAAAGCCAGTTCAGGCTCTCAGTTTCAAAAAGACTTGGCTTTGAGGGTCCTATTCCTGGGAGTACTTTTTAGGAGCATTTATAGCTTCCCCTCCCGACCATATTTATAAGACAGGAATTTGCAACTCTAGATTGTTAATAGAGTAGCTAGCTCTTCAAAACCCAGAAAGCACAATTCTCAGGCAGTTACAACAGACAACTATAGTCTGGGTCATCCTTTGTTTTCTAGGTGGGTTTTTTTAATTTATTCAAACCCCAGTCTTTTAATTGTATGACAACAACTCCCATGATGCTGCTACTGAATGCAATTTTGTAACACTTAAACCATTACAATTCCTATACTGTTTGAATCAAAGCTCTAGTGTGATAATTCAGCATCTATTAAATAAAAATGTGAGTTTGAAGTACAACTTCTGTGCTAATTACAAAGCAATTAAAAGATTTATTTTCTAAAAAAAAAAAGTAATCAACTTTTAACTCTTCGGTTGTTTAAATTTCGGAAGTTGTAGCCACTGGCTGCAGATTGCGGGGTGTGTAATGGGATTGCATTCTGGAAGGGAAGCGCGAGGTGTATTGAGAGGCATGAGGCAGGCAGCCAGTGTGGCAGGCTCTGAGGCTGGACTTCAGTAGCCCCCCCACTGACTGTGCAGCCCTGTGCGGGCCACTTCACCCTCCAGCCTTCAGGTTCATCTCCTGTATAAAGACGGAGGTCATCAGCACCGTGACTAGAAGAATTAAGAGGCTTTTATGAAGGGAGCTTAATATGGTACCTGGCACTTAGCAAATGCCACATAAATTGTCGCTGTTAGAAGAATTAAATTGAATGGCTTCTGTGTTCATGTAAATAGAAAGGTGGCCAGACAGGCGTTCCAGTTAGAAGGGAGGGGAAGTTATGCTCCGATACAGTTTCTGTGACTGAAATTCAACTTTTACTGCTGTTTTCCAATTGCTGTCCTAAACAGCTTACATAATTTGCACAAGTCTTTGGCAGATACTCTTATCCTTCCTCCTTTACAGATGAGAAAACTGAGGCTAAGCATGAGTAAATTTCTAAAAGTCCAAGAGCTAGTGAACCATCGATGCAGCATTTCAGAACTGCTGCTTTCAACTGCTTCTCTATAATGCTCCCCAGATGTGCTCGCAGCCATCACTTACACATATGCTGTGCATTAATAAGATAGGCGGATTCTGTTCTTTAGCAGAGCATAATAAGGCAGATGAAGTTGGCTTCTTTTATCCACAACCTCTGGGTTATTGGCTTTCTGCCATGTGTTAGAATGAGGAAATCTCAGGTGTTCTCCTCCTAAGTGCTGAGAGTTATTTGTGACTCAGTTTTATCCAGACCGGGGCCTTCCCTGGTGGCTCAGTGGTAAAGAATCTACCAGCCAATACAAGACACACGGGTTCAGTCCCTCGGTTGGGAAGATCCCCTGGAGAAAGAAATGACAACCTACTCCAATATTCTTGCCTGGGAAATCCTTTGGACAGAGGAGCCTGGTGGGCTGTAGTCCCTGGGGTTGCAACGAGTTGGACACGACTTAGCGACTAAACAGTAACAATTATCCATACCCAGTGGGAAAAGAAGCAAATGTTTCTTAAGTCCTTTCCTCCGTGAGGGATTAGTCTTAGCTGCAAGCAGTGAGTGACACTGGGGATAAAGCAGCCGAACAGAGGCCTGAGAGCCCCATCAGCGGTGGGGCCCGCCACTGGCCCCGCCTCCTGGCTGTCCCTGGCTCCTCACGGTGTTTGCTCCGCGAGGCAGCGTCGCTCCAGAGCAAGCTGCTCGCTGTGCTAATTTCCAGAGAGCATAGAAAGTGTGCTCGTCTCCAGTGCCTGCTGGCATTGGATTTCCTGTAAATGTTCTCTGTGCTCATTTCATCCTTAATTAGCCTGTCTCATACTGTGTACAACTTGTAAGAGACCCTTGGTATACAGGTAAAAGTTTGAACCTTCAAATAAGATTATGCAGCAGACCTAAGTGGAACAGCTCCATGTCCTTTTGGCAGCCAGCAGCATTCACCGCACTGATCCTCTGCACCTGGTAAGGTAAAGTTATCTCCCATCAGTTCAGTTCAGTTCAGTCGTTCACTCGTGTCCGACTCTGCGACCCCATGGACCACAGCACACCAGGCCTCCCTGTCCATCACCAACTCACGGAGTCCACCCAAACCCATGTCCGTTGAGTCAGTGATGCCATCCAACCATCTCATCCTCTATCGTCCCCTTCTCCTCCCGCCTTCAGTCTTTCCCAGCATCACGGTTACCTTCTGTGAACACCACGCCAGTCTTTTAGGAGACTCCCCATCTCTGAATTCCTGTAGGATTTGTAGTAACACACTGGCTCACGTTGACTTGTTCTCCGGCAGTTTCATGTGGGGAAGAGGCAGGGAGCATGAGGCTCCCGCCATGTCTGACTTGGGGCTAGGCAGCTGGGAGCTAAATAAAGAAATGAACAGAGAGGAGAGAAGGGGCAGAAATGTGTGTCTGCCTTATCTCCCAAATTAGATTGTCAGCTTCTCAGCCCAGAGACCGTATCTGTGGTTCCTATCTCCTTTAATACTTTTTAGACTATTAGGCGAAGGGTGAGTATGCAGTGCATGCTTATTGCCTGAAGGTCTAACGTTTTATTTTAATTCATAGAGTATGCCCAAAGATACCATTTCCATGGACTTGAACTTCGTGCAACCCACAGAAAGTAGTTTTCTGTAAACGTTACTGAAATGTTATTTACGTTGAGTTGAAGGTATCTCTAAATTAGTTTTTACTTCGTCCCTCATGGAACTGAAATCCTCGTTTCAGAGGACGAACCCCATGCTGGGGCTGCAGTGAAGGTAGCGTGTGTCGTTGTGCAGCACAGGCGTTATTCTGAGGAGAGGTCTGACCCCGAGACCCCGTAAATGACTAAACAGCAGCACTGAGTAAGAGTTCATTCTGACCAAGAGGAATGGCGTTTGGCCCGAGGGGGCGTCACCAGGTCCCCTGGCCAGGACTGGGAGGTGCGCCCTGCGGCCCAGTACCTCTGTCCAGTCAGGTGACCACACATCTGTGATCCATTTCAGGACCCACTGTTCTGCTCCAGTGATCTGGGATATATCTGTTCTACTTAACTGTACTGATGATGATACCTTTCTAGTGATATTTAGAATCAGGTTAGGTAAGTCCTTCAACTTTATACTTCTTTCTTAAAGTTACTTTGATTATTCTGGAATTCCGGTTGAGCTATTTCAAATCCTGAAAGATGATGCTGTGAAAGTGCTGCACTCAGTATGCCAGCAAATCTGGAAAACTCAGCAGTGGCCACAGGACTGGAAAAGGTCAGTTTTCATGCCAATCCCCAAGAAACGCAATCCCAGAGAATGCTCAAACTACCACACAATTGCATTCATCTCACGCGCTAGTAAAGTAATGCTCAAAATTCTCCAAGCCAGGCTTCAGCAATACGTGAACCGTGAACTTCCAGATGTTCAAGCTGGCTTTAGAAAAGGCAGAGGAACCAGAGATCAAATTGCCAATAGCAGCTGGATCATTGAAAAAGCAAGAAAATTACAGAAAAACATCTATTTCTGCTTTATTGACTATGCCAAAGCCTTTGACTGTGTGGATAACAATAAACTGTGGAAAATTCTTAAAGAGATGGGAATACCAGACCACCTGACCTGCCTCTTGAGAAACCTGTATGCAGGTCAGGAAGCAACAGTTAGAACTGGACATGGAACAACAGACTGGTTCCCAATAGGAAAAGGAGTATGTCAAGGCTGTATATTGTCACCCTGCTTATTTAACTTATATGCAGAGTACATCATGAGAAACGCTGGGCTAGAAGAAGCACAAGCTGTAATCAAGATTGCTGGGAGAAATACCAATAACCTCAGATATGCAGACAACATCGCCCTTATGGCAGAAAGTGAAGAGGAACTAAAAAGCCTCTTGATGAAAGTGAAGGAGGAGAGTGAAAAAGTTGGCTTAAAGCTCAACATTCAGAAAACTAAGATCATGGCATCTGGTCCCATCACTTCATGGCAAATAGGTGGGGAGACAGTGGAAACAGTGTCAGACTTTATTTTTGGGGGCTCCAAAATCACTGCAGATGGTGAATGCAGCCATGAAATTAAAAGACGCTTACTCCTTGGAAGGAAAGTTATGACCAACCTAGACAGCATATTAAAAAGCAGAAACATTACTTTGCCAACAAAGTCTGTCTAGTCAAGGCTATGGTTTTTCCAGTGGTCATGTATGGATGTGAGAGTTGGACTGTGAAGAAAGCTGAGTGCTGAAGAATTGATGCTTTTGAACTGTGGTGTTGGAGAAGACTCTTGAGAGTCCCTTGGACTGCAAGGAGATCCAACCAGTCCATCCTGAAGGAGATCAGTCCTGGGTGTTCATTGGAAGGACTGATGTTCAAGCTGAAACTCCAGTACTTTGGCCACCTGATGTGAAGAGCTGACTCATTGGAAAAGACCCTGATGCTGGGAGGGATTGGGGACAGGAGGAGAAGGAGACGACAGAGGATGGGATGGTTGGATGGCGTCACCGACTCCATGGACATGGGTTTGGGTGGACTCTGGGAGTTGGTGATGGACAGGGAGGCCTGGCGTGTCGTGATTCTTGGGGTCGCAAAGAGTCGGACACGACTGAACGACTGAACTGATTCTGGAACTTTGCATTTCCAGATCCACTTTTTAAAAACATTTTACTGTAGTAGAGTTATTTATAATGTTGTGTGAGTTTCAGGTTTACAGCAAAGTGATTCAGTGAATCATATACATATATCTCCTCTTTTTTAGATTCTTTTCCCAAAGACACTCAAATAAGTCACAGAGATGTTATTCATTCAGGCCATCTAGACCATAGGTAGGACGTGGCATTCCTAAGCACACAGAATTTACCTTTATAGAAAAGTTCCTTCCTACAGATTAGAATGAACCAGCATTTCACTACCACTCACTTTGTCTAACAACAAACCAGAGTCCCTCCCTCTTCCACAGAACTGGGAAGCAAATCAGCAATTTAATTTTAACCTTGGGCTTCTAAGCTTGTCCATTGTGAAACTAGATCTAATGAATAAAGCTAATCTTACCAAGTTAGTAAGGTAGAAGATATCACATTCCTTTCTGAATGTCTTTAGGTACTACTGCCCAAGTTTCCTACAAAGATGTACAAGGCTAATTTAACTCCCTGAGGAAACACCATATTACCAGTCAGCTATTGCTAAAGTCAGTGCTCAAGGTACTTCCTATGTTACAAGACCAATTGTATAAATTAGACTACAATTTTTTAGAAGTCTTGAATCATGTTGGATATGTAGAGGTACATTCCAAAGATAAATACATAAAACCATCTCAGCTGAAAGAGAAGCAGGTTGTTGATTGTCCCTCAAGAGAAAAGTATTACAAAGGAAAGCACAGAATAGACAACCTGCCTTCAACAGGGATCACTCCTAGGATAAAACAGAATGTATGTATATTCCTTCAGCACACCGTTATTGAGCACCTACTAGTGCCCAGTACTATTCTGGGCACCGGGGTATAGCTCAGAACTGCACGTCAGCTCTTCCCAAAGGCGTCACATCTGCAATGTCCACGTTTCCCTGCCTGCATTAGTTTACCCTCTATACGGTGTTATTACTGTCTGCAGAAGTTAGAGGAAGAACTCCTTTGACCTGAAATGCTCTCTAGTCGCCTCCTCATTTCTCGATATGCCTTAATAAAAAAACTTACTCAAGAGTGGCTAAACCTCCCTGTCTCCACTTCTTTTCTCTCATTCTCTTTGAGCATGCCCCAATCATACCATTGTACCCACCGCTCCTCTGAGACCACGCTTGTCAGTCTCACTAAACCCCACGTTGCTGAATCTAATGGCCTGCTCATCGTCCTCATTGTGCTTGTTCTTAGTAGTAGCTGACAGTTACTGTCTGATTCTTCCTGGAAAAGCCTTCCTCACTTGGCTTCCAGGACACCAGCTCCGCTGTTGGTTCCCTTCCTGCCTCACTTGCTCCTCATCCTTCTTTCTGCAGTCCTTCTCTAAATCACAGAGTGCTCTAGAGTGTAGCCCTTGAATTCTCCTTCCTCTCTACATGCACTGTCTAGGTGAAAGCATTCTCTAATCCCAGAGCCTCAAATGTCACCTGAAAGTGGACAACTCCGAGACCTCTCTTCTGACCTCCAGACTAATACACCCAACTGCCTACCCAACATCTCAGACTCAGTATGTCCACAACCAGACTCCCCACCTGCAATACTGAGTTAGTTTTGACTGGATCTAACATACACACACACACATCCAAAAAAAGAAAAAAATTAAGAAACAAAAATTGCTTAAATGACATAGGAATTTCTCTCACACATTTAAAAGAAAAAAAATCTAGACATACAAAGGTAGGCAGTCCAGATCGTGTGTGGCAGCCACACTTGTCATTAGGGACCTGGGCCCCTTGTCTCTTGTTACTTCTCTACCTTTAGTGTGCTTCCTCTTCTTGTTGGTGGGAGAGAGAAATGTAATGGTCCTTCCCCTCTAAAAGAAACTTACTAGAAATCCTAGACAGCTCTTCTGCTTGCAGCTCATTGGCTACAACTTAGATCATGGCCAGATCTCACTGCAGGGGCGGTTGGGACGAATAGCAGTTTTTAGCTGGATGACCATATATTCAGCTAAAACCAGGGGGTGGGGGTGGGGGGCTAAAACAAAAGAGGATTAAGTGGACAGTAGGGAGCAGCTAGCTGTGTCTGCCACTCTCTGTGAATGTGGTTCTCCCCCAGTTCCCCGTTTCCTTGTCAGCCACACTCTCCCAGTTGCTTAGGCCAAATGCCTTGGGTCAGCCACGGCTCTTTTTCTCTCCCAGTCTACAACCAATCCACCAGCAAATCCTCCTGATTGTACTTTGGGAATAGATCCTGAATCTGATAGCTTCTGACCGCCTCCACCACTTGCATCTTAGTGCAGGCTGTCATCACGTCTTCTGGACTTTGGAAATAAGCTGCTTACTGAGCTCTCTGGTTCTGCCAGTCCACTCTCCACACAGTAGCATATCGTCCTTCAAAACCTAAGTCACTCTGTGTCAATCCTGTGTGCAGAACCCCACTTACCTCCTAGCTGATAAAATCCAAGGGGCTTAGTATTAAAAGACCATGCATCATTTGGTCCTGGCTCACCCTGATTAAATCTATCTTCTCGCTTACTCATTCCATTCCAGTGGCTTCCTTGATGTGCCTTGAATACACCAAATATGGACCAATTTTAGGGCCTTTATATCTATAAATACTATCCCTTCTACCTTGGATGCTCTTCACCTAGATATCCCCATGGCTTGCTCCTTAGCTTCTTTCAAGTCTTTGATCAAATTCACATTATCAAAGAGACCTTTCCTAACAATCTATCTAAAATAGGATTTCTTCTTGAAAATCTTTTCCCCTTTATATAGCTCTTTTTCTTCTTAACACTCAACATTATTTGACCTTTCTTCTGATATTCTGTGTGTATACATGCTCATATACTTTATTTATATGTCTATATATAACCATTTATATAACATATATGAATTTGATTATTGAACATCTTCCCCACTAGAACTAGAATGCAGACTTGGTCTCTTTTGTTAACCACCATCCTCCTATTAGTTAAGGGAGGTCAAGATAGAGTTCTCTGAGGACAGAAATGTAATGGGTACTTCCCCTTTCTTTTAAAAAAAACTAAACAGTTCTTCTGCTTATATCTCATTGGCCAGTATTTTGATTATGGCTGGAGCTAGCTGCAGGAGAGGTTGGCAAGTCTAACAGTTTGAGCTAAGAATAAATGAAGAGGAGCCAGCCATGCGAAAGTCTAGAAGGGGAGCACTCCAGGCAAAGGGAATAGCGAAGTGCAAAGCCCTACTGTGGAAATAAGCTTGTCATGAAGACAGGAGTTGTCCTATGTTTGGGGACAAAGAGAAGTTGAGTGTGGCTGGAATAAGCAGTTATGAAGAGACCAGAGCACAATAGGGGCTTCCCAGGTGGCGCTGGTGGTAAAGAACCCCTCTGCCAGTGCAGGGGACAAAAGAGACTCAGGTTCGGTCCCTGGGTCGGGAAGATCCCCCGGATGAGGGCATGGCAACCCACTCCAGTATTCTTGCCTGGGAAATTCCGTGGACAGAGGAGCCTGGTGGGCTACAGTCCATGGGGCCAGAAGGAGTCAGACGTGAATGAAGGAACTTAGTTTAGCACATACGCAGAACCAGGTGAGCGAGAGAGGCCGGGCAGATCACCAGGGAGGGTTTTGCGAATCCCAGATGCAAAAAGGAAAAGAAAAGGCACCAGCCTCTTTGGCACCTCAGCCATTCTCCAGCCTTTGGGGAATTCCAGGGATACACTGCCAGAGGCACACGCAGCTATTTAAGTAACTGAAAGTGAAGAAGCCTTAAACGCTCAGTTTCCCCATCGCATTGTCACACTGTATGCGTGGAGTAGTCACGTGGGCCGTGCTGCCTGCCAGCCAGCACACACGGGGCCCATGGGCCGAATATGCCCCTGTCCCGGGACGTTCTGTTAGTGCAGCTCGGGGACGGCCAGTCAGAAGAGGAGTGATACCAGTCCGCTTCATCTTTCCCGTGACTGTCCTCTTAACCCTGTGTAAGTGGAAACGATGCCTGTGGTGCCTAGATCAGCGTGTGGCCTGTCACATATGCACATGCTCTCGTGGTGGTTTTTATCTGTGACAGAGAAGATGGAAAAGACTGGTAAATCATATGCAGTCTTAACCTCATTATGAGCACACTGCAGATGTGAAAATGCCAAGTGTGGAAGTCATCAGTGTGAAAGCGGCTTTCAATTTATTGTAATAAGGCGTTTTCTGTGTCTTACTGTAATCTAGGGATCTTGCTGCAAGAAACTGCCTGGTAGGTGAAAACAATGTGCTGAAAATCAGTGACTTTGGAATGTCTCGTCAAGAGGATGGTGGCGTATATTCGTCTTCTGGCCTGAAGCAGATCCCCATTAAGTGGACAGCACCAGAAGCGCTTAATTATGGTAAGAAGAGACCCTTCCTTTCTGGTGGTTGAAAGGGACTCCATCAGCATGAAACATTTCACAGGCACAGTCCTAGGGCAGAGCAGAGCCCAAGTGAGATTCAGCTGAGGGGCAGCACGCGGGATGTGTGAGCGTTCAGACTTTGCACACATGAGTACAGACTTAATTCAGCAATTTTATTGATCAGATTTCTATGTGTAACACCACTAGGTTTAAAAGATGGATCGAGGTACAAGCACTGTTAAGTGTGAGTGTGCATCTGAAATTTCTATTGTGACCCAAGAAAAAGATTATTTCTATTTTAAAAGTCAGATTAGACTCAGAGTAAAACTGTTGTGTGGCTCTGGACCATTTCCTTTGAAAGCCTTATGTTTGATCCAGTAACCTCATCTGATGTTAGGTTCCTAAAATACTAAGTCTGTAGTTTCTCACTCTGAAAAACTGACATGGTTTCTTAGCATCTCAGTCTCTGGAACTTGTGTACATCTTCTGGGAAGAGAGAGATGGAGTATGTGCGTATACATACGCACTGAGTCTGAGTCACTTCGCTGTCCACCTAAAACTGAGGGACATTTTGCCTCAACTACCCTCCAATATAAAATAAAAACCAAATTTAAAAAATAGCATAAAGTTATTCCTTGTTAAAGTGAAAAGTACTTCATCGTGAAAAATTAATATAAAATATTTACAAAAGTCTTAATGCCTGAATTAAAGACAGGTAATTTAGAAAAAGCTCTAAGGTAAAATTCATGTGACATCAACTGACCATTGTGAAGCGAACAATTCAGGGGCATTTAGTACATTCATAGCGCTGCACAGATACTGCCTCTGTCTAGTTCCAAGACATCTGCATAACTCCAGAATAAAGCCTCACACCCGCATTAAGAAGTCTCCCTTCCCCCAACCACTGGCAACCACATACCTGCTTTTGGTTGCTATGTATATACCTATTCTGTCTATTTCATATAAATGGAATCATATAATATGTGACTATTGGTATGTGACTTCTTTCACCTAGCATAAGGTTTTCAAGGTTCAACCATGTTACAGCATGTATCATTATTTTACTCCTTTTTATAGCTTAGTAATATTCTATTATATGTATCTACCACAATTTATTTATCCGTTCATCCATTGATGTGTATTTGAGCAGTGTTTACCTTTTGGCTGTTGTGAGAAGTGCCGCTTTAAACATCTGTATACTAGGATTTATTTGTGTACCTATTTTCAATTAATTGTGTACCTAGTGTACACACTAGGGAATATGGTAATTCTGTGCTTAAGTGTTTGAGGAACCACCGAATGTTTTCCAGATCAAGCTTTGGAATATAATTGTTTTGGAAGTGAGTTGGGATGGATCCAGATACCACAACCTGCTTTGTATCTTGCATGTCAGCCATGCTATGGAATAGATATGTGCAGGTAGTTGTCATTGTAAGAAATTCACTAAGCTGTTCTAGTTTCCAGCAATGCAGTTTTTTAACTTAATACTTCAGGGATACTAAGCCTCACCCTTAGTCTGTCTTCCCATGTGCTGGCAAGAGAAGTGACGGTAAGCTTTGAGGAATTCCACCACTCCTCAGAATCCAGAGAGCATGGCAGTCCTGCTATTTTCCACAGTGATTCTTCTCTGGGGTGCTTATTACTCTGAGGCTATATTCCTAAGGAGAGCAATCATGGTGAAAGAAAGGACTGTAATCTTTTTTTTAACGGAGACGTTTTCTTAGATAACAAAACATTGCTAAGCACCTTCTTGTTGATTCTTAGAGCAGCCTCTAAGGGAGCCAGTGCTGGACCAGGGGGCTTCAAATGCTTATCAATAAAATCCACTCTCTAGAATGTGTTCTTAATCCTGTTTGCCAGATTCTCTACATTACATTGCCTTTAAAATCTCTCTTACTGCTAAGCAATTATGCCAGTAAAATTCTGCCTTTTAATCAGAGCGTATTTTAGTTGAATTTCAAGCTGACTAACGTATTTACCAAATACTTTAATTCAAAATTCTAATTCCAATATCTGTAAGAGCCAGGCCTAAATTTAGCATGTCATAGAATAAAGACATGCTTCCCTGGTGGCTCAGATGGTAAAGAATCTGTGTGTAATGCTGGAGACCTGGATTTGATGCCTGGGTCGGGAAGATCCCCTGGAGGAGGGCATGGCAACCCACTCCAGTACTCTTGCCTGGAGAATCCCATGGACAGAGGAGCCTGGTGGGCTGCTGTCCACGGGGTCACAGAGAGTTGGACACGACTGAGCAACTGAGCACGCACATGAAGACCTTTGATGGGCAGTAAGGGAGTGCTTTTAGCAGTCTTTCATGTTAATTTTATAAAATGCTGAGCAGCACACCCTCTCATCATACACACAGACTGAAAATGGCTCCAAGACTTAAACCTAAGTCTTTAAGACACCATACAACTCCTAGAAAAGATCATAGGAAAAAAACGTTCTCTGACATAAATCGTACCAGTGTTTTCTAAGGCCAGTCTCCCAAGGCAATAGAAATAAAAACAAAAGTAAGCAAATGGGACCTGATCAAACTTACAAGCTTTTGCACAGCAAAGGAAACTAAAATCAACACAAGAACACAACCTACAGAATGGCAGGAAATATTTGGAGATGATGTGATTAACAAAGGCTTCATTTCAAAAGTATGCAAGCAGTTCATACAACTCAACAATAAACAAACAACCCAACAGACATTTCTCCAAAGAAGAAAAACAAATGACCAACAGGCACATGAAAAGATGCTCAACATCTCTAATTATCAGAGAAATGCAGATCAAAACTGCAGTGAGGTACCACCTCACAGCAGTCAGAATGGCCACCATTAAGAAGTCTACAAATAAATGCAGGAGAGGGTGTGGAGAAAAGGGAAGTCACTGTTGGCGGGAACGTAATGTGGAAAACAAGATGGGGGTTCCTCAGAAAACCAAAAGCAGAATTACCATATCATCTAGCCAGCCTACTCCTGGGCATATATCCAGACAAAATTCTAATTCAAAAGGATTCATGTGCCCCTGTGTTCACAGTAGCAGTGTTTACAATAGCCAAGACATGGAAAGAACCTGAATGTCCATCAGCAGATGAATGGACACAGAAGATGTGGTCCACATTTACAGTGGACTAAAAGAGAAGGGAATGATGCCATTTCCATGACATGGGTGCAACTGGAGATTGTCATACTAAGTGAAGTGAGAAAGAGAAAGACAGGTAGCATATGATACCACTTACATGAGGAATCTAAAATATGACACAAACGAACCTATTAAACAGAATCACAGATATAGAGAACCAGCTGGTAGTTGCCAAGCAGGAGGGGGTTGGGATGAGCAGACACAAGCTTTTACACAGAGTGGGTAAACAGGGTCCTGCTCTATAGCACAGAGAATAGTCAGTGTCCTATGATAAACCATAATGGAAAAGAATATTTTTTAAAAATGTATGTACATGTGTAACTGGTCATCTTGCTGCACAGCAAAAATTAATACGGTAAGTCAACTACACCTCAATAAAAATATTGATAAAAAGTTTAAAATGCTGAACAGTTTATATGAAGGAGAGATTTCTAACAGGATGAGAAGAAAGTCGGGAGTATTTATTACCCAGTGCAGTGAGGGAGTTCCTGGGTGTGTACACAGGTCACGGCAAACCTGGGAAACATTTTAGTTCTCCCAGAATGAAATTACTGAAGACTGGCTCTAAATCCTAGCATTTTTTTAACAAGAGAAAATATATTTTATGAAAGTCTTATTTGTTGTTCTACATGGAGATGTAAAGCATGGCTGCTATAGTTAATACTATATTGTCTATATTTGAAAGTTGCTACAAGAGTAGATCCTTAAAGTTCTCATCACAAGAAAAAAAAATTTTTGTGACAGTGGATGATAGTGTTATAGACTTACTGTGATTATTTTGCAGTATATACAAATAGTGAATCATGCTGTACAACTGAAACTCATATAATGTTACATGTCAATTATATCTCACTAAGAAATACTAATTAATTCCTTAAAATAATCCAGTTAAAACCAGATTCAGAAGTCAGGTCACAGAGTTAGGTTATTCACTTCCAGAGTGTAATCTTGGCTTACAGCGCAAGTGGCCATTCTTGACCTCTTCCCAGATATCATCTCACAGAAAGGCACTGGGTTCTCTGGGCCTTACGTGTCCTTGAAGAGTTAATTGGCCATTGAATGATTTTCATGAAAAGCTTTGAATCACTGGATGTCAGGCATGAAAAGAGTTGCTGTGCAGACAAGGCGACTAACCTTGGTACTGACTCGCACAGTGAATGTCCATAATCACTGTCCAGTAAGAAGGAAGCAGTTCACACAGCCAGAGACGATGATCCCCAAGAACACTCCAGTCTCTGACGTCAGAGCGGTTAGCATAGCACTGTTGTGCTATTTCCTTGTACTGTTTGCAAGAAAGAGAAAAGGTCATCCTACTCAAATTAACAAGACATTTTTAGAGGCTAGGCATTTATAAATCTGGGAGTGGCAGAAGTATGTTGGAAAATCTTGGAAATTCATAGCCTTTTTGCTTCCGCTCCTTGATGTCACATTCATTCCAGAAGGTATCTTTGTTTGGCTTTTATCTCTGTTGTTTGTCTAGAAGATTACCAAGGGGAAAAAACAAAACCAAGAGTTTAGCTTATGTAAGTCAGTAAAACAGGTGCACCAGGATATTTTGACAAAACAAGGCACCATGTAATTTAAAGAAGTTGTTTTTATCAGCGGGCTTTGTTAATTTCTACTCTATTCAAAACGCAGAAAAATGAGTTTTCCATAAATGAAACTGTCAGTGGAGAAAATTAGACTTTTAGGCATGTAAGAATATCTGTAAACCGTGATGAGTAAAAAAAACTGAAGTTAAGCAACTTTCCTACTGCTCTAACTTTGTAATTTTAGTAGAAAGAAATTGAATGCAGGCAAAAAACAAAATTACATAACTCCCAGCTTATTTAATCGCCTAGGCATTGATGTATACAAATTTATATCTTTTTTATATAAACCATCCATCTCACTTAGAGGCCACAGAGAGTGTAAGCTTGCATATTGAGTGAGTATGTGTTCTTGGTAGGGGAAATGTGATTTGGAAGGTGGTTTGGTTAAACTAACAACCTGAAGACTGTTCATTTATTTGGTGTATTACTCCTCCTGGAAAGCAAAACTAGACAAGAGAATAAGATCAGTAATTGCTGAGTTCCTGGTAAGTTTAAACATGTGACTGACACAGACATATACAATCTGAAACTGTCACCTGCTTACCCAGTGAGCTGCCTGTGATCTGTCCGCCCTCCAGGGAGATACAGCTCTGAGAGTGACGTGTGGAGCTTCGGCATCCTGCTCTGGGAGACCTTCAGCCTGGGGGTCTGCCCCTACCCCGGAATGACAAACCAGCAGGCCCGGGAACAGGTGGAAAGAGGTGAGCTCAAGACACGGGGTAGAGCATCCACAGCCGCCGCCCGGGGCAGGCTGAGGCTGCGTCTGGAAGGTGGTGCTGTTTGGGCACGTGACAGACAGAAGTGAGTGTGTGTGTGTGTGTGTGAGTGTGTGTGTGTGGTCACTCAGACGTGTCCAGCTCTGCGACCCCATGGACTGTAGCCCACCAGGCTCCTCTGTCCATGGGATTTCAAAGGCCAGAAATCCCATGGTTGGGTTGCCGTTTTCTTCTCCAGGGGATCTTCCCGACCCAGGGATCAAAGCCAGGTCTCCTGCTTGGCAGGTGGATTCTTTATCACGAGCTATCAGCAAAGCCCAATAGAAGAGGTGTTGGTACATCTACTTTTGAACCTGAAGGATGGTGTGGATCTTACACAACAAAAACCAACCACAAAGACTTTGAAACATCCAGCGCCTTGGAAATAGAAGGCTCTAGGCCCTTCTTCCACTGCCTCTGCCTAGCATAACATCTGCAAGGCTGTGCCATTCAGTCTCTTCCAAGGAAACAGTTAAGAGGCTGAGGAACAGTACCTGTCTTTTATTCTATGCCAAGTAAACACTGTTAATGTCCCTACTAATTGAAAGGTAGTTAGACTTCAGGAAGAAGTGACAGTGTTGTAACAGTTCTCAAGAAACCCCGTAGTATTCTCAGATCAAAGGCAGGCCTAGGCATGTGATGATGACACCCTCGCGTGGACCTGGGTGTCCACAGCTTTCAACAAAAAATACTTTCAACAAAACGCCAGTGCCCTAGCATCAGGCCCCTCCAGGGGCATGGTTGTTGGGTTGGGGGCAGGAGGGTGACTTGCCAGCGCCCTCCCGAGCCCTGAGCACATGCGGACACACCCCACCCAGCACCCTGCTGAGACACTGCCCAGCGGCTGCATTAATGGGTCTGCTCAGCTGCAGAGGAATATGACTTGTATCCATGCTTATTTCACTTTTGAGGCAGTGTTCCTAAATCCTCATCCTCTCTTCACCTTCAAACACCTGAGCGAAAGAGATGTTTTAAAAAAAAAGACTGCCTATAGCATCTAAAAGCTAATACTTAGAGCAGCTAAAACATGCGCTTGTATGTGATGTTTCTCACATCAGGCTTTGTTCATTTGTCACAAACACAAAATCAGTTCATGGAACTAGAAGGTAATGATATTGTGTTATAATATTAAAACCTGCATTACTTACAGAAAAAAAAAAAATCAGCCTGCCCTAAAATGGCATTTCTGTTTCTGATAACCGACAACATGTGGTACTGAAAACTGCACCCTGCGCGATGCCCTGTGTGAACAGTGGTGTCTGGTCACCCCCGTCCTAAATTCTCTGTCCTCTTGTGTCTTCAGGATACCGGATGTCAGCCCCTCAGCACTGTCCGGAGGACATTTTTAAAATCATGATGAAGTGTTGGGATTATAAACCTGAAAACCGCCCCAAGTTCAGTGAACTTCAGAAAGAGCTCGCTGTCATCAAGAAGAAGATCACCTCCTGACGGAGCAGCGTGGCCGCGGCCTGTCCCCTCGCAGAGGAATACTGTTCTCCTTGTTAACCATGAGTGTATACAGCGTTGTGTGCAGCCGTCTTCTAAGGTTACTTTTTTATTAACTGTTTTTTAAATATGTGCTGTTTTAAAAAAAAAAAAGTCAAAGGCAAAGACACTGAAGCAGCCGTCCTTGCACGGGCATTCCTGGCTCAGCCCCGCGGTCCTGGCACGTCAGCCCCAGCCTCGTGGGAGTCGACAGGCACGGGCTCAAGCGTGCAGGGAGCCCGCCCGTCTTGCCCACACCGGGACCACTGGCGCTCCGCCGGGCCGCTTTCCTCCAGGCCCGGCTCCCCGCTGCCGCCCCGGCCGCAGACCCCACTCCGTCCGTCCGTCCGTGGTCTGCGAGGCACGTCCCGACCGAAGCCGGCTTCCTGCACTGCCAGGGCAGGGGTGTGTTTGTAAACATCACTTCACATTGAGAACTGTTCAGACCTCCCGGGGGTTTCTTCCTTTCTCGACAGAAATAAGCATAAGAGCCCTCCCGTTTCCACCCTCCGAGTGAGGCTGTGGTTTCCCTCCTCTTTGTCAGAGATGGTGGCCAGAGCCTCCTTACCGAGCTGGCAGCTGAGGCCAGGGCTTTTAGGGACCGTTTTAGACAGCTGCGACCTGTGATGGCGAGACCCAGGTTGGAACAGTGATCTGGAGAAGGGGCAGCTAGCACAGTCATCCCAGAGGAGGGAAGGGAGACAGAGACTCTGCCTTCTCACCAGAGTTATGCCTTTACACACACACACACACACACTTCATGATCTGAATTCATGAACAAGGTTCTGAGAAACATTTTCAGTTCTTAGATACAGCTTTCTTGGCAACCAAAAATTGTTTAGGGACACTCCAATGCACAAGTCCACAGACGTCACGACATGCTTTGAAGCACCTTCATTTGAGAGGAGACATCTCAGAATTCAATTCCTTTCATCCGTGCCAGTGTCCAGGGCTGTCCAAACTGAATGGTCCTAGTTCATAAACATAGTCGTGTGTGGGCACGTGGGCACGCTCACATACCCCTCCCCACACACACACACACATAATCCCCAGAAGCCAGGCAGAGTGACTGGAGTGAACGGCTCAGAGGTCAGATGAGCATTATTAAGGGGGAGCCGCAGAGGTGGCCCTGCATCGCCCCCTCTCCGTCTGTTTGCTCTCACACCGCTCCCCAGGAGCTCTCACCGCCGTGTGGAGATGGTCATGGGGAGAAAATGCTGCCAAGTTTAAACTAGGGTTCTCTTGGGCTGAGTCTTGGCCGCATCCGGGAAGCTTACCCCAGGTTCTGTATATAGTTGCCTCAGGAAACACGTGTGTGTAAGAGACGCTTACGCTCAGGGGTAGATGTGGCTTGGGAGCTCTTAGCGTGTGCTCCGGCCTGTGTCCACACGCACAGCAGTGATCATTCGGTCTGCGCTCAGTGCAGGCGCTTACGGGATGGAGATGCCTCCCGCCCCGTCCACCCGCTTGCTGCCTGGGAATACCACTGCACACAGAATAATGCTGAAGAAAGGGGCTGTGTGCGCGAGGTCCATACACGTTTCATGAGTACCACATCCGGACGAAAATGAAAGCATAATAAACTTGCCCTCAAAAATAGTGCAATATACAAAGCAACTTCTCTTAAAATCAGCTTTGTTCCCCTTCTGTCAAGTATTATGAGTAAATGAAACCTTCTTTTGATGGCATAAACTGTGGTAAATCACAGCCCAGACTCAAGATTAAGACCTCTGGTCTACAGTCACTTGCCAGCTTTGAAAAGCAAGAATAAAATAGGGACATTTCTGCCCTTTGCCAGTGCTTCCAAGTGCACTTCTGTAATATTCTTTATTTAAAAAAAAACAAAAACAGCCTCCCATCACTTAGCAGCCCCAAAGCTTAGCTCTCAGCAAAGAGAGAGAATGAAGGTTTGGGCTTTAATTTTGTGAACAAGACCTGAAGCTTAATCTTTGCATTCTGGTGGAAAGAACAAACACGGCTTTGATATTTCACTCATCCAGGCTGTTAGAATTTACAATTCACATCATAACTCTATGCTTAAATTAAAGAAGCTTTTCATAACATCGTGACATCTGCAGCATTTAAATTCTATCTTATTCTGTGTCCCAAAGCAGGCTGTGGTATAGTTCAGGATTAATAACTTCTTTCAGGGTCATATCAGTTGTATAGAATATTCAGTTTAATATAGGCACATGCATTAAGAAAAACTTATGCAGACCATTTTTTTTTTACCATTAATTTTGTTGTGCTTAAAGCATAATTTATTCAACCCTTCTGTCACTGATAATTATTGGAATTATGTACTTTAGGAGGCTAATCCATACCCAGAAAGCCCACATGCAAATACTCCTCTGAATTTGCAAGTTGATGTAGGGAAAGAAGGCTTCAGAAACATACAAAATAGACTTGTTTAGTAAGAAAATGGTGGTAACCAAAACTGCCACTGGTCTAAATGTAATTCAGCCAGGTCACAAATCTTTGTGTTGTGAATGGGTTTTTCAAATTCTGCATCTCTTCTCCTGTCCCGTTTCTGTCGTCATTCCTTAAATTTATGACTACAGAGTAGGGGGCAGGTGAGCCCAGGCAGCCAGACCCTCGCCTGCATTTTTCTGTCTCGAGTCACCAAGGAACCTGTATGAGAAATAGACAGGTAGGTCATCATTTTTCAAGGAAAGAAATCTTTTACTGTCGAGTAGGCATTTACTATCAACACAAAAAACCTAAAATTATTTTGTGTTCCATGTAACCTAAGGTTACTTCCCAAAGCCAACATTCTCTTTCTCTTCTAGGAAATAATAATAAAGGGTGAATAGGTTTAGTTTAGATGCTCAAACCCAGAGGTTTCATTCCAGTCCATCCTGTCACTGGGTCCCCAGTGAAAGATCTCATGTAAGCACTTCTCTTTTATCTCCCAAATTTAATAGTCAATATAGTTCTTCATCCATAATTCACCATTTTATCACAAATACTATACTATTGAAACCTCTCACTAGCATTATCAGTGTAGAATACGAGTCTAATTGTTTGAGTTTTCAGTGCATATTTCACAACTTTTTTCACATATTTGAGGGTCATTTTTAAGAGGAAAAAAAACGTTCAGTCATTGAAATAGTCTTCATTTCCTTTAAACCAGAATACAATTTTCTTGTGTATGTTAAACTCATATGTTTCAATTGTGCCATATAGTCTTACATAAAGTTTGGCTAATAACACTAATATAGCTGTAGCTTCACAACACTGGTGTGACATGTGTCATGAAGAAAGGGTTTTAATTATATGCCACACACTGAGGGCCTTATAGTGGGGTAAACATAAAAATGGCAACACAGAAATACACGTCTAGGTCGTCATTCAGTTACCTCGGTCACGCCACTTCCTGGTTTATTCTGGTGAGTCGTCGGGCGCCCCAAAAATGCACCTGAAAACCTCCCCGCGCGTGCCCCGTGGGCACTGCTCTGTGGCTGCGTGTCCTCGGAAGTGAGAGTAGTTGATATTTTCTAAAAAGAAGTTGTTTGCCTTAACCTTCTTTTTACACATGCATATTCCCCCATCACAAAATTGGTGTTTTAGATGTTTCTTATCAACAGAATTGACTGTCCGTAAACACTGTTCTGAGTCACATAAAGACTAATTTTTGTATTTAGGAGGTCACAGCCCTCACTCAAACAGAATAAATGCGAAATACAAAAGACAACAAAAGGGGCAGATAATTGCAAAAGACACGGTTTCTTTATGTATTAATATGTTAATTAAGTGAAAAAGATTTTATATGAAAATGAGTTTATATTACATTTCCATTATACTATTAAGTTAGCATGAAAGTTTACCGTTAAAATAAAGTGTTACCTCTTTTATTACTAACTCTGATTTGCTTATAAATACCAGAAATTTTTTTATTAAATATTTTAGTTTTATTTATTTTCTCTCTTTTGAGTTTCATATCAAGTCTGAATACTGTATTATTTGGGAGGACCCAAAACCGCATCTTAATTTCTGCCAAAGAAAATATACTAATTTAGAAGTCAGGATTTCATGTACCACAAGTACCTACTTGAAGAAGATACTGGTACAGCCGCAGAGTCCCATAAAATTCTCCTTTAGAAGACGATATTATAAGACAGAAGGTATGTAAACTATATGTCTCAGTCATAATTCGATTTAAGGAAATATTTATTACCCCTTTAAAACCATCCTACTGCCTCATGCTGATTCAAAGGTTACATTCTAAATTGTTAAGAGTAGACATTAAAACTCCCTTAACTGCCTAGTAAGGACTGAGATTCTTAGGTGGGAGGAAAACCCTACTGTACTAAATTCCTAATCACTTTAAACTGTGGAGAAATGATGAGCGTAGGCTTCAGCACCTCTGCTAATAAGGGGCCGAGGCGAGCGTGTGCAAACGAGGAAGAGGAAAGATTCCTCTGTGGCAGGAAGATGCAGTCCCTACGGAGACTGTCAGGTAGTTAAAGCAGAACCAAGACTCTGACGGTGTCGCTGCGGGGCCTGAGGAGGGCAGGGCCAGCAGGTCAGAGCCTTCCCTACGGAAAGTTTAGAAGAAGCAGAGAGGTCACCTGCCAGTGTGGGGGCCTTTGTGCGGGCGAGCCAACCCCTCTTCTGTCCACGGGGAGCGGTCTCCTGACCCTCGCTCCGAGCCGATGCCGTGCTGGCTGACACACGCTCACGGTCTGGCCGGCTCGCGGGTTTGGCCATGTGTGTTCAGACTCAGACTACTCAAAGTCTCTATGTGTGAGTTGGTGATCCTGTTTCCTAAACTCAATCGCTGACTATTCACAGCTTACTAGAAATCTGGTTGCAGCAGGGCTGGTCTCCTAGAAGGGAGAGCGCGCTGAGGTCAACGCTGCTTCAACAGATGTTAGTGCTGCCTTTGGCGAATGTTAACTCACGGACCCCGAGAGGCACCCCAGGGAGACCTTCCTGGATGAGCTCTGCTCTGGGAAAGAAAATGACTGTTGAATAGCAGTGCTCCTTGTCTTTACACTGGTGGCATGGGAGGGAAAGCAATCGGGGCACCTTCCTAAAGCCCATCTCTGCACCATTCAGCCAACAAGGTCAGACACGGAAGGCACAGCAGAGACACGCAGGAAGGAAGACCGAAGGGCAGAAAGAGCAAGCGCAGAGAACCAGCGTGGTGACTCGCAGGCTCACCTGCCGGCAAATACGGGCAGCATTGGTGAGGGAGGGCGGGCCCTCAGAAGGGAGTTTTGAGGTGCTTCCCGCTGTGTTGTTAAACTTCGGCACGTCTCGAGTCCCTGTGACACGTCTTAAAGGACGCCGAGTCAGCTGTCGATCGGATTTTCTCTGCGTCCCCTGTACTCAAGAGGAAGCCCCTGTTGCATGGTTCTTGTGGCAGAGGCAAGCACGAGAGGTTCAGCCCAGCTCTTAAGCGGTGAGGAGCTGAGGGCAGCGCACGTGTGTCTGGGGGGTCAGCGCTGGAGGAAGCCTGCAGGAAGAGCGCCCGCTTTGTGTTTTATGTAAGAAGAGGTCCCTCGTGGGGGTCTCCTGCTTGCAGTTAGACAGATTCCGCTTCCCTCCTTGCCAGCAGGCTTGTGGGAGCTTCCAAAGAAGAACATTTAGGAGTCACTAAAAAGATTCACATCTTGAATTCAGACATTACCTTCCCAAACGTTACCGCTGAAGTCAGAAGATGTGAGTGTTCTACGGAGAAATGAAAGGTTCTCAGTAATGGTAATGACCCCGTAGCAGAAATTTGCAATGTCTTCCCTCTGCCTTATTCATTCAGGAGCTTCTTCTGCCACATCAGGTTCAAGGAACCCTGCTGGGTGCTGGTTCGTCTGTTTTCTTTCTCTTTTTTTTTCTTTCTGGTCGGTGCTGATTTTTTCCTCTTATCCTCAGTTTATCTCTAACGAAACAGAAAGGCCTTTTCTCATCAGCTTTTATCAGTGTCTTCATCGGCCTAGACCAAAGAGCTTCTCTGGTGCTCAGGGTGCCTCCCAGGAGCTCCCGGGCATCCACCCACCAGGCCGACTGCACACGCTCTGTGAGACGCCCTGGGGCAGATGCAGCTCGGAGCACACAGAGACCCCGTCACAGTCTCTGGGGGATGTAGGACGACTGGGTGGCGTGTGCGTGACCACTGCCAGGGGGGGTTCTGGGGAGATTGTCCCAGGATGGAAGGACCACCGTGGGCAGACGTGCCCGGGGAAGCAGCCTGCTGACTCTCCTGAGGAAGCTCATTAGGTGACCTAACACCTCCAGAGAAATGTCAAAACACTAATGGCTATTTTCAGCTTCTGGAGATTTTCAATCTTCCCACTCCACTCTTCTCTGCCAATAAGTTTTATTGTTTCCTTCACTCTCCTCTTGTCAGTAAATGTCTGAAAGTATTTCACTTGTACAATGTCAAAGAGTTTTTCATCGCTTCAGGAAAGAGGGTAGCAAGTATGAAGACTCCGCTTTAAAATAAGGCACCCACCTGAGAGATTCAGAGCCCAAAGCACCATTGTGTTGAAACCAAGCTCTATCTTCCAGGTTCTCCCAGAGCAGTATGCTTCCTCCAAAGCCAAACATCACTGCCCTGTCTGTTGACAACATCTTAGAATAAGCACCTTCCAGAATCTATCCAAAGCAGATTCTAAAATGACATGCTAAGAAACCAGATTTCAACAATTAAAGCAATAACAGAAACACTATTTTCATCCTTCTGTACTCAGTTAAAACACCCACGAGAAAACTGGAACCATCCAGGCAGTTCATCTTATCGGTAACTAATATCTTACTTTGAGAGAATAGGACAGATGTCACTGGGAAATAGCAATGTTCTGAGCAACACAGGATGAGTATAAGATGGCCATTAAAAAAAATAAATCCTAATTCACACATTAAAACAGCAAAAATCTGAGGATGAGAAATGAAGTTGTTTCCAAACTTACTAATTTTCTTCATGTCAAATTGTACAACCTTGGTGGGGGTCATATTTTGGGTTACTTGAAAGATATTTATGAAGCAAAAAACTAAATCCCCTCCCTCCAACCCCTGATAAGAACTTGAATTTCTAAGTGCCCTGGATTCAGAAACTTAAGGGCTAAGAGGGAATCTGGAATGCTATTACTGAGATCCCAGGCAAGAGGATCATCCTGACAGTTTTGCAAGTTTGTTAATCCATGTTTTTGTTTTTTTAAATATGGAAGACAGTGGGGTGGGGCGTGGGGGGCAAAACACTGTTATTACCTAGAAATTGTCCTTTTGCAAATAGTTTGACTTGGTAGAAATAAACTTGCTTGCCTGCTCTTAAGAAATGCCCGACTATTGTAAGCAAATGCAGAGAGCATGGTGCCCAGAGACACGCTTAGTACAACTGTGAATGTTCCCCTAACCCAAAGTGTAGCAGGTCTTATATTTAGATGACAGGATGCTATGGAGGCCCATTCCCTGCCAGTCTAATTGCTTTGTGGAAGACCAATTCCAACAGAAATGAACTTACTTGCCATGATTTCTCCTCTGATCTTAGGCCTTTCGCACTTGAAATGCACAGCAAATATACATGTTTTAATGGAATTCACTATTTTTGACTTTCGTGTCAAAGAGATTGGTTCCAGAAGGCTCACCTGATTCCCCATAATAAGTATGTTTTATAATCCCCTGTGATTCTAAATCCAATCCCAGCTATAGGTTCTGAGCATCAAATCAAAATCAAAGATAAGGGGGAACTGGTAGACAGGGGTTTTGGTTATTTCAGATTCATGACCACAAAGTGGCCAAAAGCATGAAACTCCCTCTTGCTTGATGACCATTTCACCACATGAAGTGTCCGTTGCCCCACGCCATCCTGCGAACCAGACTTTCACCGTGGACCACTGGCCACTTTCCTTCGGCACTGAGATTTCTTACTGAAACAGCTTTACTGGTCAGAGGCCTGTGGATTTTATGTCTCCTTATGCTGAACATACTAAAGCAGACGGCCTGCTGCAGTAGCAGGAATCCGGCAGGGATTGGTGGTGGTGTGAGTTCTGCTGACTTCATGGTATGGTTTCTTGCTGT